>NC_073383.1:17698951-18015201 GCF_028641065.1 Leucoraja erinaceus
CTGGTGATGTAAGTGCACTCTTTAGCCGGTTGGGGAGAGGGGAGGGGAGGGGAGGGGAAGGAGGGCGCACTGAAAAGCAACACACAGGGATTTTAAAAAAAAAGTCTGGCCAGTCCCACGCGGGGAGGAGAGTGACACCCCTGGTCCTTGCATAGCCTATAAAACAGAGCTGAGCACCTCAACCCTCCAGCTGTAGAAGCAAAATACTCATCGAGCTGAAACCCCAGCGAACTGCCAGTGAAACGCGCCGGGTTGTACGATGGTTCGACTTGGAGGTTCCCCTGTCCTGTTGTGGGCGAGCTGCCTGGGTCTGGGTCTGGGTCTGGGTCTGGTTCGTGTGGTGGAAGCCGCTGCCTGCGAACCCATCCGAATCCCGATGTGCAAGCCCATGCCCTGGAACATGACCAAGATGCCCAACCATCTTCACCACAGCACGCAGGACAACGCCGTGCTGGCCATCGAACAGTACGAGGGCTTGGTGGGCATCAACTGCAGCCCAGTGCTGCTCTTCTTCCTCTGCGCCATGTACGCGCCCATCTGCACCATCGACTTCCAACACGAACCCATCAAGCCGTGCAAGTCGGTGTGCGAGAGGGCGAGGGACGGCTGCGAGCCCGTCATGAGAAGGTACAACCACACCTGGCCCGAGAATCTCGCCTGCGAGGAGTTCCCCGTCTACGACCGCGGAGTCTGTATCTCCCCAGAAGCCATTGTAACAGCCGATGCACCCGGTGAGTTTTTAGCGGTTAGACTAATCTTGAATGGGTTGAGCACACCAAGTGAAGGAAGCCCCACTGAAATTAATTTCAACGGGTGATTGGTTTCATGCTATGGAAAAAAAACTCCCATGCACCAAATTCACCTTCTCGTGTTAGTTCTCTAGGTTGTTAATCTTATAATTATTTGAACACATTTCTAAACAGTTGTCAACTTCCCCAACTGTAATAACGAGGCCGCTGTGGGGTTGTTCCAACTGACATTCAGAGGTCAAGAATGCTGAATTATTTAAGGGCGATGAGGGCGATTTTTTAATGAATTCGTAACGAGTAAACATAGCGTGATTTGTTACATTAGCTGCTGTATGGCAGTGCATTGGAAATGTTTAAAATGACCAATAGAAACAAAATTGCCCCATTGCATTGATATACAAATCGTCTCGTCGTGTGCTTCTTGCTTGTGTTTAGCAGGCGAAGAAATTAGTTCATCATATTTGATGCTTATAATTTAAGATACATCGACATATGGCTTTCTTTTATTTGTAAAGAATATGTAGCCTGTAGTTTGGACGATTGGACCGCGTTTTATGATGTTAGTAAGGCTGCACAACACAACCTGTAAGCATGTAACTGAGCTCCTTTTGGGTTTTTTTCAAGGAACAGTTCCGGACTTATCCGTTCATTCTTCCAATAACAACTGCAGAAACCTGGGAGGTGGTAAGTCGCTACAAAACGTTATTTATGTCGACACAAACCAACATGCACGATACGACCCGACTGCGTGGAGATTGTACCTGCTCTGTCTGCATGCATGCATGTCCAAAAGTGCAACAAAAACACTCTTCAGTTTTGCGAAGTTCCATCATCATTGAACTGCAGGGGAACTTGAAAGGGGATTTTTTTCCCCCCTTAAATTGCTTTGGTTTTGCACGTGTTTACACTATTGAATGAGCATTAGTTCATTGAACGAGCATTGGTTACTCGGCTAACTCATTAATAGTTAGCCGAGTAATTCATTCTGAATGACAATTACAAACCAGTGATAGAGCAGTATGACTCGGGAACGGGCGTTTCGGGCCACCTTGTTCATAGCTCATAGATACCGTCCCCATTTAGCAACACTTAGACCATAGTCTTCTCCGCGTGCCGATTCAAATGCTAGTCTAGATTATTGAATGTAGCGAGAGTACCCGCTTCACCAACTACACATGCATTCGAGACTCCAACTATCCTCTGGGTGAAAGAAAAGTTTCCTTGAGTCCCTTCTTGTTTGACATCCCAAACCCGTGCCCTCTATTGTTATACATCTCTGCTATTGGGAGAAAGAACATTGCCTGCAATCCATCACACCCATCACACAAATATTACATCTCTTTCGCGTTCATTCTCAGTTCCTTCAGCTCCAACCGACACAAACCCAACCTTTCAAATCTCTCCTCAGAAATGAAACGCAACATCCCAGTGAATCTATCTATGTCTCTTCTCCAGTGTAATCACCCCCTATAGTGTGTTTTAGTTTAGTTTAGTTAGAGATAGAATGTTTGATGGAATCTGGTGATCAGAATGGTTGACTTAGGTCAAGTGTCAATCAAGCCTACGTAACCACGATGGATAGTTAGTTACTGAAATAAAACAAGAAATGCTGGGAATAAAACACCCGGCAAGTCAGACAGCATCTGTGGAGAGAGAAACAAGAGCCTAGGGTGGAAGACCTACCGCCGGATACATTTGACAGGTCTGTGACCTACGTTTTCTTGTGTAAGATGGCGCGGTTCTGCTGGGCGTTCTGTATCACATTCCCAGCACCAGCACAGTGTTTCCCCAAGTACCGTGTTGTTGCCAATCACTCACCGACCATGCACTGCGAGGAGGCAGGGGATGCAGCGATGGGTTATGACATCAACAGGCATGTTACATGTATCACATTTCTGAAATCTATCAATGGCATGGATAGAGTAGACGTGGAGAGGATGTTCCCACTAGTGGGAATGTCTAGGACCAGAGTTCATAGCCTCAGAATAAAATGACCCACCTTTAGAAAGGAGATGAGGAGGAATTTCTTTAGTCAGAGGGTGGTGATTCTATGGAATTCGTTGCCACACAAGGCTGTGGAGGCCAAGTCAATGGATATTTTTTAAGGCGGAGGTTGACAGATTCTTGAATAGTACGGGTGTCGGGGTTATGGGAAGAAGGCAGGGGAATGGGGTTGAGAGGTAAAGATAGATCAGCTATGATTGAATGGTGGAGTAGACTTGATGGGCCGAATGGCCTAATTCTGCTCCTAAAATTCATGAATTTATGAATAAACTGAATGGCTCGGAGGTCATGGTCCGGCCAGGTAGCAAAACGTATGGATTACCGAGCGAACAACGTACACAATCGCATTTCATTACATTTCCTACCCAGTATCAACAATGATAATGTAATTGAAACCAAACCCAATACTTTAACTCTTATAATGTTGTTCTATAATAGACTGAAGGGTCCCGATCCCAAGCGCCACTTATCCATTACCTCCAAAGATGCTGCTTGGCCCGCTTAGTTCATCCAGCATTTTGTGTTTTGCTCAAGATGCCGGCATATGTACACCCTTGTGTCACTAAATTCAAGGTGTTTGTTTTCGTGCCCACCAATATAGTATGTTTCTGGATTGCAAGCATCTCTTCTGAAGGCAGCATCTCTTCACTGCGAAGAAGGGTCCCGACCCGAAACGTCGCCTATCCATGTCCCCCAGAGATGTTGCTGGCCCGCTGAGTTACTCCAGCACTGTATCTTTTTTCCCTGTGAACCAGCATCTGCAGTTCCTTGATTGTGTCTACATCACACCAATCATCTCCCCGGAGACACCTTTTCATTGTCCATTGTGGAACAGGAAAGCAGCTACCGTGTCACTCTATAACAGAATATAAATCAGTATACCTGTCCCATCGAGATTGAATGCGGCGCGCACTTCCAGTCTGATTACGCGCTATAGTCTGGACTCTGGAGTGTGACTGCACACACACCAGGCGCTACTAACTGGACCGGAGAAACATTGCGAAATGAGCAATGTCTATTTCAACTCAAAGGCTCTCTAGTGAAACTGGCTGTCAATGTCATTTCACACAGTAACACCCAGTAGCTCCACAATGAGTGGATGAATGAGTTATTGTGATCATTGTTTAGCAATGATTTAAAGAGCAATCACAATGTTAGTCACCAAACCTAGCGCAATGGCAACTGAACGTGGATGCCCGAGGTCTGGAACCGCAGAGGCGAGATAACATGAGAGGCGCTTTAAAACAAAAAAACCCACATAATGCGAGGCTGTGCAACAAAGCACAACGTGTAAGCCATCAACACAGAACGTGCCTCAATGTGTAAGGCTGCACCAAAGAGATTGGAGAAATCGCGGTGGAGATGTGGGAACGGGGCGAGTGCATCGGTCAGGATGACTGAAACGTTAAAACATGAACACTCCTCCGTGCCCCAATGCGACCTCCAGCATTAAATAAGCGGCCCCGCCAGAGTAGTCAGGGAGGCCCGTGTTATTGTAAATGGATACACTTTGTTTTAATTTCGCGGGGTCACAAATCAGCTGTTAGTGCGCCACAATAGCAGATTTATTGCCCCAAGCTCCACTTACTGACGTGCCTGCTCCTGGCACCGCTTGTTTTGTTCCGGGCGCGGACTCTGTGCCTCCCAATAAATCACGGCTTTCCTGCCTGCCTGCCTGCCTGTAGCACACACAGTGCGCCTCTGTGCAGGGCCAGAGTTAAGCGGTAGTCACAAGGGAGAGGAACCGCAGGCGGGTGGCAGAACAGAGCACACCATGAGGGCCAACGAAGTGAGTGTGTGCCGCGGGGAGGAAGACTGTACACTGACATTGGCAATTAAAATTGAATCTGAATCTGAATTAGGGCAGAATCCATCGTACCGCGGAAGAAGGGATGATGGCTCCGTGGAGAGAGAGAGATGGGTCAATTATAGACACACTCAAAGACACAAGGAACCGCAGATGCTGAAATCGTGAGCAAATCACACAAAGTGCTGGAGTAACAGCGGGCCAGGCAGCATCTGGGGAGCGAATAGACAGATGACGTTTCGGGTCTTCGGTGAGAAGGATCCAGTATCAAAACGTTGCTTGTCCATTTCCCTCCTCAGATGCTGCCTGACCCATTGTTACTAATTCACCGTGAACAGTCAAGAGTGTTGTATTGTCATTTGTCCCACACCAAACAATGAAATTCTTACTTGCAGCGACATCCCAGAATACGAAAAGATAGTACTCTGTAAACAATAAAATAAGCGACAAAAAAGTTTGCTTTATACACACACACACACACACACACACACACACACACATACATACACACACACACACACACACACACACACACACACACACACACACAGGTAAACACACACAATTTGGCGGACTTTTATTCAGAGTGAGTTTATCTACAGTAAAACACCCTATGATTCAGAGTCCACCAAATTTTGCAGTAAATGAGTATCAGCGTAGAGTGATGATATTTTGCTTGCCCTGCGTTTACTTTTGGTACATTGACAGTGGAGGGGAAGCAGCGGTGGCGGTGTTTCCATGCATCAGTGCTCCTGCTCCATTTGATGTAAAACTTGCGAGATGCTGTCAGGATAGCACAGGTCAGCAACTGCAGTACATTTTGTGCAGACAATGCGCCACTGGTGGAGGGAATGAATATTTATAGTGGTGAATGGATGCCAACTTAACCTCCCAGACAGAATAAGGTGATCCTGAAGACAGATACAACATGCTGGAGTAACTCAGCGGGACAGGCAACATCTCTGGAGAGAAGGAATGGGTGACGTTTCGGGTCGAGCCCCTTTTTCAGACCCTGTAAATAAAGTGACCCTGGTCAAGTATTAAACAGGCCCACCTCTCTCCCCTGTTACATACACGTTTCACATGTCTATACACAACATTTCATCGCTAACGAGTCTACTAGTCCCACCCCGAAATGCCCCCCCCCCCCCCCCCATCCATGTTCTCCAGAGATGCTGCCTGACCCGATGAGTTACTCCAGCACTTTGTGTCTTTTCATGGTAAACCAACATCTGCAGTTCCTTGTTTCTACCGGTTACAATCCTGTCCCGGGTAAGATGGTGAATCCTGGTGTACAATAAGGATAGCCACATGTACCCAGCACACTAGTCAATCTCCACACGTCACCCGTATACACTACACACTAAAGGGGGAGGGGGAGCGAGGGGGAGTAGGGGCGATGGGGAGTAGGGGGTGGGGGGGTGAGAGGGTGTTGAGGGGGGATGGGGGAGGGGAGGGGTGGGGTTGAGAGGGTGGAGGTGAGAAGGAGTCGGGAGATGGGGAGTGGGGGAGAGAGTGAGTTGAGGGGAGTGGGAGGGTATGTTGAGAGGGGTGGAGAGTAGTGGGTGTTGAGGGGGGATGGGGAGGGAGGGAGTCGGGGGCGATGGGGGGGGGGTGAGAGGGAATCTGGGCGATGGGGAGTGGGGGGAGAGAGGGAGTTGGGGGGAGAGAGGGAGTTGGGGAGGGTATGTTGAGAGGGAGTGGAGCGGTAGTGGGTATGGGGGGTTGAGGGGGAATGGGAGAGGGAGAAGGAGCGGGGGGGGTGAGAGGGAGTGGGGAGGGTGAGGGAGTGGGGTGAGGGGGAGCGGGTAAGAGGGAGTGAGGTGGGGGGGAAGGGAACAAGTTCCAAGGGGCACTACTTTGTGAAGTTGGGACAGGTAGCAAACTGCCATCTGAGCAAACATTTCACTGCAACTATTTCACGGCTTTGTCTCCAGACAGCTGCAGGTGCCCAGCGCTGAAGCTCACCCAGAAAGTTTACCTGAAGAACAACTACAATTACGGTAAGTGCTCCCCTTGACCATTTGCCAACCCTTTCAGTCGCTACTCGGCAACCGGGCTGGTGATTCAGCCCCTGTTCAGCTACATCTATGCTGCCTAGCTAGCTAGCTAGCACGCAACAAAAGCTTTTCACTGTACCTAGGTACACGTGACAATAAACTAAACTAAACTACTGATCACAAATTGCAGAAATTGCAGAATTTGTGATCATTCGCTAATCCGTACTTTAGCTAAACCCAAGAGATACGGGGAGAAAGCAGGGACAGGGTACTGATTCTGGATGATCATCCATGATCATATTGAATGGCGGTGCCGGCTTGAAGGGCACCTATTTTCTGTTTCTAAAATGCCCACTAAAGAACTGATATATTCATGTGGTGGTGCCACTAACATTAAATGTAAACATACAAAAAATCCGGTCACATGTGGGAAGAGTAATATCGTTCAAGAAGGAACTGCAGATGCTGGAAAATCGAAGGTAGACAAAAAATGCTGGAGAGACTCAGCGGGTGCGGCAGCATCTATGGAGCGAAGGGAATAGGTAACGTTTCGGGCCGAAACTCTTCTTCAGAGTAATATCCATGGGTACATTTCCCGTTCCTGTTCGGATTTAATCTTTGCTAAAGTAATCCCCAGGTTATTAATGGAAATCCATGTTGAATCCAGAGTAAGAGCGAGCGATGTCTCTGGTCTACACGGGCCGTTGATAGTCGGTGCACAGATCAAGATGTTTTTTTTAGCGAGAGACAGAGAGTTTTACAACCCGGAAATAACCCATCCAGCCCAAATATCACTGCTGACCAAGTTGCGTACCCTAGGGGCGGTACGATAGAGTTGCTGCCTTACAGCGCCAGAGACCCAGGTTCAATCCCGACTATGGGTGCTGTCTGTACGGAGTTTGTACATTCACCCTATGACCACGTGGGATTTGTCCGGATGCTCCGGTTTCCTCCCACATCCCAGAGACGTACAGTTTTCGAGGTTAATTGACTTCTGTAAATTGTTGCGAGTGCATAGGAGAGAAGTGTACGGGGTGATCGCTGGTCGGCGTGGACTTGGTGGGTCGAAGGACTCGTTTCCATGCTGCATCTCTAAACTAAATTCAGCTAGTCGCACTTGCCTGCGCCTTCAAAACTTTCCTACCCATGCACCTGTCCACGTGTATTTTAAATGTACCTGCCGGTACCAATTCCTCAAGCAGCTCGTTCCAAGAAACTACCCTTTTAAATATTTCCCCCTTTCCCTCTAAACACGGCCCCTAGTTTTAGAATCCCTTGCCCTGGGAGAAAGCTATGGAGTCCCGCAGCTCGCTGGTAATACTATACAGTATAGCAGAGATTACTTAGTTCACAGTTCCACAGAGGATGGAGGAACAGAACTGTCTCCAAATGTCGGGTTCCCTCTGAACAACACTCCCGAAATCCGGAATTGTTGTCATAAGGAACAGGCGTAGAATTAGGCCACTCGGCCCATCAAGTCTACTCCGCCATTCAATCATGGCTGATCTATCCCTCCCTCCCAACCCCATTCTCCTGCCTTCTCCCCATAACCTCTGATACCCGTATTAATCACGTCTTGATTTAAAAGGGGTGTGTTGGTGTTTTTATTCTAACTGGAATGTCATTGCAGTGATTCGAGCTAAAGTGAAAGAGGTCAGGAATAAGTGCCACGATGTGGCCACGACGGTGGAAGTGAAAGATGTTCTCAAATCTTCTCTGGTGAACATCCCGAAGGAAACGGTGACGCTTCACACCAGCTCCGCCTGCCTCTGCCCAGAGATCAGAACCAACGAGGAGTACGTGATAATGGGCTACGAGGATGAAGAGAGGGCGAGGTAGAGTGAGCAATGCTTCATGCGCTAATGCTTCATGCTAGTCACCACTAAGCCACATGGGCTCATTGTACGTTTCTTGCACAGGTTATTGTTGGTGGAGGGTTCCATAGCCGTGAAATGGAAGGATCGACTTGGGAAAAGAATCAAGGTAATGTTCCAAGCTTATTTCTTGTGTAGCTCTCAACCCAACGGCTTGCACCGATGTCCGGTAACTACATAACCCTTCCCAACTTTGCCCATAGAACCCTCCCTTCTTCCTCGTACCCAACTTGTTCGCATCTATTTCTCACCATTCCTTTCTCTAGCTTCACAATTTGCAACTATTTCACCCTTTTGCCTCACACTCTCCTCAACTGTTTAGTTTAGATATACAGCGCGGAAACAGGCCCTTTGGCCCATCGAGCCCGCACCGGCCAACGATCCCCGCACATCGACACACACTAGGGACAATTTGCATTTATACCAAGCCAAGTAACCGACACACCTGTAAATCTTTGGAATGTGGGAGGAAACGGAAGATCTCGGAGAAAACCCCACGCAGGTCACGGGGAGAACGTACAAACTCCGTACAGACAGCACCCGTAGTCGGGATCGAACCCGGATCTCAGTGCAGTGCCCAGTGCGTTGCAAGCACTATAAGGCAGCAACTCTACAGGAACTGTAACAACTCTAGCACATGCCCCAACTACTTCATCTGGCAGCTCACTTTTCCTATCTGTCCAAGTAACTGTCCAAGTTCCTTTGAAATGCTGTTATAGTACCTGCCTTAACTACCTCCTCTTATAATCACCATATACCCATCCATGCTCATTCCATTTACACATGTCCGACCTCTGCTGATTCTCTGTGCAAACTCGTGCTTGGTCCCGCACTGGGATGCCAGCTTTAATCATTGTGCTGGCCTCTTCTGGAGATGGGACTCAAACCTAGAACCTCCGGACTCGGAGACCCAGCTCTCACGGTGACAGTGAACCTAATTTGGAGAAATGCAATAGGAAAGTAACTATCTCTGTCAGGCCCACCGTCCTCACGGAATTGCACCACTGCAGATGCAATCCGACAGATGTTAGCCACTAAACTGGTCTTTTGTCAATATTAGAACTGGGATCTGAAGCTGCGCCAGGACAGAAGAAAAGGGAGAAGCGGTCAACAAAATGGAGAGAAACGTATTCAGCCGAGAGATACAGCAGTCGCATCCAGACAGAGGAACAAAAGGAGGAATGCTAAACAATCACGGCAGTAAACGTTTTGCACCAGGAGGTCCTTTGAGCAGTCTACAAATGTATGAATTCTTGGAGTGGCACAAGAACTTTGCACTATTGCACGTATGTCCTAATAACGACTATGAAATTTAGCTATTCTATAACTTTGTCTTTTGTCCTTTTTGCACGGATGTTAGTGTGATCAAAAACAAAGCAGCGTCAAATTCCTGCACTGTACTCATTTGCGAAGAATCTCCCAGAGTATGTTGGGGAGTGGAGTCAATGGGGCTGCTTTTAATCCAATGGTACACATTTATTGCATTTCTAGGTTACACAACCAGAGACTGTGGTCACATATTCAGTGAAAGAATGTCTGAACAAGGGTCTGCGGTGTGTGGGGATCGGAATGTTCAGGTGTAGTTGATGTCTGAAGGCCAAGATTGTACAGCCCCAAAACAGATTGTTGCATGTCTGATCTGATGCGAATAAAGTTACCGCACGGCTGGCTCAGTTTGGTCAATATTGTGAGCTAAGAGGTTTAGGACGACCAACAGCACTTGCAAAACAAACACTGGATATAACATGCCAATATTATTTGGTCGCTTGTTTAATCAGCCTTATCCAATTATATCTACAATTAGTAATGGAGAAAATGTACAAACTGCAAGATGATTGTGGGATGGAAGGAACAATGCTTGCATCAAATTAGTTTTAACATTTTATGTTTTATGAACTATTAAATACATTCTTTTGAAAATCATTTGGCTATGTTGATGGTTTTTGAAAGCTCACTACAGTATTACAAACATATATGCACATCCGCAGTTTGTCAGAGATTTAATAATAGTTTAATTTTAGCATTCAGATAGGGGCAATGCAAGAGTGAGATATTTATAAAAATAACCATTTAATATTAGTTTCAGATTTCAACATATTCAAAATAAGTGTCATATTATCGAAATGATTCAGAATTATGCAGTTTGCAATTTTCCATTTTTAATAAATATAGTGAAGCATCACAAATCATGCATCGATCAATTAACCATACGGTTCATTCTTTTATTCTTTATTTTGAATAAATAATTTGGACTCTTTTCTTGATACATATTCTATTTTAATTGCCAAGGCCAAGTATAAATGAAGTGCTTTTACAAGGCAATCATTTGCTACTTCTTGGGAGAAGATAGAATTTAATATGAGAAAACAATTATTTACTTTTCCAATCAAACATGCTAGGTCTGTAAAACTATCAGTTTAGCAAATCAGCAGAAAGAGCCAAAACTGTGCAACTGGATTTCATAACAGCACAGGAATTTGAACCCAAAAAAACATTTGGGGGCTGAGCAAATAAATATCGCTGAGTTACAGGCTGCTTTGATTAAATATAAATTCAAGCATGTAGTTATCCTGTACAACTATATTCACTTGAACATTTGTTCATTTTAAGTAGAATTAGCAGGGTAAACAATGTAATCATTGACAATAATCAGACTATGGGGTTAAGTTAATGTCAATGGAGCAGCAATGTAAAATTTCATTAAAATGGCATAAAACATGATCAGCTCCCCTGCCAATGCTGGCATTGTTGTTACTTGGTAAGAAGCTGACTTTCTGTTAATATAACAAAACAGTTCTTGGAATGATTTGGATCCAAATAAAGAGATTGGTTTTAAAGTCATCGTAAATTATTTTGAGAAATAGAGTTTTTGCCTTAATGTGCGGTTTTAGTCATCTGGACAAACGCATGTCAAAATAAAATGCTCTTCACGACTAAGCTGCCAAGATATTACTGTTTCCAAACATTTTTTTAATTTCACTGATTTGTGGATACTTTAATAACCAGAGCTATGCTCCCCACTCTTGGCAAGATGCCAGTTTATATTATTCATATTTCCACATGAAATGGGAAGGTGTTCAGCCCATTGAGACTCGGCTGGCCTCGCGAGCATTCCCAGCATCTCAATCACTGTTCCCTCTCATGCCCATAGACTTCCTGCAGACACTCTGGCCACCCACCTTCACCAGGGACAATTTGCAAGAGGCAATTAATCCAACAGCATGTCTTTGTGATGTGGGGGAGAAACCAGAGTGCCCAGGGGGAAGTTTAGTAGAGAGAAAAAACTTTACACTTAGGTTTTCTTACTGTGCAGCCAGGACAGTAGAATACATGCATTTCTAATGTTGTCAATTAGAGCTAAACACTTTGCAGTGGTATGGATTCCTATTCAACTGCATCAATACTGTAGCACAATGTCACATTTACAATGCATTTGCTTTATTTCAGTAGACATTTAGTACCTAGCTTGTTGAGACCGACTGAAAGTTGCAAATGGAGTTTCAAGAATATGTATCAAAAACATGATACAAATGAAAGGGGAACATGTTTGTAATTACTTTTTGCTCCTGAGATAGAGCTCAACTTCCATCACTTAAGTGGGCGTCATATTTTCATATTGTAACCTGTACATAACATTGATGATAAATCAATTGATTTTCTATCACACTAGAAGAAAAATCCTTCGCATGTTATGAAAATGGAATAAATTCCCCAGACTATTTTTTGCATCATGATGAATTAAAACAATAGCTCATAGCATGGATGAAAGCACAACATTGGAGTTTATGAATTTGTTAAGATACATCGGAAAGCATAAGATTACCGAAAAGAATGAACAGTGGCCAAGTTAGTTTTAGCAGCACATTCCCAATCACTCCCAGCCCCATTAATCTCCACTCAAAAGACCAGCAGGATAGAAATGGGACAGATTTAGCTCCTGCCAAGAAAACAATTACATTGCTATATTGTCAATGAATTGTGCTGATTGTTTCCAAACTTTGAAGAACTTTAACTCCTGAGATAAGAAGTCAAACATTCTTAAAGCTCATTATCAAAACTGATTATCAGCAATGTTAATTAAATGAATTAAAGTGCATTATCAAATGGCCACATGCTGCCAAAATGAAATACTTCCAACATTGTTTTTTCTTATTAAACTGCTAATGACAAATCGACTGTTTTTGTGACATAGAAACAGACAATAATTGAATTTCCTTTATTGTCATTCAGACCTTACGGTCTGAACGAAATTTCGTGCCTGCAGTCATACATACAATGATACAATAATAAACAACAATAAACACAAATTAACATCCACCACAGTGAGTCCTCCAAACACCTCCTCACTGTGGTGGAGGCAAAAATCTTAGGGCTGCAGTCTCTTCCCTCTTCTCCCTCTGCGCTGGGGCGATTCCCCACCAGGCGATGGTACAAACAGTCCCGCAGCTCACCGAACCCCGCGAACGGGCCGGTTCAAACACTGCGGCCCGGGGTGGTCGAAGCCGCCGCACCTCCAGTCCAGCACACGCAGCCGCCGGCCCGCGGCTGAACCCCAGGACTCTGGACACCGCCGCCAGAACGTCGTCCCAGCCCGGAGCACCGTCCCAGCCCCCGGACCGGATCGCCCTCACGTGAGTACCGTTCCACCCTCAGGCTGGGCCACTCCAGCGGGAGTGCCATTCCTCCCTCGGGCTGGGCCACTCCAGCGGGAGTGGCGTTCCTCCCTCGGGCTGGGCCACTCCAGCGGGAGTGCCGTTCCTCCCTCGGGCTGGGTCACTCCAGCGGGAGTGCCATTCCTCCCTCGGGCTGGGCCACTCCAGCGGGAGTGCCGTTCCTCCCTCGGGCTGGGTCACTCCGACGGGAGTGCCGTTCCTCCCTCGGGCTGGGCCACTCCGACGGGAGTGCCGTTCCTCCCTCGGGCTGGGCCACTCCGACGGGAGTGCCGTTCCTCCCTCGGGCTGGGCCACTCCAGCGGGAGTGCCGTTCCTCCCTCGGGCTGGGCCACTCCAGCGGGAGTGCCGTTCCTCCCTCGGGCTGGGCCACTCCAGCGGGAGTGCCGTTCCTCCCTCGGGCTGGCCACTCCGATGGGAGTGCCGTTGGGCTGGGCCACTCCAGCCCCTCACCATGCCGCTCTCACGGGAGCACCGTTCCATCCCGGGCTGGGCCGGGAGCGAGCCCAGGACGAGTCCTGTCAGCTGCCTCCAGAGTCCCGAGGTCGCCGGCTCCGCTAGGCCTCAGCGTAGACGGAGGCAAAGAAGGGGGATACGACAAAAAGGTCGTATTCCCCCGAAGGGAGTGACAGCAGCCCCCGTTTCACCCCCCACCCCCCTCCCCACATAAACACAGCCTAAAAACCAAAAACATAACTTTAATAGTGCAGGGGTAGGCCATTCGGCCCTTCGAGCTGATCATCCAAAATCAGTACCCCGTTCCCGCTTTCTCCCCAAGATCCCATTAACCCTAAGAGCTATATCTAACTCTCTCTTGAATACATCTGGCCATCAACCAACTGCGATCAGCTGACATTGGAGTGTGGAAACGTGTGAAAAATGGTATTGCACATCATTAAGCCGATGCCCTCTTGCTAGTGTACATTAAATTTTCCACAGGATGCAGATATTGTTGGCAAAGCCACAATTTATCACCCGTCTCTGAAAAGAGCCACCTTCATTTAGTCTAGGTCAGAATGGCAGATTTTTCTTTACCTTGACGGAAGGGAGAGAACCATCAATTAGCAGAACGTTATTTTTTGTGAAAATGCCACTGTTTCATGCACACCATCATTAACAATAACTTTGAACATCAGATTTCATCCTATTACTTGGATTTACTTTTGCTTACTGCTGTGGTAAGGTTTAAACTCATACATATTGATCAAAAATCCTGGCCTCTGACCACTAGGCCCTTAACGTGACCATGGTGCTTTTATAACTTGCAGATATGTTCCATCCATCAGCATGGGTAAAAATGGTTGACAGTCATCCAAAGAGCTGTGTGAATTAAATTACAGAGTCCTTTGTTCAGCAGACTAACTCCCTGCTGCTTCCTGTATTGATACATATTTTACCAATTAGTGCAAGTAGAAGCCAATTGTTTTAATGTTTATCAATTTTCTTTGCCTCCTTTATGTATCTTTCATCATACACCATTTCGTGGGTAGGTAACAATCTCTAAAAATGCTGCTTTTCATTCAGCTCCTGAAAGAGAGGCAAGAGCAATCTAATTCTGAGAAGCACCAGTCTTTTCTTTAGAACCCTGATGTCTCTCTAAACAATATGAGTGACACTGTACCAAAGCCAAGATTTCAATATCCACACCATTTCTATGACAAGCACTGAACTGAACTATGTACTGAAAGCCAGCCATTCCCACTCGCCTAACTGCTTTCTTTACCCCTGTAAATTCTCTCTTTTCAGAATGCTATCCCTCTGTTAAAGGCTAGAAATAAATCATTACAGCCACTTGCAATAAATTCTCGATCCCAAACACCCACCAACACCATTGGTTCACTTCCTGTTACGCCATTCCATGTCCTCCAGGTCTTGATTTCCAATTGACCCCACTCCCTATCTACACTCTTCATGGTTGTAAATAACCCCATCAGATTCCCTCAAAACTTCTATTGCACCAAGGAGTACAAATCCAGCTTGTCCATTCTCATAATTATCTGGGTAAATCCCTTCTACCCTATTTCAAAAAAAGATGCATCATTCCTACAGTGTAACACTCAAAACTAGACACGATACTGCAAAGTAGCCAAACCAGTGTCTTATGTAGGTGCATCATGATTTGCTTGTTCCTGTACACAGGATCCTGTACGCTTTTTAAATCCATTTCTCAACCTGCAACAAACAATGTATGTACCATCAGGTCTCTCTGGTTTTGTACCCCTTTTAGAATCATCCTTTTTAGTCTCAACTGGTGGGAGGGAAGAGTAGAGTCAAATGGAATGCTTCAAACTTCTCAGCATTAAATTCCATTTGCCACCTACCCATGTATTTCATCTGCCTGTCTAGATCCTGTCCGTTGAAGCTTATTACTATCCTGCTCACAATTCACCATACCATCAAATCCTGTATCACCTGCAAATTTGGACATTGTGCCATATATAGATGTAGATATAAAGAGTACGGACTCTAGGGGAACTCCATTCTGCATTTCCTTCCTATCCAAAGAGCAGTAAGTTGCTACTATTTTGTTTTATTTCACTCAGACAATTTTCTATCCATTCTGCCACAACCATTAATTTTGACGACAATTCTATTAAGTGGCACTTCATCACATACCTTTCCAAAATCCATATCCGAAGAAGGGTCTTGACCCGGAACGTCACCCATTCCTTCTCTCGGCCTGTCCTGTTGAGTTACTCCAGCATTTTGTGTCTATCTTCCATATATATCATATCAACTGCATCTCCCTCATTGCTACTTTATGAAAAACACAATAAAGTTGATTGATAACTATTTACCTTTAACAAATTCATGCTGGTTTTCCTTGATCAATTCACACTTATCCAAATGGTTCTAATTCTACCCCTCATTGTCGTTTGAAGAAATTTTCCAGCAGCAGCATTTAATTGCACACCCAGGGTGCAACTATTGGGGTTGGCATTGTGTAAATAAGGCTGTGGCGTTCACAATGTTCTCATGCACCACCTGTGAAAATGATGGCCAGGGCCTTTGCAAATCCCTCCCCTACACACTTCAGCAATCTAGAGCGCATCCCTCCCAGATCAGCTGGTTTATTTCCTAAATGCATTGAGTTTTTCTGCCATCTCTTCTTCGTCAATGTTTGGACCATTCAGAATACAAATCGCTATTTTTGCTGCTGCGACTCCAGCGACATCTTTTTCCTTGGCAAAGAATCGACACAAAACTCGCACTTTGTTTCCCAGTCATGCCCTTTACTTTAAGTAGTAACTTTCCTTTTATAGGGTGATTTCACGAAAGGTCACTGGAGCGTAGATCCGCACCCACGTGACCGAAAATCTCAAGTGGAGGACATGCTAGACATCCGGTACATGTTAGTGGATGGGAAAACACGCACTTTCCCACCCGTTAAAAACATAGAAAACGGCCAGGTTTTGATCTGCAATTTATTGTGCCAGTCGGGGTGACCGTGAGGCACAGCAACCTAGATTTACAGACCAAAAAAAAGATAGAAACTAAGGTAAATTAAAGAGGGTGCTGAAGGTGCCAATCCAGCGGAAGTGAACAGCAGACATTTGCCGTGGAGATTTAAAGGTCCAAAATATCGGGAATTATCGCGTTTGCTCGCTGAATTTCATCAAAAGTAAGTCAATAATGCCTAACTTTTGATGAAATTCAGCGAGCAAACAGATACGGACGGGGAGCGAGGCTGGCGAGTGTTTGCCGGGCTGGCGAGTCGCTCACTGCAGCTCAGCCATGGAGCAGCCTCAGTGCAAGAGTCCCGGGCCATCGGAGGTTGGAAGTGTTGCGCTGCTGCCGTGAGAGTCTCTGTGCCGAATACGCCAGGTGACTGACATGGATCAGGCTGCGGCTCTGTGCATCCTGGAGGACAACCAGTGGCTGCTGGAAATGTCAAACACTGGGTAGAGATGGTGGAATATAGTGGACTTCAAATAGGGGTGGTTGGCGAAAGCATCCTGCTTGCCTGTTAGATTGGTTGAATCCTTTACAGGTGCCCTCCTCTAAATCCACCATTTACAGGTGCCCTCCTCTAAATCCACCATTTACAGGTGCCCTCTGCTAAATCCACCATTTACAGGTGCCCTTCCCTAATTCACCATTTACAGGTGCCCTCCTCTAAATCCACCATTTACAGGTGCCCTCCTCTAAATCTACCATTTACAGGTGCCCTCCTCTAAATCCCATTTATAGGTGCCCTCCTCTAAATCCACCATTTACAGGTGCCCTTCCCTAATTCACCATTTACAGGTGCCCTCCTCTAAATCCCATTTATAGGTGCCCTTCCCTAATTCACCAATTAAAAGATGATCACAAAATATAAATTAGATAATATTATTTTATTGTGATAATAATAATCTAATTAGTAGAGGATTCTTTTTAAATGTGGCCTCTAATTAATTTTTCTAATTAGGCTGGTGCCCCCTAGTGCCGACAACTTGATATTTGTCATTTGCTGATTTTCCTTCCCTCCTTCCCTCCTTCCCTCCTTCCCTCCTTCCCTCCTTCCCTCCTTCCCTCCTTCCCTCCTTCCCTCCTTCCCTCCTTCCCTCCTTCCCTCCTTCCCTCCTATCTTACATGTTTAACTCATCATGGCACTGTGGTTTTATTTCCCTACCCTCACAAGGATGGAGCTGAAACATCTCCAGCTGAAAGCACTTTTCTCATTCAATGAAAGTTTTGCCTCGCACGTTGTGGCGCTGGGGTCGACGCTGTGTAACTCGGTGGCTGCGGCACCGTCAGCGGAGCCTCTCCCCCTGTTTGCCACCGGTCAAAAAGCTGCAGAGGGTCTTAATTAATGGGAAATAAAAGTTTGAAACGGACAGCAAAGTCATGAAAATGGAAGGTAAAAACCAGTTGCATAATTTGAAAGCATCGTTGGGTCATTAAAACATTAAAGCAAACTCACAGAAGTAACTTTCTACCTGCCTTTCTTCCAGCCAGCGAGGTCGGCGCCTCGGCTTTAGCTCCAGAAACCATGCGAAACCCTCAGCCTCTACCAGAGCCAGCGGTAAACGCCAGCGACATCAAGGTACACGAGGGGTTTTCCCAACTATTATCTTCGGAAACAAACGTGTGTAATTTTGCATTTAATAACTCAACACTCTTTGTTTCCATTATCATCCCTGAGGTGACAACATGTTCCTTCTGAATACGACCTCATGTGCAAAAGTGCTGGAGTAACTCAGCAGGCCAGGCAGCAACTCTGGAGAACACACCCTGAATAAGTCTGAAGAAGCGTCTCGACCTGAAACGTCACCTATCCATGTTCTTCAGAGATGCTGCCTAGCCCCGAGTTACTTGAGCATTGTGTCCTTTTGTGTAAAGCAGCATCTGTGGTTCCTTGTTTCTACTTGATGTGCAAGCTGCTTTTAGTGGCTTGAAGATGGCGAAACAGTTCACTATAACAATTCCCTTTGGGGGGTAAAGGGTGAATTTCAAATACCCAGCCTCCTTTCCCAGTGCAAATGTTGTAGTATTCCTTCCAATTTAATCCCATTTTCATTCCAATTTCAATATTCTATCTGAAGTACAGTAGTTGCAATAAGCTATGGTAGGTTTGCTACAATAGTCATAACTGTACAGGTAACCAAGACCCGATTGGCTTTGTCTAGCTGTTGCAAACTTTGTGGTGGGCCATTAGTTTATTCTCGCTCTGGACATCAATCACTTCTACTCATTTCCATTCATATTATTTTCTGTCCATGGGCGTTAGGCTCAAGGCATTCATGAATTGTTTGTCCCCCTTGAGAAACAACTTCATTGCTCTACATTGAATGTCATCTGTCACCTATCTGCTGAGATCCTATGAATTAAGCAAAGTAATATTTTGCTACAGAAGGCTGTGGAGGCAAAGTCAGTGGATATATTTAAGGCAGATATAGATTTTTGATTTGTACAGGTGTCGGAGGGTATAGGGAGAAGGCAGGATAATGGGGTTAGGAGGGAGAGATAGATCAGCCATGATTGAATGGCGGAGTAGACTTGATGGGCTGAATGGCCTAATTCTGCTCCTATCACTTATGATCTTATGATCCAATCTAACTCAAATATCCTGACAGCTAAACCATGGCCCTGAAAAGGTTCCAATCAATTAATGGCAAACATAATTAACATCATTGATCATAAAGCTTACATTCCCAAGCAGGAAGAACTCTAGTTTGTTGAATGTAATCCTTTTTTTAACTTCAGATTGAAAGCATGGAATTGGTGCTTGGGCTTGGATCACTTCAGTTGATTGAATGTACATTTCCATTTGGATTGTGGCTCGGACCCTAGCTCATCAGTTTTTCCATTTTTTAAAATATAACTATTTCCTAAATTTGAGCTCAATAAAACCCATTTCACATCTTAAAAAACATTAAAAATGAATCCATACATGAAGTCGGTGTTGGTATCGATTCCTTAATAAATTACAATGCTGTTTTTTTGGGGGAAACTGCTTTGTGTTAATTCGCACTTCCTTCCAACCATTGATATTTGTGATATGCGATAGGCCAGGTTATGATCTATTATGTTTGGGATTGAGAAAAGTAAGAAAGATAATTGCACCAAAAATATTATAATCACACAGGCTTCATCATTAAGCTGATTCCAGACACTTACATTTCTGCAGTTTGCATTTGTCAACATTTGGCCATAACCTAATCTTAAAAAAATTAACTGTTCACACCCACTCATGGGCAAAGTCAAGTAAAATAGCCTCTTCATTAGAGGAGTTGAAGTAATTAAGACGGCGAGAAATTAAAATTATTTATGCTGTTCTATTACTGGGTTCTGGTTAAATCTTTCTTTACCATCTTTGTTCCACTAACTCACTGCTGAAAGGCCCAAACCTGCATAATGTCATTTTCTTTTAAACTGCTATGTTAGCAGCTATTAAAAAAATTATTTACTTGAAAACGCGACTGGTTCCAGCAAAGTGTCAACAAGGGACCATTTACAGAAAGTCGTATAAAAACTTCCAGAAGTGCAATTGAATGGTGTCTGTTCTGAAAAATAGGTTTCAGTTACAGAGAAAGTATGGTAAAAATGGCAATGTTTGTAAATAGTGTCACTTTGGATATTATCAAGCTGACTAGTTATTCTTGGAGTGGAAAGATTCTGAGTTAAAATTGCTTAAAAAACCTATACTTAAAAATGGAGCTGTTATTTAAGGTTATCCTAACTGCAGCATGTTCTTCAGTATTTAGTATTGGTTTCTGTTTGACCTCATGTTGCATCCTCCATTCCACCTTGATGGATGTGGACTTGTGTAGGTCCTATTTTTCTACTTGACTGATTAAATTATCTGATTTAAAATCATCAATTTCAGCACTGCTGTTCCAAAATCAGTTTAATTAAAAAAATCTTAAAAAAATAAAAGAATGACTTTTAAAGTTTGAACTATCTGACCATAACAAGGCAAGGGAGTCTGGAACTAGATGTCACAGGTTTAAGTGAGAAAGGACATTTTTTAAAGAGATCTGAAGAGTACATTTTTCAAATAGAGGGTGGTGAATATTTGTAACCAGCATCCAGAGCCTGTGGTGAAGACAACTACCATGACATTATTTTAAAAGCATTTGAGAAGGTACTTGGATGGGAAAGACTATCAGTCCTAATCTCATGCACTGCTACCTTGTCCGAAGCCTTCTATGTCCTGTGATTCAAGTGTTCATCCAAATGCTTCATAAATGTTCTGAGAACAGCTGTCTCCATCACCTTTCCGGGCAGTATGTTCCAAACTCTCATGAAAAAAATCTTCCTCCAATCACCCTGGAACCTCTTACTCCTCACCTTAAACCTATTCCGTCTAGCTTCAGATGCCTCTGCCATGGGGAAAGGTTTCTTGCTATCTACTGAAACTTTGCGTTGCGTATTCTTTTACATTTCTATCACATCCATCCCCAGCCTCCCCAGCCCCAGGGTAAAATAACCCGGCCTTTTCAATCTCTTCCCATAACTGCAGAGTTTCATCCTAAGTTAGCTTTCATAGCAAAAGGATTTGAGTATCGGAGCAGGGAGGTTCTACTGCAGTTGTACAGGGTCTTGGTGAGACCACACCTGGAGTATTGCGTACAGTTCTGGTCTCCAAATCTGAGGAAGGACATTATTGCCATAGAGGGAGTGCAGAGACCCCACTGATTCCTCCCCAGACCCCAGGGTAAAATAGAAACCAAAATTCCTTTTCATTGCTCTCTTCACAGCCATCCTTTAACGAGATGCAGAGAGTGGTCCATCCCAAGGAAGATTGTGGTGAAACTCCTCCAGTGTGACCAAGTCTTTCGTATCGTGTGATGACCAGAAGTGTGCACAATATTCTAGCTGCAGTATAACCAATGTTTTATAAAGTTGTACCAAGACCTCCCATCTCTTATTTTCTGTGCCCTGATTAACGAAGACAAGCGTTGTGTTTGCTTCCTTCACCACTTGTCTTCCTGGATCTTTGAACTTGTACACCAAAGTCCCTTTTTTCTTTCCTCAATAATCCATACCTTTATTTGGCCCCTCAAAATGCACCATCTTGAACTTACCAGTATTACATTTCATCTGCTATTTTGTTACCCAATGTAATATCATTCTGTATTATGTAAAAGTCGTCAGTGATGTAAAAGTTATCAGAGATTACAGAATGTAAAGGCAGAGGGGACTGATGAAAGATAAATCTTTGGAAAAGATGGAAAAGTAATGGAATCTCAAATGCTGTAACCCTTTTTAAAAAAGTGTTCTGGGAATACTCAGGAAAGCAACAGTATGTGTGGAGAGAGAAAACCAGTTAACATTTCAGATCGATGAACTTCTTGAAGATTCCATCTTGGTTTAGTTTCGAGGTGCAGCATGTTAACAGGCCCTTGGACACACCGACTCCCCACTGGCCTTCTATTCACGCTAGTTCTATGTTATTCTACTTTCTCATCCGCTCCCAATACACTTGGGCAATTCATGGCGGCCAAGTAACCAACAATGGGAGGAAACTGGAGAACCCAGACAAAATCCATGCCGTTCCAGGGGAGAACGTGCAAACTCTACGCAGGCAGCAGCACCTGAGGTGAGGATCAAACCCAGGTCTCTGGCACTGTGAGGCTGCGGCTCCACCAGCTGTGCCATCGAGAGACAGGACATGGGGTGAAAGCAGGAGTGTGGACAATAGACTGGGAGAGAAAGACACATTTAGGGGAGAAAATAGACCTGGTGGAACTCTCAGCAATAGCCGAAACATTCGATTGAGAAAGCAGCTTCCTTAATTCCATTTTCTTGAAAATACTCTTCCCTCTTTCACAGATCTTCTTATATTTGACCTTTTATTATCCTTATAGTATCACATATTTCCATCTTTAGTGCATTCCTGGCACACTGCTGTGCCTGCTGGAGTCCATTTTGAGGAATTTTGTCACTCATCTGATTGATTGGGCGGCAATTTTCTTTCCAGATTCCTTCCCAAAAATGTTGCCTGCTGATCTTTCTGCCAATTCCTTTTATTTACGATCTCTATAGAGTGCAGTGAATGGAAATCTGTGTTGGAAGGAACTGCAGATGCTGGTTTAAACCGAAGATGCTGGTGTAACTCAGCGGGACAGGCAGCATCTCTGGAGAGAAGGAATGGGTGACGTTTCTCTGGAGAGAAGGAATGGGTGACCTTCTGTGTCATGCAATTTCTATAAAATGCAGGGAAATAATTTCAAGAGGACAATGCAAGATGGAGCTCTTGCAATTTAGAGGATCCTATATACAAACAGTTCTATTGCAGGCACACTTTTAACTTTTTCTTTCTTTTTTCTCTCTTGTTTATTATATTGTTTACAGTGTACAGGCTACTATGTTTATATATTCTGTTGTGCTATTGCAAGTAAGAATTTCATCTTTCTATCTAATACATATGACAATAACCACCTCCTCACTCTCCTCTCCCCCCCTCCCCCCCCCCCCCCTCCCCCCCCCCCCCCTCCCCCCCCCCCCTCCCCCCCCCCTCCCCCCCCCATCCCCCCCCCCCCCCCCCCCCCCCCCCCCCCCCTCTCCCCCCCCCCCCCCCCCCCCCCCCCCCCCCCCCCCCCTCTCCCCCCCCCCCCCTCCCCCCCCCCCCCCCCCCTCTCCCCCCCCCCCCCCCCCCCCCCCCCCCCCCCCCCCCCCTCCCCCCCCCCCCCCCCCCCCCCCCCCCCCCCCCCCCCCCCCCCCCCCCCCCCCCCCCCTCCCCCCCCTCCCCCCCCCCCCCCCCCCCCCCCCCCCCCCCCTCCCCCCCCCCCCCCTCTCCCCCCCCCCCCCCCCCCCCCCCCCCCCCCCCCCTCTGCTAAGGAGGTGGTTGTGTTCCTCGAGGAAGATCTTGCTTAAGCACACTTTGTCCCAAAGTGTTGGAACTGAAGACTCTTGTCTTGGCTTTGACCACCTTGCCAACAATTCCAACTAATGTGTTTCATCGAAGTCTAGACAGATGCTTGACATAACTTGGGAAAGGATGTATGAACAAAGCACTGGAGGTCATTGAATTTACCGTCCTGGCCCCCCACCATTGCCAGGGTGAGGCTACACGCAAACTGGAGGAACAGCACCTCATATTTCACTTGGTTAGCTTACAACCTAACAGTATGAACATTGAATTCTCCAATTTTAGGCAACTAACCTACAAACACATCCTTCCCCTTGGCTTTCCCCCACCCTTCCAACACATCACTTCCTAATGTGTTTCAAATCGTACGCTTAGACAGATATTGAAGTAACTTCTTTTAAAGGATGCCTATCAACAAAAAAGCACTGGAGGTCATTGAGTTTCCCCGTCCTGGTACCCCCCGTGCCACTTGCCAGGGTGATAGCTACACGCAAACTGAAGGAACAGCACCTCATATTTCACTGAGGAGTTAGCTTGGACAACCTAACAGGTATGAACATTGAAGTTACACAAAAAAAAAGCGGATGAAACTCCAGCGGGTGCAGCAGCCATCTATGGAGCGAAGGAAATAGGCAACGTTTCGGGCCGAAACCCTTACTTCAGACTGATCGGGGTGCGGGGGTGATGGGGACAACCCTGAAATGATGAGTATCTACCAGAAGGCTGGGGTCCTGGGAGGAGACAGCAGGGGGCTGAGGAAGGGGAGGAGACAGCAAGGACTAACAAAATTGGGAGAATTCGATGTTCATGCCCCCGGGGTGTAGACTCCCCAAACGGAATATGAGGTGCTGTTCCTCCAATTTCCGGTGCTGCTCGCTGTGGCCATGGAGGAGACCCAGGACAGAGAGGTCGGAGGTGGAGTGGGAGGGGGAGTTGAAGTGCTGAGCCACCGGGAGAATTCTCCAATTTTAGGCAACTAACCTACAAACACATCCTTCCCCTTCCACCTTTCCCCTCCCCTTCCATCTACATCACTTCCTCTGGCTTCAAAACCCACGCAGTCACGGGGAGAAAGTACAAACTCCATACAGACAGCACCCGTAAACGGGATCGAACCTGCATCTCTGACACTGAAAGCTCTGTAAGGCAGCAACTCTACCGCTGCGCCACCGTGCCACCCGTTGATTACAATCGAGCCATTCATAGTCCGAGGGTCACCAATGACTTGGAACTCATCTTCAACAGCACGGAATACCTTTGTCACCATCGACTGTGGCAATTCAAGAAAGTTGTCACAGCAGCAGACTTAAGACCAAGCAAACTGGCAATATATATTAATATCTTTCAAATGTCAAAATCTGATATATGAAGTCAAGATACATGGGTGTTTAGTTATCATGTGCCCACAATGGAATAATGAAGTTTCATGAAACAATGAAGGAAATTGGTAAAAGAACTATGTAAGAATTAATATGAAAGAAAATATATCCTTGAAACACAATAGTAGCGAGTTAGTTCAACTCATGGTCTTCTTGTGTTACATATTACACCAGCATTATGCTCATATTTTCTGTTCCGTACACTCCTGTCAAATTGTCCCCTTACCTCTATGCCTGCACAGAAAATGTCAGGAAAAGTTGAAGATAAACATTTATTTTAGGGTTCAAATTACAAATTCTCACAGTTTTGTGATTCCTGATTCTGTACAACCAAGGAATAATATACAGGTCTTGGGCCGTGGGTTTCTGATTTACTGAGTGCACTGCTGGAGGGGGTTGGATTGGGGGAGGGGGTGGATTAAGGGGGGAGGCTGGTGTTCTGTGTGGTTGATGGTGGGGAGTGAGATTCCCAGCTGCCAGTACACGTTTGGAAAAGTGTCTGATTTCGTACATGGAACACACAACACAGGATACAACACAGGAACTGGCCTTTGGCCCACAACGTTTTTGCCGGACATGATGCCGTCCAACTCTAGTTCTTTGGTTCATAAGTCACAGGAGCAGAATTAGGCCATTCGGCCCATCGAGTCTACTGTCCCATTCAATCATGGCTGATCTATTTTTCCCTCTCAACTCAATTCTCCTGGCTTCTCCTCATAAAATCTGTCACCCATACTAATCGAGGATCTGCCAATCTCTGCCTTAAAATTACCCAATGACGTAGCCTTCATAGCAGTCTGTGGCAATGATTTCCACAGATTCACCACACCCTGACTAAAGAAATTTCTCCTCATCTCCTTTGTCGGATGGGGGTGCCCCCCCTCCCATGGTATGGAGCTTTTGCATTTTTCAGCTTGAAATTGTGCAATCTGGTGCACACTGTAGCGAGTCTTTTAGCTTACTTGAATGCAATATTTATGCTTTAAATTGGATTAGCTATGAATAAGGTTAGGCTAAATTACATTCCTAATTACATTCCACAGAAGAGCCAGGCTCTGATCAACAGGTGTAGCACATGAATGATCTTAGTGTATTCATGTATGGAAATCAGATTATAAATAGCACTTGGCCCATTTTGACCAACCTGGGTCTCACTGCACACCTGGTACTACTCCTGACCCTGATTCCAGTTGCATACCTTCTCTCTTTCCTGACCCTGAATCCAGCCTTACACCAGTCCCCCTATTCTATCCTAATCATAGCTGCGTACCTGCTTAGGTTCCCAGTGCTGAACACTCCCATTGTCCCAGCTTTGACTGCACACCTAGTACTATTCCAGACCTTGATTCTGGATGCACACGTGGCCTTGCTCCTAGCCCCTCTGCATTGAAAATATATCTGGCCCACACATTAAGCCTCATATCTGACCCCCTGGGCTTAACCTATTACGTTCAAATCCACAGGTGCTTATCTAATGCGGTAATCATTTATGGGGCACTTCACGGACCAAATTTTGGATAACTAAATTTGCTACATCCATTGGCTTCCTTGTTATCTAACATGCTAGTTACTTTGTCAAAGACGTCATCATTTGGTTGAACACAATTTCTCATCCATAAAACTTTACTGACCCCGCTGTATAAGTATTCTGTTACCATTTCCTTCATTTTCCTAACAAACTGTCCTGAAGTCATTTTCACCCTCAATATTGTCGGTATTTTGCTGTCTTCCTCTCAGCTGGGACTTTTCCAAAATGCAAAGTCCAAAAACAATATATATATTTAAGCATAAATAATATTCTATTTAATGTGATATTGAGAGTGCATAATATTTTCTGTGGTATTCATAACACAACAATGATAAATAGATCTTTGTTTTGATTGGACCTACCAACATGCATACATTATTATATTATAGTTAATATGTACTGAGGGCAAATTTTTATTCCAATGCTCCTCATTCCCAATTACTTTTACATTGAAGTTATTGAAATCCAAGTGAAGTTTAAATGGCATCAGAAAAATAAAACCTCCGGAATGGATGATATTCATTACGTGGTTGGTTGGGGTCAGTATCAGTACAATTACTATATTAAACTTTGAATCTTCAGATGTCCTGTTCAAGCAGGTGTTCAAGCTAAAACTAAAGACAAATAATAATCTCCTCACACATTCCCCTGCAAGTATCTCTGTCATTCTTTAAAATATGCCCCTTCTTTGAACAATCTCTTAAACATCGCATCTGAATCGGTTTCCATCTGATTACACTCCTTGAGGATGTTCATCTACGTGTTCAATTAATAAAACAACGAGTTTAGGGGCATTTATATTCAACCTGTCATAGGAATTTGGGGGGGGGGGGGGGGGTTAGAAATAGTCAGTGAGGTAAATAAACATAATAGTTGAGTGGCAAATGACAATAGTGCTACCTTCCCAATATTTAACTGAAGGAAATAATGGGTTATCAGGGCTGTATGTTGTGATATGTGTCATTTTAATATTACACTTATCCCACCCCCCTGGATATTCCGAATGAATAAATTAAGGTTTTGTCAACTAATTACAAATCGGGCTAATTACAAATCAATAACATTAGCCAACTCGGAAACAAGAAGCACTGAGCATTGGGATCCAGACATCACGGACAACTGGCCTCAGTTCCCCGCTCACATTTGGTAGTGCTCTCTGTCTGAACCAGGGGCCATGGAGTGTTTATCAAAGTGTGGGGGCTGAGCGCTCACTGATCACTGGCCTTGGGGGGTACCCAGTGAGGGAGTGGAGCAACCGAGTGGGGGAAGGGTGTGGCAGTAGCGTGTCCTCTCTCCCACGGTAGAGACTTTTTGAAATTTGATGTATTAAAATCATGTTTTAGTGAATTGTAGAAGTATGAATTCAATGTTTTTTGTTGAAAGTATTTTTAAGAGATAACTTTTTAAGGGATAACTTTTTCCACACAAAGGGTGGTAGGCGTATGGAACAGGCTGCCAGAAGAGGTAGTTGAGGCAGGGACTATCCCAACATTTAAGAAACAGTAAGACAGGTACATGGATAGGACAGGTTTGGAGGGATATGGACCAAAAGCAGGTAGCGTAGCTGGGACATGTTGGCGGGTGTGGGCAAGTTGTGCCGAAGGGCCCGTTTTCACACTGTATCACTCTATGACTACATTATACCTCCACCATGCATGAATGCTTCAAAATCAAGTGATCAAGTTTTATTGCCATACCCTCAAGCATAGAAACATAGAAAATAGGTACAGGAGTAGGCCATTCAGCCCTTCGTGCCAGCACTGCCATTCAATATGATCATGGCTGTTCATCTAAAATCAGTACCTCTTTCCTGTTTTTTCCCCATATCCCTTGATGTCGTTAGCCCCAAGAACTAAATGTAACTCTCTCTTGAAAACATCAAGTGAATTGGCCTCCACTGCCTTCTGTGGCAGAGAATTCCACATTCACAACTCTCTGGGTGAAGAAAGTTTGTCCTCATCTCAGTCCTAAATGGCCTACCCCTTATTTTTAAACTGTGACCCCTGGTTCTGAATTCCCCCAACATCGGGACCATTTTTCCCACAGTTCCAGTAAATGGAAATCTAGCAGGCAAGCAGGATGCTTTCTCCAACCACCCGTATTTGAAGGCTACTATCTACCCAATGCTTGGTACCTACTTCCAGCAGCCACTGGTTGTCCTCCAGGATGCACAGAGCCGCAGCCTGGTCCATGCTGGTCACCAGGTGCAGAGACTCTCACAGCCGCGGCGCAACGCTTCCGAAGCCTCCTACAGCCCGGGACACTTGCACTGACGCTGCTCCATGGCTGGAGCTGCAATGAGCGACTCGCCAGCCCGGAAAATACTCGCCAGCCCCGGCTTCCCGTCCACATCTGCCCCCGCCGCTGCTTCTGCTTCCATCCCTCCCTCAGCCCCAGCTCTCCAACACCCACAACCAGGTTGCTCAGAGCACAGCAGCATCTTGTCCAAAGCCGGAGATATTGAAACATGTCTAGCCAAACATGTCTGACCATGGTTCCATGGCCCATGTACCTCTCTCCTGCCGCTCGCCGCCCTCGCTCATGGCAGCCGTTTCCCGCAAATCCTTAAATTTCCAACTGCTGCCGGGAGCAGGACATAGCCTTACTTGCTGCACTGGGTGACACTCATTCACTGCCCGTTCCATGTCTTTCAATGTTAATTTGCATGGGGACATGGTTTGGAGGTGTGTGACGGTTCGGTCAAGTGAGAATTACAGAGAATAAGAATGCTGCTGTCAACAGACGCGCACACAAGCAATTGATATTAGGTTAGAAATTCTCGCTCATCACTGAATTTCTCACGACAGAGTGAGAAATTTGTGATCAGCGTGAGAATTGTGCGAAATGCGTGAGTCTCACGCTCAATGCGTGAGAGTTGACAGCTCTGCAATCATCGTTATTCCATCTGCACCGCTTGGTCCCGCACCTTCCTGTTGGTTGGCGGATGAAGGGAGGCGGTGGTGAGGAGATCCCAACTGCCTCCCCCTTTTGGCGGCAGCACTTGGCGATGGACTGGGACGGCCAAGGCAACGATGATGCCGGTGTTGTCCGAGGAGCGCTGACCTTCCTTCCCACCTCCCTCTGCTCCTTCCTCTCTCGCTCTCCTCTCTCGCTCTCTCGCTCCCTCCCCCCCCCCCCCCCCCCCCCCCCCCCCTCCCCCCCCCCCCCTCCCACCCTTCTCCCACCCCTCTCCCCGTTTATCAATATTTTTTTTATATCTGGTGCTAACAAACTGGGTATCTTCATTGCTGTTCACAACACGTACATCTAATCTGAATGTCCGGTAATGTGGCGTCTTGACACCTCTAAAATATATTACCAAAAGAACATTTGCTGCAGTTATGTCCTTTGGCCATCTCTTGTTAGTTAGTGTAATGATGTTTGACCTGTCAGATGGGTATAGTCAGTTTTAACAGCTATTATCATAAAATGCCTTTAGAAAATTCCTTGTAACCTGTATATTTTGTTGTGGATAAATTAGCAATTCCCAATAGCAATAACGACCCATGCTATGGCCATGTCATGATCATTTTCAGTCCTTCACAGAAAACCTATTTGTATCAATCTGTAGTGTGCATGGTTAAGCATATATGTCCAGGATTTATTGACACAAGTTGAATAATAAAAATTGCATTCATTGCAATGTGTATAAAGAGTTGAGAAACTGTATTATAATTTTGCTGCATGTCATTGTGGTATATATCATGTCTTGATTGGTAAATATGTTTAGTTTGTGACTTTATTTGAAGCAGAAATAATATGTGAATGCTTCATTGAGCATAATTCTGAATGGTAACTACGCACTTCGTACGAGCACATCATCGCACGCATCATACAAGCCGTGTTAAATGACCACCTAAACTGTCATTTGGAAACCTAAAAAGCTGCCTAGGTTGCCCGGCTGGCAACAGGGAAAAAAAGTTAAGCGAGAGCCCTGCTTTATTGGGACAGATGCCTTCTTGGGAAAACCTGGAAACTCACAACCCACATTTTGTCAGCGTGAAAGGATGAAGTCCGTCTACTTCTCCAAAGTATTGTTTGTCCTTTCTTTCCCCAGAGATCGCATTGGGTTCAGGTCAGTGCAACATGAGCTGGAAGTGATTTCCCCAGAGTTTCTAATCAGTTCATGCACTTTTGATGATCAAATTACCTGTCTGAAACCTGTGCTAAGTTTCAGTTTAAATCTGCACAATTCTCGAGAGACACATATATTGGCCTGAAGCAAATCTCCAGCACTGCAGACCCATGCTAATCCACAGGGAAGATATGGGAGTTCTAACTTTGAAATCCGATCACAGGGAATAATTCCTCATCATTTATACTAGACTGCTTGTAAGCAGTCAGTAAATAAAAAAATACTGCGTAACTGTTCAGTATAACAGTGGTGGAAGATAGTTTAATTTACATTGCGCTATATATTGTTTTCCCTTAGCATTGGCAAACCGATATTTGCAAGACAAATGCCAATTACCAATGTAAATGCTTGAAACTTAGTCTCTTGGCATGCGGAGTGAGGTACAGTGAAAAGCCTTTCAGTTGTTTTGTTTAGATCTATATAAATCAATCAAGTGAGATCTTATGCTTCATTTGTATTACATTGTGTACCAATTCAGGAGTAGTGCTAAATGTGTAGTTGACGTTGACTTTACTTCACTTTAGAGATACAGCAAGGAAACCGGCCCATCGGCCCACCAAGTCCACGCCGACCTGCTCACGCATGTTCTCTGTATCCCATTTTCTCATCCTCTCTCTCTACACACTAGGGGCAATTTACAGCGGCCAATAAACAACAAACCCACTACTCTTTGGAATGTGGGAGGACACCGCAGCACCCGGAGGAACCTTACGCGGTCACAGGGAGAACGTGCAAACTCCAAACAGACAGCACCCAGGGTCAGGTGGTGTTATGAGTATTAGTTGAATTAAAATCATGGCATAGTCTCTAGGCAGCATAACTTTCAAAATGTCCATTTCCTTCATGCATTAATAAGCCCGGTGATGCTGCTATTATTGGTCACAAAGTATGTTCACACTTGCTGAAAAATTTCTCACGTTTGCCTTGGGAAAACAAAAATCAGATTTAAACAAAAAGGTTAAACATAACAGAACCACTTGCGTTTTCACTTGTGCCAGAAAAACGTTGAGGAACCAGCTTGTAAAGCACAGTACACAGAGAGCGTATTGTGTACATTTCATATCGAGAATGTAACATAAAGCTTTTGAGAACAATCTGGTAAATTATGCATGATTCAGAGCAGGAACAATTTTCAGAAAATGCAGTGAGGTTCATTTTGGGAAGTACATCGATCTGGCAAAAAATCTAATTATTGTATTCTGTGAATCTGATGTAACATTTCTACAGACCTGATGCAGACACATACATTTCTGATCAGCAGTGTGGTACACTGTGGGATGTTTGCGAACATTACTGCTATGCTCCTGGTAGTATGGACTCACATATTCAGTACTAGTACATTACCTTTAGCTGTGGCTGTAACTACTTACATATAAAAAGATTATTCATGAAGATGACTGTGACTTCTTGCCTCCCATTTGAATTGGAGGTTGAAACCTGCCTATACAATTGCAACTGTAAATTGTTTAAGAAGGAACTGCAGATGCTGGAAAATCAAAGGTACACAAAAAAGCTGGAGAAACTCAGCGGGTGCAGCAGCATCTATGGAGCGAAGGAAAAAGGCAACGTTTCGGGCCGGAACCCTTCTTCAGACTGATTGGGGGGGGGGGGGGGGGGGGGGGGGGGGGGGGGGGGGGGGGGGGGGGAGAAGAAAGGAAAAAGGAGGAGGAGTCCGAAGGCTGGGGGATGGGAGGAGACAGCAGGAGGACTGAGGAAGGGGAGGAGACAGCAAGGACTAACAAAATTGGGAGAATTCAATGTTCATGCCCCCAGGATGCAGACTCCCCAAGCGGCATATGAGGTGAGGTGCTGTTCCTCCAATTTCCGGTGTTGCTTGCTCTGGTCATGGAGGAGACCCATTCCGTATTCGACCTCTCTGCCCTGGGTCTCCTCCATGGCCAGAGCGAGCAACACCGGAAATTGGATGAACAAGCTGAAGTTTAGAGGTGATGTCTATAAAGCATGATTAGTAAAGTGGATCATTTTCAACTATGCTCCTAGGACATTAATCTATCAGATTTAATGCCTACAAAATGATATAAATAGTCAAGAGTGTTTTATTGTCATATGTCCTAAAACTGAGCAATGCAATTCTTATTTGCAGCAGCATAACAGATATTTTAAACTCTGTAAAACCCATCATAAACATTCAAAATAGACAGTGTTTGCATATATATTGCTCAGTTTTAGGACATATGACAATATATATATCTATATACACACATATCTATATATCCATCATCTATATATAATATCTATATACATATAGATATAGATAAATATTATATATAGGTGTATGGATATATAGATATGAGTATACACATACACATAGATACACACACACACACACACACCCACACGCGCACACACACTAGACATAATGGTGCAAATATTCAGTTATTTACTATTAAGATACTCAATTTTCATCCCATTCATGTAACTGTGGCAGAAAGTGGATAGATTCTGCACAACATGGGGAACTGATCCAACGGATTATTACCCAAGCAGGAGGAGAAATAGTACTGCCAAAAATGTTCTAACAGTGAACAGCAGGGGATAGCACCAGTTTCAAAGAATTAGCAAGTAAACCAACTGCAGACAACACCTTCCACGAATTAAAAAAAAAAAAAAAACTGACAATTGTTTGAATTTCTCAGCTATATGGAAAGAGTATTAGCTCTGCTCGAGATTAAATACTTGGCAGCACAAAGAGGAATATTGGAAATGAGGATCTTCCTGCAGTGAATAAGCCTTTACTGTCAATAGGATTGTGGTTGGGAAAAACAAATATTCATATATGGGAAAATCATACCACAATGCACTGTTACATGTGTACCCTATTACTCCAGTCTCTATAGTCTGTAAATACTATGCTAATTTATGTAATCAATAATAAATGAAATGACTGCACCAGAGGCAATTTTAATGAATGCCTCTAATATATTAAAGACCAGATACATTCCCACATAGTGAGGAAATAGAAACCGTATACCAGGGGCACATGACTCCAAAAAACAACTTGGCTTAATAACCTATCACATGCGTAGCGGACATGTAACATATGGAATCTTTGCTAAGTCCTCTGGCAACTGGTTCCCATTATCTTGATAAAGTTTGTGGAAAAAAAATCCAAGCCAAAAAAAGCAAAAGGAAAATCTTGCAGTAAAACAAAGCATAACTTAACTTTACCCTGGGTAACCTCATGCCTATTAGAATTACTTTGTATTAGATGGTAGCAGCAGCTATAAATCTTTATTTAGCTATGTGGTACTTTGTCCATTTGTCATTTTGTGAAGACAGATTTAGGTTTTTAATTTAAATAATCTGGACAATGAATTCATTTTTTTAATTTTGCTGATACATTAAGCCCCAGAGGTGCATTTACTACGTATTCAAAAAACACTTCATCTCTAACATCAGTAAATTCAGGATGAAGTAACATTAAACAATTCATTATGTGTTTCCCCTCTGAACCATTGACAAAGATAGTCTCAATCAGTTTAAAAAAAAATGCGCATTTGACAGGTTTTCTGATCATGTGCAGAGAGGTTTAATCAATCTGAAAAATAGAGCAGAAATCAATTCAGCTGGATACTGGAACTAATGTCATTGTATTGTAATATCATCATGAGAACTATTTTCCCTGCACTCTGTGAGTTAGAAGAGATTTCATAGTGAAAACTTCATGATAAGATGCCCCATTGTTTACTGGTTAATCTGGCAGTATACAGCATGAATTTAAATAGCCAACAAAGCCAAACACAGATTGGTGATAAAGTGAAATTATCTGTCACAATATACTGTTGAATTACACTCCATGACTATTTTCAAAAAGGAATTGTGTATTAATATATATATGATTGAATTAATGGGAGCAAGTAAAGGAGTTGAATCGGACGGCTCGCATAAAAAGAATCACAGACACAGTTTATATAAGGACACACCTTCTTCATATCTCGTTTAGTTTAGATATACAGCATGGAAACAGGCTCTTCCTTCCATCGAGTCCACGCCAATCAATGATCATCCGTATACTAGTTCTACTCTACAAAATCGGGACAATACACAGGTCAATTGGCCTACAAACCTGCAAATCTTTGGAATGTGGGAGGAAACCGGAGCACCCGGAGAAAACCCACGCAGTCACATGAAGAAGGTACAAACTCGGTACAGACAGCACTAGTAGTCAGGATCAAACTCGGGTGTCTTGGCAATGTAAGGCAGCAACTCTAAATCTGTTCCACTGAGCTGCCCATATGCCTTAAATGGCCTGTTCACCTCCTGCAAAATCTCTTGAATCATTGAGCAAAAGTATCTTTTAAGAGGCACCAAATAAAAAGTATTAAGGAAGGAAATATTGTGTAGGGATTTGCTGAGAGTTCTAGGATTTAGACAATGAGCAAATGCATAGAAAGGTCAGCAGCACCAGATTTATTCTTCCAGTATTTCTCAAGAAGCTCTTTACATATATCTGGGAAAGATAGATCAAACCTTCTTAAATGTTCAGGTCAAGAACATGGCAAGGATAAAAGTGATTATTGTCTGTGGTGCTTCCCATCACTGGTTAACATCTAATGTTTGTAGGTGAATTGACTTCTGTATATTGTCCCTAGTGTGTAGGGTGGAACTAATGTACTTTGTAAAGTGGCTAATAACACTTTATATCTCTTTATCACTCTCCATCTATGTATTTATTTCCTTCTCACTTATCCCTTCATCCAGACACCCATGCCTCCTTTGTTGCCATTCACTGCTCTTACAATTTGATTCCATCCACCATTTGCTTCTGGGATTGCTCCAAGAGATGCTGCTCATAGAATGATTCGGAGGAAGTTACAAAGTGATGGAATAACAGTCAGTGATTCAATAGACAATAGGTGTAGGAGTAGGTCATTTGACCCTTCGAGCCAGCAGCGCCATTCAATGTGATCATGGCTGATCATCTCCAATCAGTACCCCGTTCCTGCCTTCTCCCCCCCAATCCCCTGACTCCGCTATTTTTTTAAGAGCCCTATCTAGCTCTCTCTTGAAAGCATCCAGAGAACCTGCCTCCACCGCCCTCTGAGGCAGAGAATTCCACAGACTCACCACTCTCTGTGAGAAAAAGTGTTTCCTCGTCTCCGTTCTAAATGGCTTACTCCGTATTCTTAAACTGTGGCCGCTGGTTCTGGACTCCCCCAACATCGGGATACAGAGGTTTGACATGCTGTTTGTAAGATTCTCGTGTTCTTGCAAGTCTGAAGAAGGGTCCCAATCCGAAATGTCATCCATTCATGTTCTCCAGAGATGCTGTTTGACCCACTGAGTTACTCCAGTACTTTGTGTCTTTATTTGTTAACCAGCACCCGCAATTATTTGTGTCTCACTTGCAAATTCTGGTATGGAATACTCAGAAAGAGCAATTAATTCCATTATTTGCTGGACTGGGCAAAGAGAAGGAGGTCTGACCTTTTTCAAAGCAACATGTTAGAAGTTTAACATTTATAAACAAAAGCCATGGGAATGTATCTGGAGATTATCAGCAAATGTTGATGACACAGTGGCACAGCTGGTAGAGGCGCTACCAGTTCGATCCTGATGTCAGGTGCTGTCTGTGCGAAGTTTTACGATCTCCCTGTAACCACATGGGTTTTCTCCAGAAGCTATGGTTTCCTCCCACATCCCAAAGATGTGCAGGTTTGTAGGTTAGTTGGCCTCTGTAAATTGCCCCTAGTGTGCGGGGAGTGGATGAGAAAGAGGGTGAATACATAGAACTATTGAGAATGGATGGTCAATGGTCACCATGGACTCTGTGGGCCACAGGACCTGTTTCCAAACTAATTAACCTATAAGAATACACTTATCTGAAATTCAATTGTTCGCTCTTTTAACTGAGAACTTTAGAGATACAACACGGAAATAGGATCCTTCGGCCCAACGATCATTTGACCAGCGATCATCCCGTACACTAGCGCTATCATATATACTAGGGACAATTTACAATTTTACCGAAGCCAATTAACATACAAACCTGTACCTCTTCGGTGGGAGGAAACCGGAGCACCCGGAGAAAACCCACGTGGTCACAAGGAGAACAAACAAACTCTGTACGGACAGCATCCGTAATCAGGATTGATCTTTGGTCTCTAGTGCTGTAAGGCAGCAACTCCACTGCTGTGCCACTGGGCCACCATAACAGGAGTAATTAAGTTTATTTTATGATTTATTGCAAGAAATGATGGGACTATTTGTCCCACTGGATCCATGCCGGCTCCTGCACTGCAATACCATCAGCCCCGTCTTCCACATCTCATTTTCCTCAAGCACCCCAGCAAATTTACTCTCACTTTCCCACCATTTAACTACACTGAAGGGTCATTCACAGAAGTCAATTAACGTTCATGAGCATCTTTGAGATCTGGGAGGAAACTAGAGAAACCTTAGGGTGACAGAGACATTTGCAAACTCCACAAAGAGAGCAGCAACGGACTCCTCTCTTGGAATCAAATCTGAGTCTCAGGAGATGTGACGCTTCAGCACTGAATGCCGCGCCATGTACCATTTATGTTTTAAATGCTTATTCAGTTCAAAAACACAATTAAAATAATATACGCAATTGTATTAAGTTTTCATATTCTCATATTCCACAGAAAAGCTGTCCCTAATTCTGCACCAGTTTGTATTGTGGGAGGAAGTGGGAATTGAGATGGTGAGGGGGAAGTCATATTAATTGAATTATGCAACATAAATTGGCCATTGAAGAACTTCTACATTTTTAATTTAAAGTTTTTGCTCCTGGCTCTGTTTGTCTGAAATGTGAGTACCTCATGTTAACGAATTAAAAACATTTATCGATTTAAATCATTGGAAAAACATTTAATTTCCCAATAAGAAATAACTATTCTCATACAGATTGAAGTGAGTTCATACATACTCGTATTGATTTACAAAAATCTAGTATCATCTGTTTTTCACTCGGCAGGGATTCAGATCATTTGGGGATAAACAGTTTCCAAACATGAACTTATATTTTACTGATTTATGTGAACATAAAAAAATTTCTTGCTCAGAAAAGCGAATACAAACACAGCACACAATCAGAACTAAACTTCCACAAGTACAGTTTCATCGCCAGTTGCTAATGCATTCCTTGGCCCCATAATATTACCAGGCATATGATAATCCAGGAATATTACAACTGAGGAAGATCTTCATGCAGCATATAACATTCTGTTCCGTATTTAATTCATCACAATCAGTTGAAAGTTTTTAAAGAACAATTTGGAGCCAAATGGTTTGACCCATGTCACGATTCAACTAATGGCAGGTGGAAAGGGAGACCAAATAATCTGTTTTTGGTGGCCTGGATGAACTAAGTGACTCATAGAGTCATACAACATGGAAACAGGCCCTTTGGCCCAACTTGTCCATACTGACCAACATGTCCCATCTATACTAGCCCCACCTGCCTGTAAACCTGTCCTATCTGTAAAAACCCAGCTCATGAAATACCCGGACTTCAGGAAGTACCGCTTTCACAAAGTAGTGGGAGAGTAATGATTGAAGTAATGGGGCTTAAAACAATTCAGCATCCCTGCAATATAAAGTGGATGTAGAATCAACTTTCTGAGTTTGGTGAGAGCTAAAAGCCAACTCTAATGTCTTTTGAATTCTAGCCATGGATAATTTGTAGACAGTTCTTTGAGATTGAGGGTGACTTGCCTCTGTCTGGATTGTGGGTTATGAAGTAATTAATGAGATCAATGTTGAAACCACGGTTTCTTCCTGAGATGGTGTAAGAGGTGTCTGATGGGGTGGGGTGGGCTGCTCCGCTCCCTCTGCTTATTTAATGGTTTTGCGTGCTGCCCATGCATGGATATGACGTTCCCAAAACCATCCTGAATACTCGTTCTTCACTTTGAGTGGTCATGGCCAGAGGTTCCCCAGAACCAAAGGGAATATTGCATTGTTTCAAGGAAACTTTGTGAGAACAACCTTGTTATTTCCCCCCTGTCCACACAGCAGTTTTTTCCTATGATGGAACTTGGAATAGAGTATGTGTTTTAGGAGTTCTGTGCTGGCCATGCACATAATGAGGCCTGCCCAATGGAGGAATCGGAGTGTAACTCAGACCTCAATGTTTGTTTTTTTGGCCTGGAAGAGGACACCGACATTGAATCTTTTATCCTCCTGATGTATGTGGAGAATTTACTGGAAACAGCTTTGGTCGTATTTGTCCATTGGTTTAGCCAGTCCAGGTCTCAGAAGCAAATAGTAGGGCAGTGATCACTCTTCCCTGGTAGACCATGTGCTGTTTCGGACGAGAGGCTTTGATCTTCAAATGCCTTTTTCCCCAATCGACTAAAGAGTGTGCTGGTGGAGAATTTCATCGGCATTATTGCCGTTGTTGAACAACACCTTCCAAAATATGGGAATCGGTGAACCTCGTTCCTGGATCTTGGTGTTGACCTTCATTGTTGGAGAATGGTGTTGTGCAGCAGGAGCAGTAGGGTGGCGAGGGGTGGCACAGTAGCAGTAACGCTGCTACCATAGTGCCAGTGACCCGGGTTCAATCCTGACCAAGGCCGCTGTTTGTATGGAGTTTGTACGCTCTTCCTGTGGTTGCGTGAGTTTTCTCCAGGTGCTTTGGTATCATCCCACTCCACAAAGACATGCAGGTTTGTAGATTAATTGGCTTTGGTAAAATTGTAAATTGTCCCCAGTGTGTAGAATATTGCTAGTGTGCGGGGTCAGTGCAGACGCGGTGGGCTGAAGGGCCTGTTTCAATGCTGTATTTCTAGTCTAAAATCTAAAATAAAGAGTTGGTAGAGCCTTGCAGATGTTGAGTACAAGGTCCATCTTCTTATAAGTATCAGTGAAGGTTGACGATGGCTTAGTGCTTGGTCTCCTGCATGAGTAGACACAGGAACCATCTTCATACTGCAGGTCAATCTTTGAAGTGTAGTAACCTTAATGTTGGAGAGAGATCGCCTTAGTGAAAATCATGTAGCGAAGGACTACTGACTAAATGGAACTGATTTTAGGAAGATATGGTCACTGTTTTATTTTCAGTTCAGTGATAAATCCAGATGGCAACATTTCCTCCACCATATTTGACAGGAATGCACTTGTGAAATGTATTTTAAAATGTATATTCACTTTCCTTTCTCTTCCTCTGACCTATCTCTTTATCTGAAGACATTGACTACTGCTGAGGAGGATTATGTGGCATTGTACAGTCCCGATGGACCTTGTCATGATAAGTATGGCTTAGGTTTGGGTTTGGGCAATGAGCATTAGCAAGGTACTGTTTGCGATGATTCTCCTAAACTTCTACAGGTGCACGGTAGAGAGCATTCTGACTGGTTGCATCGTGGCCTGGTTCGGCAACTTGAACGTCCAGGAGCGAAAAAGACTACAAAAAGTTGTGACCACTGCCCAGTCCATCACCGGCTTTGACCTCCCCATCGTCGAAGGGATCTATCGTAGTCGCTGCCTCAAAAAGGCAGCCACCATCATCAAAGACCCACACCATCCTGGCCACACACTCATTTCACCATTGCCATCAGGCAGTAGGTACAGGAGCCTGAAAACTAACGTCCAGGTTCAGGAACGGCCTCTTCTCTACAGCCATCAGGCTATTAAACACAACAACGAATAAGCTCTGAGCTCTGAACTGCAAAATACTATATTATTATTGCATTATATTTGGTATTTATTGAACTTTTAATTTTTTTCTCTTCCCCCATTATGTACTATGTTTACATATTCACATATTCTGTTTTGCTGCAGTTAGTAGGAATTTCATTGTCCCATCCCATTTGAATGTCTGTTTGAATCTTTCAGCTAAAGTGAGAGTCTCTGAGCGTATTTGTAACACCACAACAATTGGAGACATCGTTAAAATAATAGCGTAGTGGTGGACTCCTCAAAAATTAGCATTTAATTATATAAGAAAACTTGTATCTATTTAGAATGCTTAATACCTGTAGAAGTAAATATGCTCAGTTTTATAAATTGAACTTGTGCAGACATGCAGCTACAGGCAATTTGCCCGTAAACTCAGGTTTGAAAATATTAATTTCTGTTTAAATATGTACTCTGTTTCATTTGCGCATTTGACCAGTTTACTTTAGTTTTAATTTAGAGATACAGTGCGGAAACAGGCCCTTTGGCCCATGTAGCCCACACTGACCAGCGATCCTGGTGAGAACGTACGGACACCGAACAGACAGCACCCGTAGTCGGGATCAAACCCAGGTCTCTGGTGCTGTAAGCGCTGTAAGGCAGCAACTCTACTGCTGCTCCACCGTGCCACCATGTTAACCTGTGTTATTACTCAATCAAGTTCTGTGTAGTGGAATGGGAATTGTGATTTTTGTCTGGAAAAGGTTTCTGCTCCGACCAGATATGTGTTGATACGGCAAACTGTAATTGAAGACTCCATCATATCACTGAACTTCCTTCAAAGAGCAGATACTTTTGCAGTGTCATTATATCTAAGACAAACCAGAGACACTGGAAAGGTTCAGATTGTTAAAACAGCTGCAACCAATTAGTTTCCATCCCACAAAGCACTTTGCAACCTGATAACTAGAAGTGGGCATCATAAATTATGCCTCAAGTATTTTCTTAGTACTATATCAATAATGGTCGTCTGGCTTTAAACGGCATAGGTTCAAAGTTACCTGAATATTTTTAGTATAATTGTGAAATGATGTATATAATAGTGTCTTTAAAGCCTCATACTTGTCTTATATCCTTAGTATTATAAAGGCCTAAATTGTTGGGTCATAGACCATGCACCACGGGAACAGGCCCTTCAGCCTAACTTGTCCATGCCGACCAAGCTGCCTCATCTACGCTAGTCCCATCTGCACACGTTTGGCCCATATCCCTCTGAACCTTTCCTATCCATTTACCGGCCTAAATGTTTTTTAAATGTTGTTATAGTACTTGCTTCAACTACCTCGTCTGGCAGCTTGTTCCATGTACTCGCCACTCTCTGCATGAAAAAATTAACCCAGGGCTCCTATTAAATCTTTCCCCTCTTACCTTAAAAAAAGTGAATCAATAAAATATTGCAGATTTTGTCGTCGTCCTTTAAGTGGCTATTTGACGAAAGGACACCAGTGGAAACAAATGTAGCCTTTTGCAAGGATCTTGGGTAGTAATAGGTAAATCTTGGCTGGACTGTGCGTGACTGAATGTGGAATATATTTCCCCATTATGTGTCCTTCAGTTATAATCTGACAGCATTCCCCACCAATAATTCTATTTCATCAGCCAACTTGTGGGTTGTTTGAAGGGGAATGACAATGTATTTCCAGATGGGGGCAGCACAGTGGGAGAGCTGCTGCCTTGCAGTGCCAGAGACTTAAGTTCGATCCTTATCTTGGGTGCTGTCTGTGTGGAATTCTTCCTGTGAGCGCATGGGTTCCCACTGGGTGCTCTAGTTTCTTCCCACATCCCAAAGACATGCAGGTTTATAGGTTAATTAGCCCATGTAAAATTGCCCCTGTACAGGATATGGGCGAGAAAGTGAGATAACATAGAACAAGTGTGAATCGATGATCAATAGTTGGCAAAGGCTCGATGGGCCATCTTGTCTCTCTAAACAAGACTGTACTAATTAGGTGCAATTGTCTACTGTGGGACATGCCCACTAATTTATACTCATTTCACACAGATGCACATTTTGATAGGCAAACATCCTATGGTGGATGGATTGATAACCAGTAAGATTGTTTCTAATTTAAATGAAACACTTTTTATTCTGGGCAGTGGCCACTATTAAGGTAGCCTCTTCCTGTCCCAAACTGTAGAAGAACTAAAAACTAAAGAAATGTATGAAAAACTGAAGTTTCCATGTGTATATCTTTATAAATCAAAATGCAGTCTGCAATTTAATAGGTGCGCACACAATCTAAGCACCAGTGACACCTCCTGAGCAATTGAGGCTTTGGTCAAGAGTAATTAGGAGGCATGGGGCAGGTATAGGCAGCTGATCACATGTATCCCTGGCAGAGTTTCACGAGTTGAGGAACATGCTACAAAAGGAAACGAGGAAGGTAAAAAGAGGAGATAGCTCTGGCAAATAATATTTTATGTGCGTTAAGGGGAAAAGGGTAACCAGAGAGAGAATGGAGCCCCTCAGGAATCAGAGCGGTCAACTCTGTGTGGAACCACAGGAGATAGGCAAGGTCCTCAATAGACAATAGTAATTTGGCCCTTCGAGCCAGCACTGCCATTCACTGTGACCATGGCTGAGTATTTCATCTCTGTATTTCACCTCTGTTTTTACCGCGGAGAAGGACATGTGTACCGAGGAACCTGGTGCAGTCAATGGAAATGTCTTGAGAGCAGTCAGTATTACGGTCGAGGAGGTTGCTGAAGCTACGAAGGTCGACAAATCTTCCGGGCCTGATCAGATATGTCTGAGGACACTGTGGGAAGTTAGTGAAGAAATTGCAGGAGCACTAGCTGAGTTTTACGAGTTATTCTTAAGGTGAGGTGCCAGAAGACTGGAGGGTGACAAATGTGCCTCTATTTAATAAGGGTTGTAGGGAAAAGCTAGAGAACTATAGGCTAGTAAATCTAACACCTGTGGTCGGAAAGTACTCTGAGGGATAAGATATGCATGCATTGAGATGGGCTGATTTGGGATGGTCAGCATGATTTTGTATGTGGGAGATCGAGTGAGTTTTTTGAAGATGAGATGATAAAGGTTGATGAGGGCAGAGCTGTTGACGTGTGTATATATATATAGCTTTCCACAAGGCATTTGAGCACAAGGTTCCACATGTTAGGTTGCTCTGGAAGATTAGTTCGCGTGGGACCCAAGGAGAGCTAGCTGACTGGTATAGAAAATATTTCCACGCTGTATCTCCCAAAACTGAATGGTAAAGGGAATGGAATTGGGAGCAGTGTTCCCGGTAGTGAGGGAGGATTAAGGAGGGGGTGTACTGAAGCTCTATTTTAAGTGGTCATCTGCTGAAAAATATTGGCATGACAATGATTGTTGAAGTGTTTCTGATCTAGGATTGAAAACCTCCATCGCAAACTATGAATTTATACTATGTCAAAACACATTTATCAGAATGATTAGAGGTTGTATGGTCCTGAATGAATAATGCCTACCTTTTCATTGGTTTTTGTTCTGGCTGCAAGGAGTCATGTTCTGTCCAAATTGTTGCAGTTGCTGCATAAATAGTGTGACGGTGGAATTAGCTGGTTCTCTCAAGTGAACTGTCGTACAGTCAAGATCACAAAAATCACAGCTGTAGCAACTCAGCGGGTCAGGCAGCATCGGTGGAGAACACACATTGGTGTAGTTTCGAATCGGGAGCCTTCTTGAGTCTGAAAAAGGGTCCTGACCTGATATGTCACCTATCCATGTATCTCTAAAGATGCTGCTTGACTCGCTGAGTTACTCCAGGACTTCATGTCTTTTTTTGTGATCCAGCATCTGCAGTTAATGTATCTCCGTCTCTGTTGTACAGTATGGATTAAGCAAATATAGCATAAATATAAAATTCTTTAGTGAATGCCTGACATCAAAATAAAAAAAACCCTATTCTTTGAAAACCTTTGACCAATTTGAAATGTATTAATTATTTTGCATCACTTAATTAAATATATGTTGATTTATAATTTCGTAACTACTGTAACCACAGCAATATCTATATGCAACAAAAAGGCAACTTAGTTATACAAGAACCTGCAGATGCTGGTACCTTGAGTAACACACAAATTGCTGGGAAACTCAGTGTGTCAGGCAGCATCCATGGATTGAATGGATAGGTAATGTTTTGGGTCGGGACCCTTTCACAGACTGAATAGTTCAGTGTGCACAGTGAAATTCTTTTTGCATTTATTACACATGCAGGCGACACCATTTTTGGTGCCATTATTCACAGTCCAAAGTCTGGTCGGCCCGCTCCCTTGCTTCTGAAGAAAGGTAACAATTCTGAAGAAAGGTCCATATCCTGCACAGAGGGGTAATTTATCTTGGGTGGCAAGTTCTAATGGTGCTGTGATTTTTCAGTGGGATTGTTTGCTAATCACAATACAATAAATGAAGGCTATCTGGACCCTTACCTAAGAGCCACATCCTCACAACCTTAAACCAGCAGGATCTGGTCGGATTGCTGATGTAGGAATTGAAAACAAAGCAAATAGATATTTTCTGAGCTTGTGACAAAGATAATCGGTTTATTCTAGAAGATTGATACTGAGCACTAACAGCATTTGTGAGTGAAACTACTGAATTCAAAACCTATTTTAATGGAAGTTTGTACAACTCTGTACCATGTTGAAACCCTCCTTAAACTACACATTATGAAAAGTTGAATCATGGCAAAGGTGATAACTATCATGAGACTGCCATGGCTTGTTAGTGTTCAAGGTGGAGGGTTGCTAGAATTTCTCCTCTGCTCAGCTCCTAGTTTCATTTGTAATCCTCTCATTATATTGCTCCCTTCAGTACTCTTGTTATCAGTACTGAATCATCCAACCTCCACCATCTTCTTTAAGTGCTAGAAATGTAAGTTGTTCCATGCGGATGGGATTGTGCCTTGATATTTTTTAAAGCAGACATAGATAGATTCTTGATTAGTGCGGGTGTCAGGGGTTATGGGGAGAAAGCAGGAGAGGTGGGTTAGGAGAGATAGATCAACCATGATTAAATGGTGGGGTAGACTTGATGGGCCGAATGGCCTAATTCTTCGCCTATCACTTATGACGAGACTTAGTTGGTGCTTGTAAAGCCTCAAGATTGTTGGGAAGAAGCTTTTCCCGAAACTGGAGGTCACGGTTTTCAGACTCCTATCCTGCCTTTCCAATGGCAGTGGTGAAATGAGAGTGTGGGTTAGGGTAGTGTGGGTCCTTGATTATACTGGCCACAATGGAGAAAATACAACGAATGGCAAAATATAACAGCATCATGTAAAAAAGGGATAGATGATAATTGCAAGGGATTTCAAAAAGTATATATGAATTTCTCACAACATCATGGAAAAAGGGATTGTGGATATGTGCCATAAAACCAACAGTAGTGATTTGCAAACATCTTGAGTAATCACTTTGCACTACGAATTGCCATAGAATGCCGAAAAACCAAGGAAGGAAACTGCGAATGAGGGTGAAACTCATTAAAGAACGTCAAAGAGGAATAATGATACTAAAGAGTGACAAATTCCAGCAGCAGATGGTTTTCATTGCAGGGTTTTTAAAAGCAGTTAAAACACTGGTGATGAAATACTTTGAGGGTCCCTGAGATTATGAAAAGATGGTATTTAAATTAAGTTGGTTCGATCATCTATCAAGTCACAACCTGCAGGATGAGACTCATTTGCGGAGATAACCTCATTGTGGTTTGCTGCACAGTACATTTAGCTTTTGGTGCTAAATGACAGTGATGAATTGCAGGATCTACAGACATGTGTTGTTCAGTGCAACAGTCTATCTCAGTGTTGATGTTCTACATGACTCTCCATCACGCTCCTTACTCTAATGCTTTCAACATACACTTCCATGATGTTTTTCACGTATATTTTTTGCAAATTTTTCTATAAGGTTTTGAGCTTTTTCACCTGAGCTAATTGATGTGGAGCTAATTCCACATGCCAGTCACTCTCATGATAAGGTTCATAAGGTTCATTTATTGTCATGCACAAATTGGTGTAGTGAAATTCAAGTTGCCATTGCAGCATATTAATAAGAATACAACATAACATTATAAAGAAATTTACCATAACACTTAAAACATCCCCTCACAATGGTTCCCACTTTGAGGGAAGGCACAAAGTCCAGTCCCCATCCCCTTGTCCACTCATAGTCGGGCCTATTGAGGCCTCCGCAGTCGCTGCTACGGGGCCCGATGTTACAGGCCCTTCTAGCCGGGTGATGGTGCTCCGGCGTCGGGAGAACCCTCTCAGCGGCATGGGACACCTGGAACGGCCGCATCCTTACCGGAGACCGCGGCTTCCGAAGCCAACAGGCCGCGCTGGACGGAGCTCCACCACTGGCGACCCCGGCGAGAGATCCCAGGCTCCGCGATGTTTAAGGTCAGCGCCGCAGTCCGCGGCTGGCCGCACCACAGTCCCGCAGCTCCTCGATGTTCATCGGCAGGCTCAGCACACTGGAACTCCAGCGCAGCGACCCGGGCAAGGCATCGCCCGCTCCACTACGCGATAGCGCTCCAGCGCTGTGCTGCCGCCGAAGCAGTGGTTCTGTCCGGCCCCCTCAGGAAACGCTGCTCCAGACACCGATGGTAGGCCGCGAGGACGGGTCAAAGTTACTGCTCGGATGAAAGCTGCCTCTCCGACCAGGTAGGGACTGTGAAATACAGTTTCCCCCTTCCCCCCCTCCACCCCCCACACATAAAAATAATAGACCTCCAAACTACACTTTTTAACACTAAAAATTTAAACAAGGAGTGAAAAGGGACAGCTGCAGGCAGGGTAGCCATACCCAATTGGACAGCGCCATAACTATCATTCAGACTATCGGACTATCTGACTGGATAGCACACAACAAAAAGATTTCCCCTGTACTTTGGTAAACCTGACAATATACTAAACTGTTTCTTCAATCCTTTTATAGACACAAAACTCAACGGGTCAGACAGCATCTCTGGAGAAAAGCAATAGGTGACGTTTCGGGTCGAAACCCATCGTCAGACACTCTGAAGTAACATTTCGACCTGAAACGTCACCTATTCCTTTTCTCCAGAGATGCTGCCTGACCCGCTGAGTTACACCAGCTTTTTGTGTCTATTTTCAATTTAAACCAGCATCTGCACTATTCAAACCCTTTATTGGAATTACTTTTTCTTGGTACATCTTTATGACATCTGTTTTGAAGGGATTTCTATCCCGTTTTGAATCAGCTTCCTTCCATCAGACCGTATTATTTTAACAACCACCTCATCATTTTCTTTTTTAAGGGAAAACTAGCTTGTATGTTCAGTCTCTCCAGAATATAACAATCTTGAGCTTCAAATATAACTCTTGCACCTTCTCCTGTGCCTCTATATTCTGTTTGCAACATGGAGACCAGAACCAAGCACAATATTTCAAGTTAATTTATTTGAGACTTGTGTTGGTATTTTCCTGGTGTTCCAGTTTCCTCCCACGTCCCAAAGCTGTGTGCGTTTGTAGGTTAATTGGCCTCTATGAATTGCCCTGAGTGTATGAGGAGTGGATGGAAAAAATATGATAATATAGAACTAGTGTGAACGGATGATCGATGGTCGGTGTGGACTCGGTGGCCGAGGGGTTTGTTTCCATGTTGTAAACTAAACTAAACTAATCTACGACTCTTCTAGGGGCCTCTTTGTCACTTCTGTAATTTGTTCAACCTGGATTAGCTGAGGTGAAATATGTAGATGCTTTTCAGGGAAGGTTAGGTAAATACACTATAGAAAAAGGAATGGAAGGATATGTTGCAAACGTTAGATTAAGGAGGATTTAATATCTTGTAAACGTACCGTGTTCGAATTGATGAAAATTACTGAATGAATCTCTCAATGATGGATCCAATGTCCAACTTGCTACGCTGTGTCATTGGTTATAATGAAGTAATTCCATCATTACAAAAGGGACATTTTCGTAATTGTCTCAAAGAATGTTAAAACAATGTTAAGAATGTGGCTAGCACATAATATTTTAAATAACTTCATGTGCTAATGATGCTGTGAAAATGACCACAGATATGTTACGGAATCTTGCTTCAGATCCAAATCTTGAGGCGTTTACAGAAACTGAGAAAATAAATATCCACGACACAAAGACCACAACATTTATGAACGTTTATGCTTATAAAATTGTCTTACAGGCGAGGTGTAGATCCTTTTTAATAATAGCGCATTAAACCTGTTTACAAAACATGAATTGATGCTTCCATATACCACCAATCTGTGTCACTTAGTGTTATTTGCTGTATGCAGATTGATCAATATCTTTGGGCATAACATTGCAGTGGCTATAAATCAAATACAATTTGGTTTAGTGGCAATGGAACAACTTAGCTTGTCCACAGCAGGCAAAAGTAGTTGTAAAATTGCAAGTTCATGCTTCTTTCTCTATTTTTACATATCTGCAACCATGCAATTAGCTTTAACTTGTTAGTTCCGACTTTCAAAAGATACTCCTGCCATTTAACTCTTTGTAATATCTAACAAGGGTTCCTTACAGCATCCTAAATACTTTTTTTTCCTAGGCCAAGATATACTTGTCTGTAAATATTTAATATTGAAATTCCAAAGTGTTCTAAAGTACATAAAAGTACTGTTAAGAGGCAGACAGAAAACTCCATAAACACATTGCACTGGTGAATGGGCCACTGTTGTGATTAACTAAGGCTCCCTTTAATTTGATGAAGGGAAAAGAATCTTGAAAAACCCAAATAGCTCTTGACATTTGAGTGTATTCACAGTGCAACTGCAGTGTCATTGCAAAGTGGCTTTACTTGCAGCAGTCATAGTATAAATGCAGCTAAAACCCAGAAGTATTTTTGTGCCCGGTAGACATGCTATCTTAAAAAAATGAACAAGGTAAATTTGCCATAAGGTTATTGAATTGCATGATGGAATATCTGACCAGGACATAGCTCTCAATGATGAGAACAACTTAGAGCGTTTGGGGGTTTACTGAAGTGAACTTATAAGATTGGCCTGGATAGAGTGGACGTGGAAAGGATGTCTCCACTAGTGGGGGAGACTAGAACCAGAGGTCGGCCTCGGAATAAAAGGAAGCAGCTTTAGAACGGAGATTAACTTCTTTAGTCAGAGGGTGGTGAATCTGTGGAATTCATTGCCACACAAGGCTTTAGAAGCCAAGTCAATGGATATTTTTAAGGCGGGGATTGGCAGATTCTTGATCAGTAAAGGTGTCGTGGGGTTATGGGGAGAAGAAGGCAGGAGACTGGGGTTGAGAGGGAAAGAAAGTTCAGCCAAAATTGAATGGCAGAGTAGACGTGATCGGCCAAATGGCGTGTTTCTGCTCCTATAACTTATGAACATTTAAAAATGTTTTTCTCAGTAAATCGATGGAAACATGAAACAATCCTTTTTCATTCTATTGATGTTTTAATTGCTGGAACTAATTATCATGAAATCTATTTAGTGTACAGTCCCAAAGTAATAAAAATCATGCTATCGCGATTGAATGGATAAAAAATGGATAAGAAATAAAAAATTACATTGATCATAGCAGCAGAAAGAAAAACATTGGAAAATGCTGGGAATACAAAGAACGTAATAGAAAGGTGTTAATTTATTGTCATTTATTTAGATAGTGGGAACAGAGAAATATAAATGAATATAAGTACATTATTTTAAGGTTCTAAAAATAGTAAAACAAGATGGAACAAGCTGGAACATATGGAATGAGCTGCCAGAGGAGGGAGTTGAGCCAGGTACTATCACAATGTTTAAGAAACATTTAGAAAGCTACATGGATAGGACAGGTTTAGAGGGATGTTGGCCAAGTTGGCTGGCGAGACTAATGTAGATGGGACATGTTGGTCGATATGATTGGGCTGAAGGGCCTGTTTCCATGCTGAATGACTCTGACACAAAGTATGTAAAGGAAAGCAATAAAATACACATGGATGTTGTTTAGGTTTTCAAGCGTAATTACAGTTTTAGTAATTTAGGGTTAATTTTACAAAAATATTAATGGCATTCAGAATGGAGTCATGCTGCTTTGTCCACGTTATATTGCAAGCCCTCGGGAGGGGTTGGATAGTCAAGGACTTTATTCCTTGGAGTGCAGGAGAATGAGGGGTGACAATAGACAATAGGTGCAGGAGTAGGCCTTTCGGCCCTTCAAGCCAGCACCACCATTTAATGTGATCATGGCTGATCATCCCCAATCAGTACCTCGTTCCTGCCTTCTCCCCATATCCCCTAACTCCGCTATTTTTAAGAGCCCTATCCAGCTCTCTCTTGAAAGCAACCAAAGAACCTGCCTCCACCACACTCTGAGGCAGAGAATTCCACAGACTCGCCACTCTCTGTGAGAAAAAGTGTTTTCTCGTCTCCGTTCTAAATGGCTTCCTCCTTATTCTTAACTGTGTGTGACCACTGGTTCTGGACTCCCCCAACATCGGGAACATGTTTCCTGCCTCTAGCATGTCCAAACCCTTAACAATCTTATATGTTTCAATGAGATACCCTCTCATCCTTCTAAAATCCAGAGTGTACAAGCCCAGCTGCTCCATTCTCTCTGCAGATGACAGTCCCGCCATCCTGGGAATTAACCTTGTAAACCTACGCTGCACTCCCTCAATAGCAAGAATGTCCTTCCTCAAATTAGGGGACCAAAACTGCACACAATACTCCAGGTGTGATCTTATTGAGGTGTATAAAATCAGGAGGGGAACAGATAGGGTGAATGCACAGTCTTTTTTCGAAGGTTGGGGAATCAAGTATTATGGAGCATAGGTTGAAGGTGTGAGGGGAAATATTTAATAGGAACTTGAGGGGATAACCGTTTTCGCACAGGGTATATGGAACGAGTTGCCGGATGAAGTAGTTAAGGCAGACACAATAGCAACTTTTAAAAGATATTTGGACAGGTACATGGTAGGATAGGTTTAGAGGGATATGGGTCAAATGCAGGCAAGTGGGACAAGCTAAATGGGGAAACTTAGTCAGCATGCACTCATTGGGCTGAAAGGCCTGTTTCCTTGCTGTATGACTGTGCCTCACCTGAGACATTGGGAAATATTTCTGAACTGTCAGTAGCGTTAAGTAGCCAAATCAAATTTGAATTCACATCCTGAAATAATCTTTTAGAATTATAGAAACTATTTTGTTTAAACTAGGCCTTAAGGGAGCTACTTAGGAAACATAAATATGTTAAAATAATTCTGTGAATAATTTACATTCTGTGGCATTAAGCTATATCCTTCGAGGGAAGGAAATCGTCAACATGTATAGCACAGAAGAAGGCTTTTTGGTCTGTTGGTGTTCCAGCTAAAAGGGACCATTTGGCCAAATTCTACTTTCCACTTGAACAAAAAACTGCACATGCCAGAAATCTGAAACAAAAACAGAAAATGTTGAGAACATTCTGTCGATCTGGCAGCTTCTGTGTGGAGAAAAACAGTCAATGTTTTTGGGCCTTTGTCCCTTCATCCCTGTCTGTTATTTAAAACACAGTTGTTCTATCAGAAGCAGCCCCAATGCAGTCTTCAATGTAGCTGAGATATTGGATTCCTTGACTCCAGCGAGACTAAGTGCAGACTCGGTGGTTGTTCTACTGAACACCTTTGCTCAGTCCGCCTCGGCACAAGAGATCTCCCAAACACTTTAACTCCCCTTCCTATTCCGCTAATGATCTTTCTGTCCTGGGCCTCCTCCATTGTCAAAGTGAGGGCATGCGTAACTTGGAGGACCAGCACCTCATATTTCGCTTGGGCGTTTACAACCCAGTGGTATGAATATTGAATTCTCTAACTTCAAGTAACCCTTGCATCCTCTACCTGTCCCTCCCCCATCCTAGTCATCGTACTAGTTTCACTGTTGTCCCATTGAGTTCTACTGTGTGTATAACTCATTATCATCTAGCCCATAGCCAACAATGGACCATTGTGGGCACCACCTTTCCTTGATCACCGTTGCTTTTTGCAAGTCTTCCATTCATTTGTCATAAATAACATCTCTATCTTTCCCTTTCCCCTGACTCTCAGTCAGAAGAAGGATCTCGACACAAAACTTCACCTATTCCTTCTCTCCAGAGATGCTGCCCGACCAGCTGAGTTACTCCATCTTTTCGTGTCTGTCCTCAATGTGCTTGCAAATATCTCGACTCAAAGAGTTGAGGGGTGATAGCCAACATAACAAAGTGATGGGGAGAGGCGGGGGCAAGAGCTGTCATGCGATCGTTGGATCCCGAGGAGGAGGGGGTTGAACGTAGATGGAGTCAGGTGGGGGAGGGGAGAGTGGAAGTAGTGACATAAGATGAAAGATTACATGGAGCCAACAAAGGATTGCGGATTATGGAATCTGATAAGAAAGAAAGAGTGAACCGAACAAATTAAAGATGGTGGGCCAAAGGGAACAATGAATGAGGAGAGTGAGTGGATACTGGCCTGGTAGGTAGGTAGGTTTTGGAGGGGAAACAAGCTGGTTGATAGGGGGCTGGGCTGTAAAGAAAAGTTGTGTGTGAGAGGACTTGGGTAGATCAGAAGGAGACAGAAAGGGAGTGGGTTACCTGAAATTTAGAAAATTAAATGTTTATGCCATTGGGTTGTAGTCTGAATATAACAGTCAGAAATTCATGATGCATCTTTATAGGACTTTAATTAGGCCACATTTGGAGCATTGCTTGCAGTTCTGGTCGCCCCATTAAAGAAAGGACGTGGAGGATTTGTTTAGGGGTATCTTGGTTGGCATAGGCGAGTTGGGATGCAAGATCTGTCTCTATGCTGTGACTCCATGACCCTAACGATGAGGTTTGAAAAACATTCACAACTTCAATGATGGTGGAGCTCAACGTTTGTGCAAGATACTGAAGCTTTTATAGTCGTCCTGAGCCAGACGTGTAACTTCAGTTGTCTCTTGCTTGGGTCCCCACATTACAGAAGGCAGTCCTCGGGCAACTTGATGAAGTGAAATGATGTCAAGCAGAGGCTTTAGGCCCCAGCAACATCCCATGTGTTGTTCTGGATATTCGTGATCCAGAGCCGTTTGTACCTCTAGCCAAGATGTTCCAGTAACGTTACAAATCTGGCATCTACTCAAAGTGGGGAGTTGCTCAGATGTCTAACGTGTCCAGTTCACGCTAAGCAGAACAAAAACCAATCTAAACAATTACCTCTCCATCAATCTACTCTCAATCAGAGCGTTGGAATGAGTTTGGACACAGCTGCCAAGCACACACTGACACATAACCAGCCACAGATGGTCAGTTTGGGTTTGGCCTGGCCCTGCCTGGCTCCAACCTTAGTCCAAACATGGAAAAGAACTGAATTCCAGAGAACCAGACAATCACTGTAATCTTTATGAACAAATTTCTCCTCATCTAATCATTCAACCAATGATTTAACAGCTCTTTCCTATCCACACTCAAGTCTTTGTGTAATTTTTATACACCTCCAATTTTCCCCATATCTGCCGCAATCTCAAAGGAAATAACTCCTGCTGATTTAATTTTTCTTTAGAGCTAACATTCTGAGATCCTATCAATAAGTTTGTGAAATTCTTTTGCACATTCTCTGGGGCAGTTATATCCGCTTCGTATCATGGTGATCACTACTCCAGCTTTGGCGCATCTAGTATCTAATACAGTTCCAATATAACCTCCCCACTTTTAGGGGAAAAAAGCATTTTTAAATGTCTGATCAAGCTATGGTTATCATGGTTTAGGGCAATGAAGCTTGCTTGAAAATTATTTGAAACTAAGCGGTGGTAGAAATTATTTTATAGTTGGGAATGAATTCTAAAGTAATTGGGATCAACTCATTTTGCTCGCTACTTGCCCATTTAATACAACAAATCTGTGTGGTATCAAAACTTCTTCTTATCGAGTCCACATCACAAGATTAGAAATTGTTCAGCCAGAGCTGAACACACTTCTCGGCATCTGCAAACAGCGGCGTCTTGCGCTACTTGCGCTTCTAGTGTGTAGTGGTGGAAACAGGGCCGCGATTGTGAACGCTCTTTCATTTACCCCGTGTCAAAAGTATAACAGCACGGTTGCATAGTGGTAGAGTTGCCTCCTTACAGCGTCAGAGACCCGGGTCCAATCCTGACTATGAGTGCTGTCTGTATAGAGTTTGAACGCTCCCCCCCGTGACCGTGTAGGTTTCGCCCGGATGCTCCGGTTTCCTCCCACATTCCAAAACGGTGCAGGTTTGTAGGTTAATTGGTTTCTATAAATTGTACCTCGTGTATGGGATGTTACTAGTGGGGATCGTTGGTCAATGCAGACTCGGTGGGCCAAAGAGCCTGTTTCCACACTATATCTCTAAACTAAACTAAATGTGAAAAATATACATCTTCTAGATGCGCAGGGACGCATCCACAGTGATGTGATCTGGGGTCATCGGGTGTTTCGGGTCTCACAACATCAGCCACCCTTGCCCAGGCGACCCAGCCGGGGTTGATCAGGCCCCGACTTGCATCCCAGCAGCAAGCCCACGGATCAGCCATCTTAATAACTACTCTGCAGGGGTTGGGAGATTCTAGTGCGCGGAGGGACTGGGTCTCTGTGGGGTGAGTCCTGGCCGGGCTCCTTCTGCATCTCACCAGGTTCAAGGCCTGCACGCTGCACCTCTTTCTCCTTCTCCAAGCATTTCATTTTCGCCTGATGGAGTTTTTGGCCATGGTGGTTCATTAGGCCTTCCCTGAGCTTTATTGGGTGTCTTTCTCATGAAAGACACAGACTGGGGAGCTAACCTAGCCTGTCCCGCAAACTGTCTCTCCAGTAGTCACCAAACTATTCTTGGTTGTCACCCAGTCTATTCCTAGGTGCCACCGGCTGAGCCAGACTTCAGTATGAAATATGTACATTTTCTAGATGCACGGGGACGCATCCTCAGTGATCCTCAGAAATAAGAGCTATTGGGAAGTTTGAGTGTTTTTTTCCAACCAGCAGCTTTTTTCCATTGTTTGTTTGGACAGCACCACTGTCCACCTCGGGTTTCAATGACAAGTGGTGGAATATTTTTTCGTCTTCTATTAAATCAAATTCTTAAGCCATCTTTCGTCAATCTTATCTACTCTTTCTTACTAGTTGCTCTTTATGGTGAGGTATGGGTGTTTGGCTCCCTCTACTGACAGTTCCCAATCCCACTGTCTCCCCATCACTTCTAATACTCTGGATATTCTGCCACCTACAGCTCATGTTTTGATTCACCATGTCAAATTCAAAGGATGCAAAGGGTGTGAAGCGCACAAGAACTGCAAGATGGTTTATAGTTGAATGGCTTAAACGAAATAGTAAACACTGCTACACCAAAAGCTCATGAGCTCATATATTTGCACAAGAATTCAGTGCACACACACATTTGTAACAACATAAAAAAATGCACAATACAAGATTTCCGTGCACACGAACTACTAAGAATTAAAGGGAACATTGATATCAAGAGATAAGGGATTAGCAGAGAAAAGTGACACTGAGGTTACAAATATCCAGCAATTATCTTATTGAAAGGAAGCAACGTCTAATCTTATGTTCTTGCGTCAGTGATTCTCAGTGCTGTCGGGATCATGAGAAATGGCAAGAGGCAGGCATCAACAACAGAGTCAGATGAGTCTCGACTCCAAAACCTTACCCATTCCTCTCTCCAGGGATGCTGCCTGTCCCGCTGAGCTACTCCAGCATTTTGTGTCTATCTTCAACAACACTGATGTTGATTCCTGTTCGTCCAGGTAAACTTCCTGCACTGGTGGACCCAGGGTACTGCTGGACCCAGACAAATTTCAAATCACCTCAATGTTATTTGGTCCTTCGGCCTTTTGTGAGTCTAGGGACTGCTGTGTATGAAGGAACTGAGGATGCTGGTTTAAACCGAAGAGAGACACAAAAAGCTGGAGTAACTCAGCGGGACAGGCAGCATCTCTGGAGAGAAGGAATGGGTGAAGTTTCGGGTCGAGATCCTTCTTCAGTCTGAAGAAAGGGTCTCGACCCGAAACAACATCCATTCCTTCTCTCCAGAGATGCTGCCTGTCCCGTTGAGTTACTCCAGCTTTTTGTGTCTATCTTCACCAACAGCTCATTATCATTGACCACACAGAATACCCTGGTAGAGATTAAAAGCTAACCTTGTATGAATTGAGCTCAAACTATGTTTCTTTGATATCATTAAAATAAAACCTCTTTCTATCTCAGCAATTTATTTCCTGCAAGAAAATTGATCCTGTATTCTGTGTACACTAGACTGACCCATACTACAAATAAAACTGTTGTTTACATTTCATCCAGGCTTAATAAACTTAGTTTTAATAGAATGGAGGTGTAGGATAGAATTTATCATTCCGCAAAATTTAAAATAAAGCAGGTTATCAGAAAAACCTCTTCCAATCACACATCCAGAAAGAATGCTGCTTATTAAAGAGCCCATGTTGAATAGACTGCCATCTGCTGGTGCATTGTGTCCACGTTCAGTATGGTTAATGTTAGTCATAAGATCATGTGATCTTAGGTCATTTGGCCCATCAAGTCTACTTGCCATTCAATCATGGCTGATCTGTCTCTCCCTCCTAACCCCATTCTCCTGCAAATCATGAAAGTCCCACTTGCATTGTCCTCGACTATATCCAGTATTTTGAACGTCTTCGACTGTTTCCAGCATCTTCATGCAGCCAGATGAGTTGAAAGGTCTATTGAGGCTGCCTCCTTCCTTCCTTCACCTTCTGCTTCCAGCTAGTGAAGGATTGTGTATGTTTGTGAACATTTGCAGTCACAGGGATTGGCCAAAAAAACATCCCCAAAATGACCTTCTTCAGAGGTTTTGCCATGGCTTGTTGATGCCATTAAAACTTGGAAAGGAACATTATTATGAGATCACCAGCCCTCACAGGGAATCGAAGGGGAGAGACACAAAATGCAGGACAGGCAGCATCGCTGGATAGAAGGAATGGGTGACGTTTCAGGTTGAGACTCTTCTTCAGACTCAATGACTTCTGTTTCCCAGGCCCCCACTCCCTCATCTTTACCATATTATGAATTACAGGGAATGGAGGGGCATGGATCCTGTGCAGACAGAACAGATTAGTTTGATTTGGCATCATGGTTGACAGAGACACCAGGGCCTGTTCCACATACTTGTTGCATTGTTGCTAACATTTGCTCCAGTAATATCCATTCATGAGCCCAAGGTTTACTGACCTTTGTATATGGAACAGAATTTCGGGCAAGGAACTATTTGTGAGAATGTCAATGGAAGAAAGAGAGTGTTCGTACCTTGTAAAATTTAATGGAAGAAAGATATTTGTGCCTGATAAAAAATGTTATGGTGCAGCGGTTGTATTGCTGATCCTGTTAGGGTTGAGTTCCAGAATGTTTGTAGTGCTGTTCTGGTTGCAACTTTGGAAAGTTTAAAAGAATGCAGCAACATTGTTATCGTGTCTGAAGTTGGGTCCAGACCAGAAAGGTCAACCATCCTTTTTCTCCAAAGATGCTGACTGACCCGCTGAGTTACTCCAGCACTTTGTGTCTATCTTTGCCTGTAAGTATAATGGGCAGGGTTTGCAATGCAGTAGCCACTTAATTCAAGTCAACTGTTAGAGAGGACTGGAGTAATAGCTGAGTTGCATGAGGAAGCACTTACACTGGAGAGAAGATTCAGTTTCAGTTTCATTAAATCATAGCACATCTATTACTCACACTTTTCCCCTTTCATCGACGCATACCCCCTGGATATCTCAGGTTTGATCGTTTCAATTAAGCTAGTCTTTGGGGATGAGAGCATAGATCAAGTCAAGTCAAGTCAAGTCAAGTTTATTTGTCACATACACATACGAGATGTGCAGTGAAATGAAAGTGGCAATGCTCGCGGAACAACAAAACAACCAAACAAATTATAAACACAACCATAACACACATATTATTTTACATAATAAATAATAGAAGGAAAAACGTTCTGTAGAGTTAGTCCCTGGTGAGAAAGGCGTTTACAGTCCGAATTGCCTCTGGGAAGAAACTCCTTCTCAACCTCTCCGTTCTCACTGCATGGCAACGGAGGCGTTTGCCTGACCGTAGCGGCTGGAACAGTCCGTTGCAGGGGTGGAAGAGGTCTCTCATGATTTTGTTTGCTCTGGAGTTGCACCTCCTGTTGTATAGTTCCTGCAGGGGGGGTGAGTGAAGTTCCCATAGTCCGTTCGGCCGAACGCACTACTCTCTGCAGAGCCTTCTTGTCCTTGGCAGAGCAATTCCCGAACCAGATGGTAATGTTCCCGGACAAGATGTTTTCCACCGCTGCTGCGTAGAAGCACTGTAGGATCCTCGGAGACACTCTGAATTTCCTCAATTGCCTGAGGTGGTAAAGGCGCTGCCTTGCCTTACTCACCAGTGCTGAGGCGTGTGATGACCATGTCATATTCCATATTCAGATTTCCATGGCCTTGCGTATATGTGTAGTGAAAATCCACAGGCTGGATTATTAATGCAAAATTTTAAAATTAAATGACCTCACAGCAGGGATGAAAATTGAATTTAGCAAGTAATCCAAAATTTAAAAAGCAGTTTCAGTAATGATGACTACAAACTAACAGAGTCTTCGAAAAACTGAAGGCTTTTGAACCAAGATGTCACCTGTCCATGTTCACCAGAGACTCTGCCTGACCTGCTGACTCTTGGCTTTCTTTCCCCCAAAATACATGATGAATTAAATGTGAATAGGCCAATGGCCTACCATCTGCACCAGTGGATGGCAGACACTGAGATGTTGCAAATATCTCCAACACAAGGTAGGAAGCAGCCATCTGCCTCACTTTGCTCTGAGGTTGCAGTTGTGATTGGAGGAGCAGGTGACTGATTTTAGTCACGAGACACTATTTGCCAGCTAGATGTGGCTTTAGTGATTATCAATACAGCGGTACAGCATCAGCACTAGCAACCCATAGCTATTCATTGTGCTCAAGGGCAGGGAGTCAGTCCCAAGGTTCCGCCTCACCAACCACACACACCAATGCAATAGCTCGTGTATCTACAATCAATCACCAAGGACAAAGAATGTCTGGTGATTTTCTTTTCGTGTTCATTCATTCACAGGACGTGGACATTATTTAATGCTTGTCCCCAGCTGCTTTTGAACTGTGCGGTTGTTAGGCTATGCCATGGACTGAAGTCAACCACATTGATTTGGAAATAAGAGTTGCATGTAGATCAAAATGAGCAATAACACTTGTTCGTCTAATGGCCAATTAATTCCATGAGGGAAATCAGTAATGTATCTCGATGTTAGCGATGCCTACGGAATTCTGTGCAGAATGGTCTTCTGCTTTGCTTGCATGTTAATTGAGAGTACTGGAGGCCAAGTATAAATTGAAGCACTATGATCTAAAGTGCTTGCTGAATGACCCCCCCCCCCCCCCCCCCCCCCCCCCCCACCACCAGAAAACACATCTATGCTAACACACCTGTGGATGTTTCCACTAGTGGGAGAGTCTAGGACTAGAGGCCATAGCCTCAGAATTAAAGGATGTTCTTTTAGGAAGGAGATGAGGAGACATTTCTTTAGTCAGAGGGTAGTGAATCTGTGGAATTATTTGCCACAAAAGGCTGCGGAGGCTGTCAGTGGATATATTTAAGGCAGAGATAAATAGATTCTTGATTAGTACAGGGGCCAGAGGTCATGGGGAGGAGAATGGGGTTAGGAGGGAGAGATAGATCAGCCATGATTAAATGGCGGAGTAGACTCCTATCCCTTATGACCTTATGCCTACAATAGCTATGGTAATAACGTTGTCAGGTTGTTCAGAATGGTAAGAGATTGGTTTGAATTTTGCAATGCCTGTTTGACTTAAATTAGAGTTAAGATTTTAAACTTGGTGTGGTAAAGCCAATTTGCTAATCCTCAGCCATCCACCATCACCAAGCCCAATAAATGAGAGAGGCAGCCTTAACAGCTTCCATATTAAAACTAATTCCCTGGTTAAAAATAGATTTCCTGAAGAAGGAATTAGAAAATCAAGCAATGTGTTTTCATCAGAAAACACAACAGAAATTTAGTTTTAGTTGCTTGTCTAAGTGAGCACTACAAGCATCAACAACTTTTGTACTCTCACTATGTACAATTTTGCACTCTCAATATTGACTTCCATTGAAATCAAACCGATTAAACATTGGGAGTTGATTCTATCCGGAAGTGGCGGCGCTGTTGACAGCTGCGGCTCGCCTGCAACCCGTCAGTTTTTACTTTTTGTTGTTGTTTTCTTTTGTCCTGCTTTAGTTACATTTTAGTTTATTAGGCTGTGTATGTGTGTGGGGTGGGGAGGGGGGAAACTTGTTTTTTGTCTCTTCCTTTGGGGGAATGCGACTTCTTCTTGTCGTATCCCCCTTCTTTGCCTCCGTCTGCGCTGAGGCCTAATATGCGGCCTCCAACTGCGACCGACCTTGAGGCTCCGGAGGCAGAGCCAGTCAGGACTTGCCAACGCGAGGCTGGCCGACTTTGGGGCTGAGGTGGCGTTGGTGGCCCGGCTTCGGGGCTGCGGCGGCGTTCCCCTGAATTCGGGGCTCGGCCGCAGGCCCAGTGGATGACATCGTCGGGAGCTCGCGGGTCACAGGTTGGTGACCTGTTTTTCTGGAGCTCCCGCAACTACAGCTGCGTCCGCTGGACTGGAGGGCGGCAGCTTCGACCACCCTGGGCCACGGAGCTTGAACCAGCCCGTTCGCGGAGCACGGTTGAACCGCGGGACTTGCCATCATCCAGCGGGGTCACAACAACGGAGGCCTGGATCGCCTCAGCGCAGAGGGAGACCAAGGAGGGGAGACATAGATTTTTTCCTCCATCACAGTGGGGAGGTGCCTGGTGAACTCACTGTGGTGGATGTTAATTTGTGTTTATTGTGTGTTTCGTTATTTATTATTATATGTATGACTGCAGACACGAAATTTCGTTCAGGCCGAAAGGTCTGAACGACAATAAATGAATCTAATCTAATCTATATTTGTTTTATGCATATGGCTAAAAGGTTCACTTCTTTACAATCTGGTCTTCCAACAAGGTCTTCTGAGTGCAGTTCTGGTCATCTCATTACAGGAAAGATGTGGAGGCTTCGGAGAGGGTGCAGACATAATTTACCAGGATGCCGCTAGATGAGAAGGTATCAGCTACAAGGAGAGGATTGGCCAAATGTGGATTGTTTTCTCTGGAGGGTTGGAGGCTAAGAGGAGACCAGATACAAGTTTATGAAAGGCAGAGATAGGATGGATAGAAGTGTCTCGACCCGAAACGTCACCTATTCCTTCGCTCCATAGATGGTGCCTCACCCGCTGAGTTTCTCCAGCATTTTTATCTACCTTGGATGGGTAGTCAGAATCTTTTTCTCCCAGGCTTGGAATATCAAATGCCAGATAGACAGCTTTAAGATCAGAGGGCTAAGTTTAAAGGAGACTAGACCAAGTGCAGACCCGTTGGGTCTGCTCCCCCAATGGTGTGATCCCCCAACCCAATATTCCACCATGCACCCGTCTCCTCCAATGGAACTGAAGCCGTTCTCAAAAGTAAGATTCCAGCATTGCCCTGCCTCTTTTAAAAAAAAATCAAATGGCACCTCCCCTGCCTGCTGCAGCAGTGAAAAGTTCAGTGTTCCTGTCTTGCAACTTTGTTTCGAAGTGTGTTGGAAGCTGACATGTAAATGGAGAAGCCTGTTTATTTTTGAAATACTTGGGGGTGGGAGGGGGGGGGGGGGGGGGGAGAAGGATTTGATGAAAAACGTGTACTTCAACATGACGAAATGAAATGAGGAGCGGACACTTAGAAAGAAAAGCAAAATCTCTACCGAATTGGAAAATATCTCGGAGATTGAGCGTCTGGATTGGGCGTGGCAATGAATCAAAGGAAGAAATGCAGTCGGCAGCCGTACATGCAAATGAATCCATTCCGATTGGACATCTGCGAGCATCGGCCATTCCGATTGGACATCTGCGAGTATCGGGCACGAATCGAAAGGCAGGAAGGGCGCCGGTCGGCAGTCGGTCGGATGGCCCCAGAGTTTTATAGATATAATATAGATGAGCAGGGCAACACAGGGTGTCTAGTGACGGGAATGTGCTGCCATGGTGGGAGCAAATACGATAGAAGTGTTTAAAAGACATTAGATGGGCACGTGACTATGCAGGGAATGGAGAGATAATTTGCCATTATGTTCGGCACTGATATCATGAGCTGAAGTGTTTTTTTTCTGTGCTATATTGTTCTATGTAAAAGTTTAAAAAAGATAATATACCAACCTGAGGATATTTATTTCACAGAGGTTCCGACTGGCATTAGGGCACTAACACCAAAATAGTGACTAAAATCTCGAATAATACCATTTAATAGCCACTAATGATCTTTTTAGGCGACTGCAGGAGACTATGCAGTTGCCACATGTTCTCAGGTGGTTGCAGCGGGAGAGTTGCCTTCATGGTCGTGAGGAGTTCCCGCGTTCTGGGACAAGTTGAAAAATTAACGGCGACTAGAATGAAGCCGTCAGGGAGAGTAGCGAGAATTCTCGTGCCGTAGGTGGGTTGCCAGGAGGTCAAAGGTTCTCATAGGTTGTAGCCGGTGGTGACTGGTGAATTTCATTGGCTCATTGGGAGAAAAAAAACGTAAGCAGTAGTTTTCAGAACCAAGGATAAACGACCGGTAACGTTAATGTCGGCCAAGTTTCACAACCGCGTGTGTGTGTGTCTGCGCAAAATGAAGAATCAATATTTGTGAACCATATTCCAATTTTATTAAGTTGAAACAATTGTAGAAACAATTGCAAGTGGAATTACAAAATATCCTACCCATTTTATAATTATTCTGTCTGAATCTCTCTGTAAATGGACAAGACTAAAACAGTGATAGATTATCTGCTTTCTGACGGAACGTTTCACTGTAGTTTTTGCTTGTATTTATATTTTCCTTTAATACCACTGAGACTTAATCTCTTAAATCCATCTGTAGATTGAGCAGCTCAAATATGAGACTTTAGTGATGAATGCTGGTCTGATCCAGCCAACTTGCACCAGAAGTGAGTTAAGGCATGTGTGAAACATTCATTTGAAAGAAAGAAGTATGCTTATTCAAACTAAAAAAGACCCAGGAAGCAAGACCGAGTATTCTGACTTCTTTAAAAGGTAATTTACAAAATAGATACAAATTCATTTCTTAGTGTTTGTCTAATATAAAATATATGACTTGGGGTGGTCGCATTATGTCAAAATAAACAGCTAGCTTTATTTGAGAATAACGTTCGCGGAATCTGCATAAAATGCAACAAATTTTGTAAGAATTATTTCACCGCAAGTAACCTTAAATCTACACTAATGCCATGGACAGCAAATGATTCAAGCTGCCACGCAAACCAAAAGCATTTCATAATTAGGAGATTTTCCTGCACAGCAAGAAATAGTTTCAACCCTTCTCTTCCATTGCACAACTGAACACCATGTCACCATATCCAAAACTGTAGTCAAAATACCACTTTAAAAATCACCATTGTACAGTGTTATGCATTAGCAGCTGATCAGTCGCCAAAAGTTGATCAGAATAGATAGAATAAAATACAGATAACGCAAATACTAAGAACTTATTGGAAAGCATCAGGTACTAATATATATTTCATATTCATTTATAAAGAGTGTTTTACTCTGGCTTCCAATTGAAACTGTTTCATCAACATTAAATTGGTAAACCTAATTCAATGAGCCTATGGCACACAAAATAATTGGTACAAAATTAATTGTGTTTTACCACAACCAGAATAATTATACACTAATTTGCAATGCTCATACAAACTGCTTTACAGAAACAGCACACTAACAGTTGAAAAAATCCAGCTATTCGCCAAAAGAAAGATACTCATGTTGGACATCCTAGGTCACTTATTTTTGTAAACCAGACTTCTAATGATTATTGTTTTAGAATTCATGCATAAATCATTTCCTTTTGCAAACAAAGTAGTCCTTCTCGCATCATTTACATCAGTGCATAATATCACCAGTGATCCTTTTAAATTCCTACACTAGCAAACCAAATTACAGCAGAAACTGCTGGTGCAAAGATGTTCCAATTTCCCAATTCACTTATCACCGTAAATGAATGAATGGTGTGATACTCTTAGTTAATCTACTAAATACTCAAAACAGTTCAGACATATTTTAACATAGTAGGCTAATGTTGTCAGATATTACCACATATCAAAAATGAAAAAATGTGCCAAAATATGAGGTATCAAGGAATCCATCAGTAACTTGGAACGATTTTTTTTGTGCCCTCAGCTCATTACATTTTATTTATGCATGGATAACCTAGTTTGCAGAATGAGTTTCATCTAGTATTCCTTGACCAGAACAGAACATGGTTGTTTCATTATTTCTTGATGATATTGCAGTTTCAGTTGACATTACCACTTCTGGGGAGAAATGTGATTCAATTTTATAGTTCATCCTGAAAAAGGAAAATTATAACAAATATGAGGAACACAATTTTATTTAGTTTTAGTTTAGAGAGATACAGCATGGAAACATGCCCTGCAGCTCGATCACCCGTTCACACTAGTCTATGTTATTCCACTTTCGCACCCACTCCCTACTCACTAGGGATCAATTCTACAGAGGCCCAATTAACCTACAAACCCGCATATGTTGGGGACGTGGTAGTGAAAAAGGATCAAATCCAGGTCGATGGCACTGTGAGGCAGCGGCTCAAGGTTGCACCACTGGTTGCCCCTATTTAACTAAGTATTCGTAGATCAAATTACAATAAAAATCCACGGAGCTTATTCTTCAGCGGAGCAAATAGACGATAAATCTTAAACTTCAAGCTGGAGGATCATTTGGGGACATGTTGGTTTCCCGAGAGCCAATTAGAAACTGGATGTCCCCGACAAGTTAATCCAAGAAAATATATTGAAATTATTACATTTAAGAAACATCCAACTCCAAATTGCTACTTGCTCTGGGTTTGTGTCAACAGGACAGGCAGCATCCCTGGAGAACATGCATAGGTGATGCTTTAAGTCGGGGCCCCTCTTCAGACTGGTTGTGGCTGGGGGGAGGGGGGGGGGGGGGGGGTAGAGAAAGATAAAGGGGCACAGGATAAAGCATGGCAGGTAATAGGTGAAGATAGGTGAGGGAGTATTTTGTTAGGCAGAAGGCTGGTCAAAAGTCAGAGATGAAACTGATTTTATCCCCACCACTCCTCCATCTGGCTTCACTATCTGTAACTCTTCAATCCTTTTGTCTCATACCTTTTTAATCATCTCTGGCTTTTGTCCAACCATCTGCCTATCAACCCTCCCATTGGCAGTGTTGACCTATACCTGCTGGGCTTTGCCCTGCCCCTCCTCTCTTCTAGCTTTCTATTCCTACCCCCCACAACAACAGTTTGAAGAAGGGACCTGACTCGAAAAGTTACCTTTCCATGTTCTCCAGTGATGCTGCCTGACCCATTGAGTTACTCCAGAACTTTGTGGGGTTTTTTTTATCCAAAGGGGATCACAAGCATCAAACCTCCCTCATTCTGTTGCATGGCACTGCAATCTAATCTACACTGTTTAAAAACGGATAGTTCATAATTACCTTTTTTGTTGAAAATGTGCCCATCTTTGGTTGCAGCTCATCTAATCGTTTTCTTAGTAGCTCAGATATCACTTTAGTATCTCTGGTGTTTATATATTCACCTGTGGCACTTTTCTGTAAGGTACAACATTACATACTTCGCTGAGCAAAACTACATATCACAAAATTGTGGACAGTACATCAGTAACCAGGAAGTATATATACATTTATAATTTACAATGACAGAATATATCGCCATTGTTCTTGACAATGCAAATCCCTAAATTTCAATATGGAAAATGGAAATTATATTTTTAGATGCAGAATGGAAGCTGCTGTATATCCATCTTTATTTTGGCCACGTGACCTAGGGTAGACATCTATGAATATGTGCTTTGTATTCATTAGCATATGCATTTGTGTAGGAGACTTAGGGCACAATAAGTTATTTTGGCTCCCTGTCAGCTATTTTCCGGTAATAATTTACCATATTGACAGCAAAACGTCAAGAAAGCTGATTAATTGCTCTTCCATTTGCTTTTTTCACAAATGGCATATTATCACAGAGCTTAATGTTAAATTCTTCACAGAATATTGGAACTGAAATTTGATGGTGCAATTATCATTTGAATAGGCTCTTATATACACCAGTCATTTCTCGGGCTCAGAAAGTAGAACAAAATGTCCAATGTTAATTTGTGTGCAGTAAAATTACTAGTCTTCAAAAATCTCAAATGCCACATTTATTTCCCTTTTTCCTATTTGATCAATCCAATCTCTCTTTCCATTTTTTGTATCTAATTTGACTAATTTACCTTCTTTCCTGCTTCTTCATTTACCTTAATCTTGGCATCATGATCGGTACGCACATTGTGGGCCGAAGAAGCTGTTGAGCTGTACATCTTTACATTTTGGTAGATAAAAGGAACTGCCAAAGGCAGCTTCTCCGGCGAATATGGATAGGTTGCGTTTTGGGTTGGGGCCGTACTTCAGTCTAAACATCATCTATCTGTGTTATCCAGGGATGTTGCTTGACCTGCTGAATTACTCGAGCACTTGGTGTCCTTTTACATTCAAATCTTGTTGATTAAAGGGAATTATGTAGCTGGCCCCAACCTCAGTTGACCAATTGCCACATTGCCCTCGTTTCTTTGTTGCCAGCTTGCTTTTCTAGCAGATTGCAACGTAAAACTCATTTCATACGAATAAATACCTATAGCGGCCAGCATGTGAAGCCCCAGACCAACAATATCCAGCCCAATTGTTTACCTTCTTTTCACCTTGGAAAGGATAGAATTTAACTGTAGGATATGCTCTGATTCCAGCAGTTTGACAAATATGTGGGTTATTCTGACAATCCATCTTTCCTGCGTTTACTTTGCCTTTGAATGACTGAAAGAAAACAGCATTTATATTAAATGAACAATGAATGATCTGTTAACATTCTACCAATACCACATTTTTCATATTATCCATGTCAAAAGTAGGCATTCAAAAGACACAACACTTTTGTAAATGTCTTCATTGTAATGCTAAAGTTTAAACTGGATACTTACAATGTACAAAAGGAATTAGCGGGTATTTAGATCATGAATAGCACTTAGTAGGCCCACTATTTCAATGTATTATGGGGGATAGATACAATGAACACACTTAACTATACAAAATTCAATATGAAGTTGAGGATTCAATGGTTATTTAGGAAGTGTGAGATTTATTCCCAGCAGCAATTAATGTACTGGCTTACTCACATTTTTGTTCTGTTCACAAAATACCCTTGGGCCAAGAGGAAAAAGTTCAATTGAATAGATTGAAAAACAAACTCAAATCCAATCCAGCTGTGAGGAAATGAATGGAACATGAAAGACACAATTGAACCACAGGCTTAAAATCCACTGCAGCCAAATAATTTAGTTATATTTGTGGAATGTCCATTGCAATATTTGTTTTACATGTTACCAACAGCTTGGTGCAACAGTAGGTGGTATGAACTACAGACGCTGATAATGTGCTGGTAATCAGTTCCAGGGTGTGCTGATAGTTGTAGATATCACTACATCCCTTGGAATGGTTGTTTGTTTTAAAACACATATAGGAGTGAGAAAAATGTTTTTGCAGAAAAGCTATGCAAAGATTAGCTTTTTAAGTTTGTGAAGGAGCAGGCATGGAAGACAAACTCATGGCATTTACAAAAATTGAAACCAGGCTTCTTTGTCTTGATCAATTTCACAATTATCACCATTGTCTGCAGGTCACATTGTATAAAATCCATTTACATTTGGATCAAACTTCTGGAAGTTTCTAACAGCAACATGGAAGCGCCATCACAGTAATAACAGTAATTCAAAGAATTCCCCACCATTATTTACCAAGCCAAGTATGTTACCTGGAAGTAAATTTCATCACATTGGAAGATCAAATGATTTAGAAATACCGCACCTGCACTTGTATGCATGATATAAATAATCAGTCCACCCTTCCAGAAAGATTTTCCCCTGTTCCTCAGAGAACTAATAATAGAGTAAACTCTCACTTTGAAAATTGATCACCCTTTCTGAATATTCACAAGTATATTCAAAACAGCATGGCAAAAATAGATCTCTATCAGAACTAGTTTGTTCATCTTCTTTGTAAACAGAAACTTGTGAATTTGAATAATATCACTCTACATATAGTTCTGCTATGATGCTACAGTTGCTTTATGGAAAAATAATTGTGTCAATGGGGAGGGTTAGGAGCCAGAGAGTTTCATGCTCGTAATAACAAAGATTTTTCACCCCACAGGATTTCCATAATTAAAAGGTCTTATTTTTGTTACTGCAAGCTAATAATACTAAAGGTTGTATGTTACTTTGTTTAATAGGGTATCATTGGATAAGTCAATAGAAGTGTTAGAATTCCGATTACTGTGGGTGGGGTGGGGTTACATATAAACCTTTTCACCAAAAATATTTTTTGCAAGGCAATTTTATTCTGCTTGTCAATTTCCAAAGTAGCTTTTAAATAGTTCTCTTGTTTCTTAAAACAATTAAAGAATCAAATTATTTTGTGCAAAGTAAGAGCTGAACTTTCAGTAAACCACATTTTTTTTCTCTCCCACAAATTACTAATTTTGTTCCATTCTGTTTGTCGTTTTTATTGCACAATCCGCAAGCATTGTCAATTTTCATTTCACTGCACATCTCGTATGCGTATGTGACGAATAGACTTGACTTGACTAATAACGGATCATGGAATGTCTTAAAATAGGTAATTTCAGTGAGTCCATCATTTCAGCCCTATTTTCTCATAATTAACATTGTTAGTAGTTAGTATTGTCAATAAATTTGCAATGCCACAAATATTGGTGGTATAGTGCACGGTGAGGAAGGCTACCTACATTTATAACGCATCTAGATCATTCGGGCAGACGGGGCAAGAAATGATAATAGAATTTAACTCTGACAAGTGTGAGGTGTTGCATATTTCTCTCCAACTCACACTCGTGCCCGAGCCAAACTACTGACCGATTGTGTATAGCTGTGGCCCAAGTACTAATTCCTGCACTAGTCACATCTACCAACCTGAGAAAGACTTGTTTATTACTATTCTTATTTCTGTCTATTAAGCAACTCTCAATAATTGGCACTGTATTAACCCCAAGTTCACTTGCTTTACTCTCGTTGATCTATCTCTTGCATGAGACCCGATTTAAAAAAATCTAAAAATCCAAACGAAATGAAATGAAATGATTGAAATGATTCAATTAATTGTCATTGTCAGTGTACAGTACAGAGACAACGAAATGCATTTTTAGCATCTCCCTTGAAAGGGAGACACAGGGCGTCGCGGTGTGCCCGCGTCACCTACTGGGTGACACCTTACCTACATCACACATCACCTACTGGGTTTTCCTTAGCTATTATACGTCGCACCCTCAAAGAATTTCAATAGATTAAAGAAATATGATTTCTCTTTTCTAAATTCTGTTATTCTTTTCCAAGGTGGCCTGTTATTACAGCCTTCATTGTACATTCCCTTACGACTGGTGATATAGACACAAAAAGCTGGAGTAACTCAGCGAGACAGGCAGCATCTCTGGAGTGAAGGAATGGGTGATGTTTCAGGTCGAGCATTCTTCTCGACCCGAAAAGTCACCCATTTCTTCAGTTTTAACCAGCATCTGCAGTTCCTTCTTACGCCTTAATACTGGTGTTGGTGATTCCCTTTTCCCTCTACCTCTTTTTTTAGATAGGGAGTCATACCTGGACCATTCGAGGCCCTGCAGAATGTTGAGAGAGGATGAACAATGTACTTACTAGCTATTTAGCCCTTTCTTTCTTATGCTGGGATCAAGATAATTGGTTCCATGGATTTTATCAGCTCCCAGCAATGTCACTTGAATCTTTAGTATTTTTGGAAAAACTCTGTGGCAATCTTAACCGAAGAAAACAATGTACCTGCTTAATTCCTATAGCATTTCCACATTCCCCATTATAAATTATCCTGCCCCTGTCCGTAAGGGACTCCATTTGTGCTCACTACTATTGTTTACCTACCCTTAGAAGCTTATACTTTGTTCTTCTTTTTACATTTTAGAGATACAGTGTTGAAACAAGCCCTTCTGCCCAAATTGTCTGCGCTGCCCAACGATGACCTTGTACACTAGCACTATCCTACACACTAGGGCAATTTTGACAGAAGCCATTTAACCTGCAAACCTGTTAGTCTTTGGAGCGTGGGAGGAAACAAGGGCACCCGAGAAAACCCACGCAGGCACAAGGAAAACGTACAAACTCCTTACAGACAGCACTCATAGGCAGGATCGAACCCGGGTCTCTGGCACTGCAAAGCAGCAACTCTACCACTGTGCCTCCCTTTTATTATACTTTGTCTTACTTTATTAACTTATTTGTCCTCCTTTACGGAGTTCTAAAGTGTTTTCAGTCCTCAGGTAAACTGCTATCTCTACTAAACAATGCATATTCTGCAGAAGTGTTTTTTGTGCTCATCTGGCTGAGTTCGGAAAACGCACAGTCCTCACTGAATTTCAGATAGTGAGGAGTGAGTCCATGATAGAATTTTAAAATAGTAACACAAGAGATGGCAGATGCTGCAAGAACAATCTGCAGCAAAAATTTATTTTACCATCTCCAGCTTTTTGTTCTCCAATTACCTCTACCTGCCTCTGTTACTTCCGTCATCTGACTGTGATCTGCTAATCAACCCATCCTCATCTGTATTTGCATATTTGTTTGCTAGCTCTTTCCTTTTCCTCCATGTCTTTGTACTGGCTACTTTCCATCTACCGTTCCAGTCCAAATGAAGGCAACATGTCAGCCGTCCACCTCTCCACAGACGTTACCTGACTCGCTGGGTTCCACTAGTGCCTCTTTTTTGTTTCTTTTTGCTGCAGAATTAAATGATTTTGTGGGACATGATGAAGATTGGCAAGGTAGATAAATGGAATTCTACCAGTTTGCAGCAGAGGTTTGGACGAGTTCCGATATAGCGAGGGTAAAAAAAGTGAGATTGGTGAAGAAATGACGGAGCTATTTGGCAGAATACAAAACTTGCAACCTCAGCCTTACAATCTCACAACCATTCTTCACCTCATCAATTGAATGACACAGACATTTTATATATTCCCTTATTTTATCAAAAGAATAATGTAGAAAGATAAAACTATTCAACATCATTTTGCAAAAACATTAAAGCACAGAGTATGAAGAAAGATCTCAACCCAAAACGTCACCTCTTCCTTTTCTCCAGAGATGCTGTCTGACCCACTGAGTTATGCCAGCATTTTGTGTCTATCTTCAGTTTAAACTAGCATCTGCTGTCCCTTCCTACACAAGCACAAAGAAACATACCGTTCGACATTGCAATGACAAGATAATTACCTTAGCAAGAAGTTCAAACTCTGGAGCAAAGTTCTGACAAGGACCACACCAAGGTGCATAGAAATCAATGATCCAGTGGTCCTTTCCCTTTAATACTTTGTCTGTAAAGTCTGCTGGTGTTAATTCAATGGAGCTTTGAGGAAGGAACCTGGACAAATAAAAAGTCAAGTTTGAAACGGAACTGCAGTTGCTGGTTTACACAAATGGCCACAAAATGCTGGAGTAACTCAGCAGGTCAGGTAGAATCTCCGAAGAACATGGATAAGTGAAGAATGGTCTTGACCCGAAAAGTCACCTATCCATGGTCTCCAGAAATACTGCCTGTCCCGCTAAGTTACTCCAAAGCTTCATGTCCTCAAATGAAAGTTGATCAACTAAAAATTGAAGGTGAATATTTAGCAGTTTGTGCTGAGTGCCATTTATCTCCACCTTCTTTGCACTTAAAGTTACATGAAAACATTGCATGTAGAGGAACTCTTTAGCCTGTTCAACCAAATCATAGCTGAACTGTATCTCCACCTCATTTTCATATCCTTGATCTGCACCCCATGATCTTAATCGTATACTTCAATTCGTTCATTGTCCACCATTTTTTTTGTGGGAAATGAATTTTAGATACCTAGGTAAGACTTAATAGCCATTCTTAAATTTGGATCTGTATAAAATTTGCAATGATTTTTCCAAGGCCCTGTACAGAAACACTACTTTTTCCTTTGCATATCCTAACTCCCTTCAGATATCACCCAACTTCCATAAGACTTTGTGTTAAGTCATAGTGCTACTGTGTGGAAACAGGCCCTTCGGCCCAACTCGACCACACTGGCCAATATGTCCCAGCTACACCAGTCCCACTAGTTTGGTCCATATCCCTCCAAACCTGACCTATCCATGTACCTGTCTAACTGTTTCTTAAATGTTGGGATAGTCCCTGCCTCAACTACCCCCTCTTGCAGCTTGTTCCATACACCCACCACCCTTTGTGTGAAAAAGGCACCCCTCAGATTCCTATTAAACCTTTTCCCCTCCACCTTAAACCTATGTCCTCTGGTCCTCGATTCATCTACTCTGAGCAAGAGACTGTGCATCTACCTGATCTATTCCTCTCATCATTTTATACACCTCTATAAGCTCACCCCTCATCCTCCTGCGCTCCAAGGAATAGAGTTTCAACCTAGCCAACATCTCTCTATAGCTCAGATCCTCTAGTTCTGGCAACATCCTCGTAAATCTTCGCTGTATACTTCTGCATAATTTTCATGCAGACTCAAAAAGAACTTCAGCCTACTAAGTCCTTTTGAGGTGTAATCACACTTGTAATCCAGGAAATGAAACGGCCTACTTTAGTCTAGTTTGGAGATACAGTGTGGAAACGGGCCCTTCAGCCCACCAAGTCTGCACCAACCAGCATTCACCCATACAAAAGTGCTATCCTACACACTAGGGACAATTTTACAGAAGCCAATTAACATTCAAACCTGCACGCCTTTGGAATGTGGGAGGCCAAATTTGGACCAAAATTGCACTCTTGAAGACTGAAACGGGTCGATTTATTATGGGGAACAAGGAAATGGCAGATGAGTTGAACAGATACTTTGGATCCGTCTTCACTAAAGAGTCTTAAGAGTCACAAACAATCTTCCTGATGTACCAGTGGCCAGAGGATCTGGGGTGATGGAGGAACTGAAGGAAATCCACATTAGGCAGGAAATGGTGTTGGAGAGACTGATGGGACTGAAGGCTGATAAATCCCCAGGGCCTGATGGTCTGCATCCCAGGGTATTTAAGGAAGTGGCTCTAGAAATTGTGGATGCATTGGTGATCATTTTCCAATGTTCTATAGATTCAGGATCCGTTCCTGTGGATTGGAGGGTAGCTAATGTTATCCCACTTTTTTAAGAAAGGCCGGGGAGAGAAAACAGGGAATTATAGACCAGTTAGCCTGACATCGGTGGTGAAGAAGATGCTGGAGTCAATTATAAAAGATGAAATAGCGACACATTTGGATAGCAGTAACAGGATCGGTCCAAATCAGCATGGATTTACGAAGGGGAAATCATGCTTGACTAATCTTCTGGATTATTTTGAGGATGTTACTAGGAAAATGGACAAGGAAGAGCCAGTGGATATAGTGTACCTGGACTTTCAGAAAGCATTTGATAAGGTCCGACATAGGAGATTAGTAGGCAAAATTAGGGCACATGGCCTACTCCTGCACCTATTGTCTATTGTCTAATCTAGCAACTAGTTTGTGTGGGTATTGCAACTTCCATTGCTCAGCAAAATCAATTACTTTCATGGAACATATCTCACTAATTTTAAGAGACGCTTATATCTAAATTAAACGTTAATCTTAGATATGCGATCTATGCTACTTTTGTCTTTTGTTCGAATCAGAAAGCACCATACAATAATCGAGAGCTTGTTTCATTTGCAAAAACTGTTACATTTTAAGGTTTGATCATTAATTGGCTGCTAACAGATTAAATATTTTAAGGTATTAATTTTCAACGTCAACCTATAGTCAACCAGACCATGCAAACTTACCCCAATGCCCAAGACCCAAGCGACTGTGCATTCCTGGACCAACCATTATAACTACTGTAGGAAGAAATAAGAAACTATTATACCTAAATCAAAAGATGGAGCTGTACAGTGCCCTTCATAATGTTTGGGACAAAGAAACATCATTTATTTATTTGCCTTTGTACACAATTTGAGATTTGTAATAGAAAAAAAAATCACATGTGGTTAAAGTGCACAATGACAGATTTTATTAAAGGCCATTTTTTATACATTTTGGTTTCACCATGTAGAAATTACAGCTGTGATTATACACAGTGCCCCCCCCCCCCCCCCCCCCCCCCCTTGAGTGGCCAAATCACCCGATCTGAACCCAATTGAGCATTCCTTTTATATGCTGAAGAGAAAATTGAAGGGTACTAGCCCCCAAAACAAGCATTAGCTAAAGATGGCTGCAATACAAGCCTGGCAGAGCATCACCAGAGAAGACACCCAGCAACTGGTGATGTCCATGAATCGCAAACTTCAAGCAGTCATTGCATGGAAAGGATATGCAACAAAATACGAGACATGACTACTTTCATTTACATTACATTGCTGTGTCCCAAACATGATGGTGCCCTGAAATGGGGGGGACTATGTATAAACACTGCTGTAATTTCTACACAGTGAAACCAAAATGAATAAAAATGCCCTTTATTAAAATCTGACAATGTGCACTTTAACCACATGTGATTTTTTTTCTATTACAAATCTCAAAAGGTGGAGTACAGAGGCAAATAAATAAATGATGGGTCTTTGTCCCAGACATTATGGAGGGCACTGTGCATTAACTAGGGTTATTCAATTACCAAGAATTGGTTTGGTCAAAGTGATGGATAACATGTTTGACACAACTACTGAAGGATTGTAAAAATTCTCTGCCCAAGATAGGTTTTCCCAGGTAATGTTCTTTTTGACATTTCACCAGTGACTACTGGAATGAAGATTTATTTATTCTGGAGCTTGACTCTCAATTAATCTTTTTTTCTTCATCCATGCAAACAATGTCGTTCATGCCATTGACCAATCCAAGCCTCTGCTTTATTTCTCGCAAGGACCTCAATTGTTCCAAGGCTTGATGTTCACAATCCTCTTGAACTGACTGCTCCATTGCAACGTTTCAATCTTCAATTCACCTTAAATGTATTACTGACAACCTAATTCTCATCAGCTAGTGTTTTAATGTTCAACACTTTTGTGTTCTGGAAAATCAATTAATTCTGCCTGTGATTTCTGCTATATACAATTGCCATATTTAACTCAATCTTTAAGATTCCCTGAAAAGTGAATATTTCCAGGGCAGTAAAGATTCTTTTTGCAGATTGAAAATTCTGTACCAGTGAGAATCTCTATTTCCAACTGCAACTAATCTTTATGGAGAACATTAATTTTTATGCCGAATTTTGACAGCTACATTCACTATGAGATAAAAATATCAACAAATCATGACCCTTATAACCACCATATTTAGCAGATTTAACCTAATTATAATACATTTTCAACACAATGCTCCAATTTGGACAAATTAGATTTTCCACAACTGAATGATTGTTTACCTCATCAACTATGCTTTCCAGTTTCCTCATTTAAATACACTGTTATCCTGGGCAGGTAATTAGACATACACAGCATTTGTAGCACGTGCCTATCGTCAGTGCTTTTATTGTGATGGCACTACTTACCGGCACCTCGACGTTAAATGGCACTATTTTGTTTTCTGATCAGGTGATATGTATGTTTACAAGAAAAGCACTGCTTAAAGTTAGCAGAAATCTAAAGTTAAAAAAACAGTTTTAAGCAGAAACTGAAGAATTAGTGATTCTGGAGTGGCATGGTAGGGAATGGTGCTGCTTTGTGTGGAGTTTGCATATTCTCCCTGTAACCGTGAGGTTATCCCCAGATGTCTTGATTTCTGCCCACATCCCAAAGAAGTGCGAGCTGGTGGGTTATTTACCTCAAGTGCAGGTAGATGGCAACAGAATCCCAGGATAAGGAGTGGGGGGGGAAAGGTAAAGCGGCATGTGAGAGAGAATAGGTTATAGGGAAATACAGTAAGTGGCGGAATGGAATTGAAGGGAAGAGCTGCATATACTCGATGGTTTCCTATTTCAGAAGGAAATATGAGAATTATGAAATTGCAACTTTCACGCAAGCCATTACTCAAATGAGGTTAAATTGACTATCAATTAAATAGTTTCACAAAGTACACATGAAGCTTTTTAATAATACATACTGGTATTTATAGGCATTATTAGTGTTCAGTGGGAAGAGTCGTATCTCTGGGTAGGCCTGCACATTTTCTTTCTGACACAGGGAATGGTACTTCTGACAGTCCATGCTGCCTACTTTGACCGTTCCATTTAGCATCTACAAAGAGAAGCCAGCTATACATTAGTACCCAAAATAATTTAGGGAAAACTGAGCCTTGCGAAATCTACTGGATGCACAAATTTGAGTGTTGCAATGACAAGTACTTACCCAGGTACATAACTCGACAATTATACATTGAATATCATTTCCTTAGCAGATTGAAATAGCAAGTTTATGGATCAATATTAGCTCAAAGCCTTTCAAATGTATCCATCTTGTACTGACATTGGGAGACTGGATCATACCTGTAGGTATTACCCTGCTTTGTAGCTCCATGTGTAAACTAAAATACATTGCTTTCTAAACAATATTTGACAGGTCACAGGAAGATTTGGTTCTATGCTCGGATCCAGTGACCTACCTTGCTGAACACGGCACATGGTGCAGCATATGCAGAAGTATTTAGCAAAACACAACACTGAGTTCTTTGCCACGTTTATCTTTCAAACTATCACGCATTCTGTTCAATGCAACAGGACAGGTGACATAGAATCCTCTCATAACTATTATTTGTGATGGAGAAAAAAGAAAAAGAAACAATAAACTTCACCTTCCAGGAAAATGCAAAAGTCAGTCAGTTAAAGCTCATATCTTTTTTTATCTCCAGGGCAGCTCCCAGGCTCTGGAACTCCCTCCCCCAACTGATCCGCAATTCCGTGTCCCTCACCATCTTCCAGTCCCGCCTCAAGATCCATCTCTTCACCTCTGCCTATCCTTAGCCCCACGTCCCCCTCCCTTTTCATCTGTGCATTAATTGCCTCATATTATGTTTTGAATTGAATTCTGTCTTTACTTTGTGTACTAGTCATGTCTCTACTATTTATTTCATTCCTCTTACATGTTTTTCCTCTACCTGCTACATTTTTGTAAGGTGTCCTTGAGACTATTGAAAGGCGCCCATAAATAAAATGTATTATTATTATTATTATATCTTTATCAACTGGTTAGGTATTTATTAAAATAAAAAAATTGTCCGACTTTAAGATAGTGACATACATGGTCTTTTTTTAATCAAATGTCTGTTTTGGATCATACTAATTGCTCACATGGTTATGAATGATCAGAATAAAATGTATTTGTCTTTTCAAGCACGATAAGGCCAGATTGTTTAGAAAACTTACTTCTCTTATCTGTTTGAGTCAAGGTCTCAAGACAATGAATTTTACAAGCTTGATTCTATAGATTCGTAATTGAAAGTTAAACAGTCTAATTATTCAAAACAAGAGATTGAAATAAAATGGCACTTTCAACATAAATTCAAAAGGAAGCAATTAGCATAAATTCAATTGAACAGATTAGTTATCAAATTTAGAGTAAATTGATTCACTTTTTCCCATATCTGCCCAAGTTGCTTGTTCCATTTCATTAACTGACCAAAATTGCATTTTTTTCCGATTCCTTATGACAAGCAAGACAATAGTTGAAGATGACACAAAATGCTGGTGTAACTCGGCGAGTCAGGCAGCATCTCTGGAGAGAAAGGATGGGTGACGTTTCAGGTCGAAACCCTTCCCGAGCTCACCCCGAAATGTTACCCATCCTTTTTCTCCAGAGATGCTGCCCGGCCCGCTGAGTTACTCCAGCACTTTGTGTCTATCTTCGGTAGAAACCAGCATCTGCAGTTACTTTCTACACAAGACAACAGATGAGACCATTTGATGTAAATGGGACGTAAACTTTTCATGAGTATCACAGTCAAAAGGTACAAATGCACGTACATCTTATTTTTCATAAATGAAGTATTTTAATAACCACCATTGATTATGCAATATTGCTCTTTAGCTTCTTTGTTTATGTTATTCAGAGTAAAATTATTAGTGGCAAAGTGTGAAATAACAAACAAATGATTACGCACTGTCTTGTTAAAATGAATGCATTGGGTCAAATTGGGCTTTCCTCATATTTTCTCCAAATTATTAAAACTTCATTTGAAAATATTTTTCAAATGAGTTTGTATCACAAATTCAACCAAATGCAGGGGAAAAAAAGTAGTTTGAAGCTCCTTTTTGTTTCTCCTGTAGGATTCCTTATCGGATTTGAAAATGAGGTTATAATTGCCTTATTTAGCCCGTTGATAAAGGCATTTTGCTTACCCTAGCCATCTTCTTCCATTCTGGCATCAAAGCTTGGCAAGGACCACACCATGGAGCATAGAAATCCACCATCCAAACCTCATCTTGTCCTCTCCGTCGAACCAATCCTTCAAAGTTTTCTGCTGTCAGTGCAACGACTGAGGGATTTATGAGATCCTATGGAAATAGTAAATGAAAATAACAAGAAAAATCACTAGCAAATTTAAAATGGTTATGGAAGCCAATTCATTTTACATTATAGCTTCATACCTGTATAAACTCCAAAAGTTCAGTGGCTGTGTGAAGGCCCTCATATTCATGTACATTGGACTGGTTGAATATCAATGTTGTTGGATAAGCTTGGATACCGTGCTTGAAAACAACATAAAATAATCAATCTTTCTTCCCCCAAACACGTTTTTGTTTTACTTTCTTTCTTTTGTTATTTCCCTCACCTCACTTCCAAAATTATTAGCCCATAAGATCCACCTTTGGATCCCAGCCACTTCCCTAAATTGTTGACCATACAGTTTTTATCTTCTTACCTCAAAACCAGATATTTAAATCCCACCTTTCAACATTTTTATCATCACCCCTTTCCTGGAAACCTTGCCCTCAATCCTCTTGCGCTCAAATAATTGAACCATTTCCGCTCTCACTTTCCTCTGCAAACTCCTTGATCATGCTCTTATCCCTCAGATTCTGTCTCTCTTTATTCCCTTTATTTTCGATCACTCTGACAAGATCGATGCTTCTGGTACAGAAGGGAAACTGTTCTTATCAAAATCACATCCATGAATCCATTCTCATCCTTGACAGTCTATGATAACAGAACATCACAGTATGTTCTTCCAATATCCCACTTTATCCAGCTTAGCAATGCAGCCTGCCATCTAAGTAAAGGATATTGATTTAAAACTAATGCCAGTGACTAGCACACATAAATCTGGGCAGACAGTCAAGTATTGTGGGTGTGTTGCAATGCCTACTCTCTCTCCCTATCCTTTGGCTGTTCTCTCACATAGCCTTATCTGCACATCATCCCCTCTCAATCTAGTTCCACATATCGTGAAATGCCAAGTTATTACCTTTTGCCTCCACATATGTTCATTAACTTGTGTGTCCTCCTTCCCTCTGGGTCCCCAATTCCTTCCCTCCATTGATCCCATCAGAGTGGTTCCACTCCCCCTCACCTCTCAGATTCCATAATCTGCAACCATTTGTTGTCCCCATGTCTCCTCTCAGCCTCTGTTCACTCTTCCTTCCCCCACCTGACTATCTGCCAATCCACCCTTCTGCATCAGCTCTTGTCAGCTTTTAGACTATAGGCACACACAGCAGAAACAGGCCCTTCAGCCCACCAAATCTGCGCCGACCAGTGATCATCAAGTACACGAACACCATGCTAAACACACAATGGACAATTTACAATTTTACCGAAGCCAAATAACCTACAAACCTGTACTTCTCTGGTGTGTGGGAGGAAACCAGAGCACCCAGTGTCACAGGAAGAATGTACAAAACTCCGTATGGACAGCACCCATAGTCAGGATCGAACCAGGGTCTCTGGCACTGTAAAGCAGCAACCCCCTTATGCTGGCCATCCTTTCTCTATTCCTTCAGTTCGGAGTGGGTTTGAGACCCTCCATCTAAAGTATTGACTATTTTCCTCCACAAAATGCTGCCTGACCCGTTGTTTCCCCAGCCGTTTGTTTTTCCCTCCAGATTCCAGCATCTGCAGTTTCTCATATTCCCAGCCCATACTCTTTTCCGTACAATTCCCCACTCGTTCACCCCCTGTATTTGCTGGTCTGTTCCGATTATATTCCAAATACATCTGATTTAAAATGTTTATTTACAACTCTTTGTGTATTTGGCACAAACTATCCTACTCGGGGCTAATGGAACAGGCACTGAATCTTTGCACATGTTTGGCATTTCTGCACCTCGTCCTCCTACTGTCAACTGCTGTGCCTACAGGAGTCCAGCCTCTACCCCATCAAATTCTCCATTATCCCTCTGTCTTTATCTCCCTTAAACGCTCATCACAACCGCTGGTTTCTTTGAAACAAAAGAGACTGCAGATGCGAGAACCCAGAGAATCTCCAGGTCTGAATGCCGACATGCCGACAACTCCTTCCCCCACTACAGACGCTCCTTGTCCCACTGAGTTTTGCCACCACATTGTTTGCTGCTCCAGGTTTCCATTATATTTTTCAAGCAATTCTGATGCTTAAAATAAATACCTGACAAAAAAAATGCTTGTACTCACTGTATTACATAAATTTTCATGGATCGTACAATCCAATGTTCCAAACTTAAGCTGGCCAACCAGCTGCTTGGAGGTTTTACGTAGTTCTGGTAAAAGGGCTCGACAAGGAGGACACCACTAGAAATGAGAAAGCCGTACATTTTAGATCTCACACAGATGATATTATGCAGTTCATCTCATAGAATATTATTGGTTTCACTGTTTTATAGCTTTATGCATGCAACGTATGTACGTGACCCATTATGGTCATCATTTATTATACACTGCCAGAGAATGTTTATGAATTTAATGAATTACTTTTGCAGAATTAACTCCAAGTACATGCAAAAGTTATATTTTCCCATTGTAACATCAGGCATCATACAAAACATTAATTGTTTTGATGTGTGCTCATTCATAAAATAAATTGATAGAAACTTTTTGATTTTAATACTGTCCTCAAAGCTTATTAACAATGTTTATTTTTGAGCTGGACTCAAATAAGATTTAAATTATTTCCCCTGAATTATGCCATACACATCTCTATTAGGTATAAATGACATACCCAGAAAGCAAGTATCATTTTTTTTCATACACTGAATCCTAGCAACAGGTTACAGAAGTGTGCTTCCAGTATATGGCAGTAGAAGCTTAAAGAACAATCTAGAGATAAACAATGTATATACAATTACATTGAACAAAAATAAAGCCAGCAATAGTCCATGCCTCCATTGAGTACACAACCCTAAAGAAGAGCCCAATATACTTTTACAAAAACATATGTATAATAATAAATAAATAATACATACACTTACAAATCTCTGTAAAGTCCTAGACCATTTCTTCAGGTCAGGTAAATGAGCCTTAGAAATGCCTGAATACATTTAACACCGTTCATTGGCTTTTTCCAAGTTGTGATAGGGACTTAAAAGCAAGCCTTTACTTGGCATTCCAACAACTTTACCACATTTAAAAGCATACGCTTTATTTCAAAAATGGCTTCATTAAAAGTAACAGTGATTGACCATGCACAGATATTGTTTATTATACTTTTACACCGTCAAAGAGGCAATCTGCTCACATTTTCTTTGTTTCCTCTCTCTATTCCATCCACAAAAAAACCAAACCTTATTTAACTACTCTGCTCTAATATGCACCTTGGTGAGTTACAAGTAACAGTCCTTGTGTTAGGACAAGGTTGATAATTAAGTTTAAGCAAAAAATGTAAGTGATTTTTATTTTACGATATGATCGAACTTTATTCATCCCTGGAGGGAAATTGGTCTGCCAACAGCCATAACACACAAGGTACACGAAAACTGGAAATTAAAATTTAATTAAAAGTGAAAAAAAAGATAAGCGAGTTGGCTGGCTGACAAACAAACAAACAAACGCAGACTTATCCCCAGGGCAGAGGATTCTAAAACTAGAGTCTCCCCCCCCCACACCGGGTCCCCTTTGTTCTCCCGACGGTCCACTAATGTCGGATCCTCCATTGTTCCTCACGGTCTTTAAGTATGTAATGGGATAATTAGATTACATTCAAATGTTGGAGGGTGCATTAGCCCATGAAATTACCCAGTTGGCAAACACTGTTGATAAGCAAGAAAGAGCTTACAGGTGCAAAGAAGTCCACAAGCCAAGGCTCTCTCTGGTTCTTCGGAAAGTTCTCTGGATTTAGTGTGATGACAGGCGCATTGATGCTCTCCCTGGCAAAGGACACAATGTCGTAGAGAACCTTCTTACCTTAAGATGAAATACATTGTGAAATAATTAGATTAATGAAAATAATGTAAACAATTAGAATTTTCATATATTAGTGAATGAAAATCTGGAGAAAAGATGACTTCTTTGTGGAGACGTAAATGCTACATATATCTTAGGAAAAACTCATAAGTATTTCATCTCCAATAAGTTACTTCTCAAAAGCTGTTGCACTGTAGCCAAATGCCATGGCCACTGTAGCCAAATGCCATGGCCAATTTGAATACAGCAAGCTTTCACCAACATTAAGAAGATACAGGGTCAATTTAATTTAGTCATATGGGTTAAAATGGCAATTTCGTCCAGCATTCCAAGATAAATCTTTTTTGTATTCAAAATATATTATTTACCCTCATATCAACCCAAAGGAGAGGATATTATCTTGATACAATGGGTCTTCTGAAAGAGAACCATGATTGACTACTTTATTTCAATAAGAAATTAAGTTGAGCAACCTTAACTTGTCGTTAAAGTTCAACTTCGACCCTTTCTGAGGCCTTGACATTTTGCTAAGAGTTTGTTCAGCTAGCAATGTTTGTCCTTTCAGATTATCATTAAAGCCTTGGACTGTGCCATTAAATCATATATGACAAATATCTTACCACTGAGCCAAAACAATGAAATGCAAAGCAAACCATTAAAAAAAATGTATGCTTTCGAATTGTCAACGCAACCCAGACCATTATGCAAACCAACCTCCCTTCTATTGGCTCCATTTACATCTCACGCTGCCTTGGCAAGGCCAGCAGCATAATCAAGGACAAGTCACACCCTGGCCACTCCCTTCTCCCCTCTCCCATCGGGCAAAAGGAATAGAAGTGTGAAAACGCACACCTACAGTTTCTTCCCAGCTGTTATCAGGCAACTGAATCATCTTACTGCAACCAGAGAGCAGTGCAGAACTACTATTTACCTCTTTGATAACCCTCGGACTATCCTTGATCGGATGAAAGCATAAGTATGTAACGTGAGTAAGGCAGTACATGGGAAACTGACCCTTCATTGCTTGAGCACTGAATACAAGAGAAGGAAACTTAACATAACATTTATCAGGCCTCAGCTAACATACTGCATATAGCTCTGTTCACCACACTGTAGAAAGGATGCGACAGAGTTAGAGGGGATGCAAACAAGATTCACCGCGGTGTTGCCTTGGTTGGAGCTTGTTATTAATCAGAGAGTGGATGGGTGTGTCAGTTTTCCTTGGAGTAGAGGGTGCATATTGTGGTATATAAAATTATGAGAACAGATATAATAAACTGCAGGAATCTATTCCACTAATCTGAGGTAAATAAAACAGAAGGGACAGATTTAGGGTAAGGGTTAAGAGATTTAGCAGGAATTGGAGGGGGAACTATTATTTACATAGCTAGTGGCGAGTGCCTGGCATGAATAACCATATAACAATTACAGCACGGAAACAGGCCATCTCGGCCTTACAAGTCCGTGCCGAACAACTTTTTTTTCCCTTTAGTCCCACCTGCCTGCACTCATACCATAACCCTCCATTCTCTTCTCATCCATATGCCTATCCAATTTATTTTTAAATTATACCAATGAACTGCCTCCACCACTTCCACTGGAAGCTCATTCCACACCGCTACCACTCTGAGTAAAGAAGTTCCCCCTCATATTACCCCTAAACTTCTGTCCCTTAATTCTGAAGTCATGTCCTCTTGTTTGAATCTTCCCTATTCTCAAAGGGAAAAGCTTGTCCACATCAACTCTGTCTATCCCTCTCATCATTTTAAAGACCTCTATCAAGTCCCCCCTTAACCTTCTGCGCTCCAGAGAATAAAGAATAACTTATTCAACCTATCTCTGGCCAGAGAGAGGAGGGGGGTGGGGGGGGAGGGGGGAGTAGAATTGCTAACAGCATTTAAGGGATGTCTTGATGAGCATTTCAGTCGCCTAGGCACAGAAGACTATCGGATTAATATGGATGGGTGTTCACTGGTTGTGGATGTGCTGGGCTGCATGGCTTGTTTCCATGCTGCCTGCCTCTATGACAACTTTATGACCAACTGGGACTCTTACCATAATGAATTTCAAAGGCATGTGTTCCACTGCCTTTGAATATTACAACACAAGGCTGTCGTATATAGAGGTTCTTGCAGATTTGTGGTCCTGCATGGCAATCAAAATTTCCAACCTGGAAATACATCATTGTTAGTGTTCAAGTATTTATTTCAATTGCACGTCACAATTCTAGGAACTTCTCCGCTGTAGCTTTAAAAACAAATCTCCAACATAAACAGAATGACAGGAAACGATGCATAACCAATCCTCCTCGAGTTATAAAATGCCATTCCTGAAAACTCTCCATGGAACAGTAGCAGCTGGCAAATTCATCCTATTAGTCTCCCAAATGCTTGTTTGTTCATACAAGCTGTTTGCAAGCTGGGGGAGGATCTGTACTAGAAATTGGACACTTTTAAAGTTTCATGTATTGGGGCAGCCATTAATTTTGCAATGGCAACTTACAGTTGGGTCTTCGTCCTAACATAATGTTTGGGACGAAGAACCATCATTTATTTATTTGCCTGTACACAATTTGAGATTTGTAATAGAAAAAAAATCAAATGTGGTTAAAGTGCACATTGGCAGATTTTATTAAAGGCCATGTTTATACATTTTGGTTTCACCATGTAGAAATTACAGTTGTGTTCATAGACCTCCACAGCTGGTGACAGAATTTATCTCTATAATTCACTCTATAATAAAGAAAAATTCCCAAACACCTGTCCGACAGATCAGAAACACTTATTTGTCAATGACCACTGTCCACAGAAGACTTCATGAACAGAAATACAGAAGCTACACTGCAAGATGCAAAATAAGATGGCCGGATTACAGTTTGCCAAGTGTTTACAAATACACAGGCATTTGTAATTGCATGTGTAAAAGAGCAACCATAGTTCTGGAAAAAGGTCTTGTGGACAGATGAGACGAAGATTAACATCAGAGTGATGGCAAGAACAAAGTATGGAGGAGAGGAGGAACTGCCCAAGATCCAAAGCATACCACCTCATCTGTGAAACACTATGGTGGTGGTGTTATGGCCTGGCATGTATAGCTGCTAAAGGTACTGGCTCGCTTATCTTCATTGATGAGACAACTGCAGATGGTAAAAGCATAATGCATTATGAAGTGTATAGACACATCCTATCTGCTCAAGTTCAAACAAATGCCTCAAAACTCATTGGCCGGCGGTTCATTCTACATCAAGCCAATGATCCGAAACATACTGCTAAAGCAACAAAGGAGTTTTTCAAATCTAAAAAATTGTCAATTCTTAAATGGCCAAGTTAATCACCCGATCTGAACCCAATTGAGCATGCCTTTTATATGCTGAAGAGAAATCTGAAGGGTACTAGCCCCCAAAACAAGCATACGCTAAAGATGGCTGCAATACAGGCCTGGCAGAGCATCACCAGAGAAAACACCCAGCAACTGGTGATGTCAATGAATCGCAGACTTCAAGCAGTCATTGCATGCAAAGGATATGCAACAAAAAACTAAACATGGCTACTTTCATTTACATGACATTGCTGTGTCCCAAACATCATGGTGCCCTGAAATGGGTGACATTATATATAAACACTGCTGTAATTTCTACATGGTGAAACCAAAATGTATAAAACCAAAATTTATTAAAATCTCACAATGTGCACTTTAAACTCGTGTGATTTTTTCTATTACAAATCTTAAATTGTAGAGTACAGATGCAAATAAATAAATGATGGGTCTTTGTCCCAAACATTATGGAGGGCACTGTACAAGTTTAGAAGTAAGAAAGCAAGTTAAGTGATCTTAAATCCTGCTAGAGATTTATTTGATGTTCAATGCCATCTTAAGGACTTATCAAGGGCAGCACAATAGTGTAGCAGTAGATCCTGACTGTGTGTGGTGACTGTGTGGGGGTTGCAAGCATTTTAATTCTATCATTATCAGGTTCTTGAAACAAAGTGTACAACCTTGACCCTACCTCAACTTGGTCTACTTCTTGCACTACCATAGACAAGCTTTTCTTTTCTAATGTCTTGTTTTTGCATGTTTCACTGGGTCTATGTGCCAGTGATGCTGCTGCAAGCAAGATTATTCAGTGTACCTGTCTGTCACTACAATTGAGAATATGACAATAAACTTGACATGACCTAACTTGCCATAGATCTGGGATTAAATCTAGGCATCTCCAGTTCGTACAACTCAGATTTTACACAGTAGTCAAACCTTACATCTCCCGACTTATTTAAGTAGATTTAAACTGCTGTACCTGGATGTTATCACTTTGTAGAAGTCCCTTACACTTTTTAAACTCGTATTCACCAGTCTCTGTTGTGTCACCAAATTTAAAGAAAACCAGCCATCGATGGTGGGCTAACTTGCTCTAGAAAAAAATAAAATACATTTTCTTTAATTGCTTTGTCAATCTTATTTTGATTCTATCATTAATCTTATTCCAATTTTCCCTTGGCCATACCTGGATTGAATGTTCAGTGAGCTTCTCCAGATCTGGTAAATGCTGCATTACTTCAATGTAAATTTCTCTGGCATCCAGGCTGTGGAGAAACTGTTGAAAAAATGATTCTCTTAAAAAAAAAAAATACAGCAATGTACAAGAATGGTATTCTGATGAATTGTAAAATACATTTACAGATTACTAGACAGATTAATCATTTGTCCTATCCCCACTGGAGGTTTCTACATTCTTGCACCGTTGGTACGGAATCCAGATCGATAACCACATGAAAATGTGACAACTTTCCAAATATTGAAAGCTGAACACAATGAATTACCCCAGTGCTTTTCCTATCCTCCTGGTTATCTATCCACTTTCCTTTTAAAAGCCAAATACCCCATTGCAGAGTAAAGCAAAATGTAGGATGGACTCTCTTGAGCAACATCTCATTCTGTCAAAAAGGCTTGTGGTTAGCTACAATTTTATCTGGACAGCTTTCACTTATAAACAGATAACGATTGCTTCCTTAACTGAAGAGTTTCCTGGGAACTGCATGAGGAATGACCATGAACGTGGTCCTGTGCTTCTTCACCAAATAGAGTGACAACAAGCGAGTTCGGTATTCCGACTATTGATCCCCAGGTCATAGGTCACTCGCCATAAACATTGTTGCTAGCTGAGCAGCTGAACCTTGGTTTCATCCGTATTTTCCAGCTTTGATTCTTCTAGGTAAGAAAATACTGCTTTCAAACTATGAATTGGTTATATTTATTGTTCCTTTGCACAAAGCTACGATGATTTTGTCGATTTTATTGCTTTATGCTTTGGTGTGTGAGTGAGGGTGCAGACCTGCGTTTCGTCCATGGTCGGTGTTGGGCCCGGGTCTCCGGTGCTGCGGGCGCTATTGAGTTGCTGCTGGGCCGTCCCCGTCCCTGAGCAGGGGCGGCCGGAGGTGTCTGGGGTGGACCTGATGGCTGGCGGGGCGCCGGCCTGGACTGGCAGCCGGCGAGGAGAGGTGGCGCTGACTCTGGCTCGACTCTGCTCCGACTCCCAGGGGGGCCGTTCCCCGGCGGACCATGGAACGTCGGCTGCGCCTCTCTTCTTGTCCAGTGGCTGTCAGTTGGCCCCCTCAGTGCTGGCGGGGGCCGAGCACCATTCATCAGCGGGGATGCACACGGGGTGCTGCGGTGGCTCGGTGAGTCGGGCAACATCGCTGGAGAAGGATCTCGACCCGAAACATCACCCATTCCTTTTCTCTGGGGATGCTGCCTGACCCGTTGAGTTGCTGCAGTGCCTTGTGTGTATCCCCGTTGATGGCTGGTGCTGGTGAATTGGTTATATTTATTGTTCCGCACAAAGCAACGATGATTTTGTCGATTTTATTGCTGGTGCCGGGGGGTTGACCATCGGCTGCTGGGTGGGGCATGGGGTATGGCTGGCAGTCCCCGGCCCATCTGGGAGTGGGTTCCTCGGGAGTTAGAGTGGGGTTGGGCTGGAGTTGGCGTTTCTTCTCCTCGCTGGCTGTGGGTCCGGGGCGGTTGGTTGACCAGGCGGAGTTGAGCTGTGGTTGGCTCTTCTTCTCCGCGCTGGCTGTGGGCCTGGGGCCGCAGGTGTCCCGTCAGCCGAGAATGTCTCTTCCCTGTCTCCCACTCGCATCTGCCCTCTCTCTCGCTCTCACTGTTACACCGCACTCTCCCGCTACCTGGCACCCTCCTTCCTCAGATTAAATATATTTTTACACGTAAATTATGAATATAGATAAGAATTTATACACAGTTTATACAGACAGTACTTTGTTCTTCGCTTTTTCTTTATGGTGAATGACCTTTGACAAATACCATGATTCCTTGCGTTTTTCATAATATCGAACTCACTTATTATGCAGGAAAAGATAAGATCACAAGAGCTCTATTTTGAGGAGACAATAGGTGAAAATGGTACAGACGGTTTCAATACAAATGGAGGTAAAAGTCAGCTATTTTTACAACAGGTTTAGGTGCATTATTGTCATGTGTATGAGGTACGGTGAAAGTTTTGTTTTGCATGCTATCCATTCAGATCAGATAATACTACACATAAATACAATCAAGTCAAACTCAAACGGTTGGCTCAGTGGTGAAACGGTAGAGTTCCTGCCTTACAGCACCAGACACCCCGGTTCAATCCTGATAAACACTGCTGTCTGTACGGAGTTTGTACATTCTCCCTGTGACCACGTGAGTTTTCTCCAGGTGCTCTGGTTTCCTCCCATACTTCAATGTTGCACAGGTTCGTAGGTTAATTGGCTTTGGTAAAATTGTCCCTAGTGCGTAGGATAGCACTAGTGTAGGGATGATTGCTGGTCAGTGTGGACTCAGTGGGCCAAAGGGTCTGTTTCCTTGCTGTAATCTCTAAAGCTTTTCACCATACCTTGGTGCACATGACAATAAATAAACTAAACTAAAACTGAAGTCTAAAGTACAATAGATAGAGCAATGTGCAAGAGACAGAGTGCAGAATGTAGTTCTTAGTACAAAGGACACAAAACTAAAAGCGGGTATTAAGCCACGCTCTGAGTTTGGAAACAATGTAGATAAGATTGGGGTTGGGTAGACAATCAATGTCATGGACTCTGCCAGAGATCTAGATGGAGCAGTGACATTGTGGCCACTGAAGATCATCCCCATTTATGCCAATGGTGGACAAGTCTCAAACTATGATCACCCAACTGTATGGAAATGGATTTTGCATACAAATACATACCAAGATTTTGTCTTTCTGTTTAATGGTAGATCCAGGTGGAAAATAATACGTTGAGCTGGAGGTTATCTCTAACTCTGTGCAAAGTTGCGCCTGAGTGTTGCAATCCATCCAGCCCACCTTAACAAGACCTTCCTGCAATGGAAATAAATTAAAATTGGAATTTGTGTTTCCTGTCAAAGGGTTTATGGAAAGAACAGGTGCTGTAATAATTAATTTACTATTTAGTTGCATGATCGCTCAAAATAAAAATGGGGGGAAAAAAAATCTGGAGTGTTGTATTAGTCAGAAACCACAAATTTCATTGCAGTTAACAGGACTACTCCCACTTATGTCATGAATTACCATGTCTTTCTGTTGACACCCAGGATATGGGAGTTCACCAATATAAATTTGACATACATCATGCTGGAGTGCTAAAATGCCATGTAACCCATATTAGGAGGAGTTAGAGGTTGCCATATGGTTAGAGGTTGCCATATTTCACACTAGTTCAATCAAATAATGGACAGCAGAATGGACTACTTTATTCTTTCAGATGTAACTTAAATCCAATAAAACTTCAGGCAACTGTCTATTGCAGCGAGGCACTCATGCAGGCCAGCTTATCATATTCACAACATGACTCAATATTGTGTCATGATGGCATGCAAGGGTTGAGCGAGCACAAGCCAGTTTCCAATAATAACTAAATTTTTCAGCTGAGGAGGTTCAACAGCTAGTCTTAAAGCTGGAAATTACCTAAATAGCTTTAAGTGAGAACACAGGGGAGGTACAGGGGTGCAGCTGGAGGAGCACCAAAGACCTGGGTTCGAAACCGACCCCAGGAGCTGCCTGTGTGGAGTTTGGATCAAGTGCTGGGCTCTGATACTTATAAACCATAAAAATATAAATATTGTAACTGACATGCATTGCTCATGGAATAAATGGTAGCAGAGGCAAAACTCCTGAACTAACCAACAACAAACACAACAAATACAAACTTTAGATTTACACTTCTCCACAAGTATGTGTTAACTGTTTATCCTTCATTTCTGAGTGACTATTGTTAATGGTTAGAGGTTGCCATATTTCATCTGCAAGTTTAAAGCATATTAATCTAGTCATGATACTGAGGCTAAAGTTGATTTATGACAAAACTAAGGTTCAATTAATGTCCATCAAATAGAGTTTATTGCACAGTAGCCAGAAGTTACAATAGACAATTTTCTCTCCCTGATGTGCCTGGACCTATAGTGAACCTCTTATCACCACAAATATTAGGAATTAACAGTACACAAATTTATGCAATTAGAATCACAAAATATGTTTAAATTAGTCACAAGAATTGAATAAAAATTAATGAATAGTGCAATTCAAAAACCAAATCAATATTGTACAATAAAAAGAAATATGTAAGGACATCAAATGTAAATTTCATAACCTCCAGCCTTACCAGCATTCCAGCTAACTTAAGTTGGGTCTGTGATGACAAGCAATCTAAAATACAAAAACCAGCATGAATGATTTCTATCTTGTTCCATTTTGTTCCCAGTAACTTAGTAATATTATTTATAGTGAGGTTATTGATACATAGTGCCATTGTCGAGATTAAGATTTTACTTTCCAGAACTCACCAGCAGAATCCATATTACTGTAATCACATATTATTAGTCTCCATCACCTTAAACTGTTCAGAACAGTCCGTTGCTTTCATTGCTTTACATTCTCACCTGTTTCCCCCTTCCCATCCGCCACGCTGATTATGTTATCATCTCCCATCGTTCTTGATTATTTACTTTTAAGTTTAGAGATGCAGCGTGGAAACAGGCCCGTTGGCTACCAAATCCACACCGACCAGCAAGTTCACACTATCCTACACGCACTAGGGACAATTTACACTTATACCAAGCCAATTAACCTACAAACCTGTATGTCTTTGGGGTGTGGAAGGAAACCGGAGATCTCTGAGAAATCCCACGTGGTCACGGGGAGAACGTACAAACTCCATTCAGACAGCACCGGTAATCGGGATCGAACCCGGGTTTCCGGCACTGAAAGCGCTGGAAGGCAGCAACTCTGCCGCTGGTTCCTTCTAGTACTACATTCAATTTTCTTCATTCATTCATGCAGCACTGACCTCTGCTACCGATGCATTATTTATTTGATGAGATTCTATTTACCCATATTCATTCAGAGTTTATCAACAGAGTGCTTGGTTCATTGGCTTTTCATTTAGGATCTGATTAAAAGTTCCACGTGATTCAGTTGGCAGTCCAGTTCTGATAATTGCTAGAATTCGGATACTGGACTTAGAAGTGGACAGAACAATTAAGTAAAATAAGAAATTGAATATCGCTAACTCCATTATTTGATAACAGCAACTTTATTTTGGGGATTAGGCTATAATTTAAGCAATAGTATGAAATTAAATACATTTCTTACCTTCTGTTTCGGCACAGAAAGTCACCAGCCACCCAATTCCTGAAGAGTACGCTGAATTAAAAGCACTTGCGAGATTTCCTGCCAAGAAGTAATTACAGTTATGATTCAAGCAACATATAACATTCCATTTCAATGTTTGTTTATAAGACTAGAAGCATTGGTCACATTCAAATGCCTTGCCTACTTGTTTGTTATTTATGCATGACAATAAAATTGGTCACAAAATGCTGGAATAACTCAGTGGGCCAGGCAGCATCTCTGGAGAGCAGGAATGGGTGACGTTTCGGGTCGAGACCCTTCTTCAGACTAATCTGAATCAGTCTGAAGAAGGGTCTCGACCCAAAACGTCACCCATTCCATCTCTCCAGAGATGCTGCCTGTCCCGCTAAATTACTCCAGCATTGTGTGCCGATCTTCGATTTATACCAGCATCTGCAGTTCTTTCCCACACATAAAATTGGTCACGTTTTGTATCATCCCATTCTGTCCTGAAAGCAGGATCTGCGGCTTAAGATTGGAAATAGGCTCATTGAAATACTAAAAGCTTCAATAAAAATAGTATAAATAGTGTATTTGTTGAAATGGCTAACTTTAACCACATCTGAGAAATATATGGACCCCTGAGTTTTGAGTTTTTGGAATAAAATTTCAGTAACAGAATTCTATGAACACAAAAATCAAATGACATGGCTTCTTCTATTATGGATTCCCCCCCCCCCCCCCCCCCCCCCACCTAAACATTGTGGGGTCATCTGCATGGCATATATAATGGACCTCATCTAATCTTATCTGGGTGAGGAAAATTGACTCTGTGTACACACCGGTTTAATTTTGAGGTAAGGACTAAACTGAAGAATATTCTTCATAGAAACATAGAAAAATAAGTCTGATTAAGTACCTACCGGCCCATAATTCTGACACCTGGCTCGTGACATACTTCATGGCAAATGTAACAAGTTCCTCATTTGAGCGTTCTCCAAAATATTTCACTGGACTCTACAAAAATCCAAATCATTATGAGAATTAGCTTAGTGATTAAAGAATTGGCTACAAGTAAATTCATTCCATTGTTCTCAATTCTGAATATTGTTAAAAATTTCAGGCCCCAACTTTAGCATTGTAGGTTATGCATAAGTAACTTCTCAAAACAAACATTAAATAACCTGTTTTAAGAAATAATTTTGTTTTTGCTAGATTAAATTAATGCGATTTATGTTTTGACAGAACACGAAGGTTTTAGTTATCCCGTGTTGGTAAAATGCGATCATGTCAGAAAAAATGTTCATGATTTTTGTTTGATTCCTACCATCCCTGCTTTAAAGATGTATAGACTTGGGTAGCTGGTGATTCCCTGGGAACGGCACAACATCCTGTTATCCCCGCAGTTCACTGCTCCTATGCGGATGACTCCATCCATCTCTTTGGCAAATTCTCTCCACTGGATAGTAAAAAAAAACAAGTTTACACATACATTCTGTTAGAATTGGACAAGATTTTAAAGAGTCAAAATATTAAGTTTAATGAGCAGAGTTATAATGGTATAAAACATACCGTGGGAGCAAGATCATGGCAGTGTGAGCACCGAGGAAAGTAGAAGTTCACAAACCACAATTCACCCGAGGTAACAGCAGCATCTATTAAGCAAAGTGGAGCAGCACAATTACACGGAGGTCCACACGTCTACACTGAGGTAATTACAGCATTTAGGCCGTCAGAGCATTTGTCCTTGTGGAGATGCAAGTATTGCTTGTTGGCAGATTTTATCAGGGCAATGAACAATGTGGAAATACATATTTGATCTTTTCAAATGATAGAGAGTTTGTGTATATCTTCAAAAAAATAACCTCAGTTAACATATCAGCACAGTTATTAAAAATATAGGTTTGTGAGAATTAGTAAATCCACAAGTAATAAATATTAACCCACATAACTCACCAGTAGAAATCATGGAAGTAAAAACTTTGTATAAGAAACCAGATTAGTGGCTTGGTTGTTTTTCCCCACAAGGGGGCAAGTTTGAAATCAGTCGTGCAATCTGAATATAGCATCTCCTGATGAATATTTACAGGGGGATATTAGAAGGTTGGCACAGGTTACTTGGCTGATCTCATCCACGTGGTTTGGGAAATGGAATTTAAGATGAACTCATTAAAGTTTGAAAGGTGGGCATCAAATTCCATCAACCTACATCAGGCCAGTCGACACAAAGAACACACAGGTCTAAATTTCAGAAATGTTGGGTGTTGCATGGCTTGTTGCTGAGTTTTTTTTGTGCAGTTACTACCATTGTTTCAAATACTATTTACAAACTCAATTTGCAAAGTTGACGAAAGCTGTCATACATTAAAAAAATGTTGAACAAGCATTGAAAGTTGGTTGGAAAGAACTGATAAGCACATATGCAGATCTTATAATATTTACACAGAAACTATTACAAGATGAATAATATAGCATAAGGTGTACAGTGAGACCTTATATAGAGTAAGATATCAATACAGGGTATTTATATCCTAAAACTGAATTCCTAAAACAAACGTACCAAAATCCCCTTTATCCAATGTTATAATTTCAACATCATCATCATATATGCCTGGAAGAGAAAAATAAAAAAAGCATGAGTATTTATTGCTTTAAATAAAGGTTAAATGTATTGCGCTTATTTTCTGTCCCGTTATCACTTTAATATTAATAGCATCAGTATACACAATTATTCTATATATACACTAAATGGAACAATCGGTAACACAGAAAATGTATTTCCTTACCAAAATCGTAACGGTAAAAGTTCCAGCTTTCATATTGACCAGCCTGGTGATCCTGCAGGCCTTTCTCACCATACTTGTCATACTTTTTCCGAAGATCCTCATCTTTTAAAACTTCATATGCTCTATTTATTTTCAGAAAGTTGTCATGTGCTTCTGGATTATTCTACCAAGACAAGAAAGCGATAAATGCAACTGTACACACAATAGGATTAACACTGGAGAAATCTGGCATTTATTTTTGTCTCGGTTGAAAACTGCAGGTGGGATATTATATGACCAGGCAGTTTGAGGTCAGTAAACTTATTAATATAACAGCATCTATTCATGTACTGCCTTTTACATAACATAATGTCACGCTGATTAACAGGAGCATAATAAAAAAAAAAATGCTGCTAAGACAGTTAAGATGACTAAAACAAAGAGATAGGTTTTCAATGTTGGTGAGCTTTAGGGACAGAACACCAGATATTAGGGCCCTTCTAGCTGAAGGCACAACTACCAGAGTAAATATTTAGGTAATGATCAAAAACCCAGAATTAGAGGAGTGCAGATATCTTGCAATGTTACATTACGAGGGGAGGTTATTAATAATTTTAAAAAGGTAAAATCATAGAGGGTCTTAAAAAAATGAAGAACATTTAAAAGCCATGTAGGCTGATGAGCACAGGAATTTGCTGCGGGTGACATTGGTGTATTTAATTCCGGGGGTAATAAAGGCTTGGTTCAGCCAAAAGGAAGACATAGTCACCAGATTTTAGAGATGGTGGGTAGATCTTTGTAATGACAGACTGTAGTGGTTAACTTATTGAACCCATAACCAAAGTTCTGGAATATTAATGTTTGTCAGTTGAAATTTCTGAATTCATGTCATCAAATAGATATAGAATTCACTATTTTTTTTTAAAGTGCTAATCTCGGTTATGGTGACCATGAATCAATTGGATTGTCATAAACTCAACTCTTATGTCCTTCAGGAGAGGAAATCTGCCATCTTTATGTAGTCTGGCCTATATGTGACCACAGACCCACCAATGTAGTTATCACTTAACCTCTCAGTTCAGGGCATTAAGTGCTGAAATTTGAAATTGTTAGCAAAGCATGCAAAACTGGAATGTAGTTTGAAGGTCACTTCAGGGTCAAGCAGGTCAAAGAGCTGAGTACAGCCTGGTTCAATTTCAGATACTTACCAGGCCGAAGTTTGGAGTCAACACTTAGGGCCTAAGAATTATGGCTCTGTTAATGTGAAAATTATAACCAATTGTAGATTCTCCAGTACAAAGACTACATGAAAATGTGCAGATTTATAACCTCAATGTGTTAATTTTGTGCACCACAAAGGGTCATGCTTAATTATGGTGCAGAGAAGCTAATAACTCAATCACTTTTCAACTCAAGCACATTCATGCACTACAGTGACTATTCTTTTTAGAACTTGCTTGACAGTGGTCTGATCTTTCACTCCCTGGTGAATCTGAAATGTATAGATGCTTCAGACTGTTCTTGAAAGCCAGAATATTTCAGCTTTATTCAGAATTTGATCTGTTCTAATGTAGTCCACCAGATACCAGAGCAGTCGCATTTTAATTTCTTCAGCGATAGTGACATGTTTTCCACAAAATGAAATGGAGAAAAATTGTACTGAAAAAGTGAAAAATTGTTTGCATGCTATCTAGTCAAAATCATATTATACACAATCGTAATCAAGCTGTACACAAGAACAACAGGTAGTGCAAAGAGAACAACAGGTAGTGCAAAATAGTGTTACAGATTCATAGCATTACAGTTACTGAAAATGCAGGTTTTAAAAAATGCGCAGGGTCTGCAATGAGATACGTTGGGAGATCAGAGTAGAATCACGACTGCAGAGGAATCCTGGTGGGCAACTGGCACGTGAGAATCAAAGTAGCATGGAGCAAATTGACAACAGCAGTGGAAGGCATTGAGGACAGGCACAGGGTACACCAGCACATGGGTCAGCTCAGGGTGGCTGCAATGTCACATGCCTGCAAAGTAAATCAAGGCCCCGACACAAGAGTATCTGTATTATTCACCAGATGCACATAAAGGATAGGCTTGTCCTTGCTGGCCTTCTTAAGGTATAATATCAGCCACCCTCCAGTCTTCCCTTACTTCACCTGTGGCTGAAGATGATGCAATTATCACTGCAAAGCCTCTGATCTTTCCTTTCCATTTTCCCACAAGGTCTTAGGATCCACTTGATCAGGCCTTGGGGAGTTATCTACTTTAATGAACTTTGAACCCACCAGTACCTTCTCTTCAGCAATTTGTATGTGATCCAATGCATCACTACTCCTATGCCTTATTTCCTCAGCTGCCATGATTTTGTTGTAAAGAAGAACCCACAGCCAAATAAACAAATTTGACTAAAGTTTAGAAAAATTGAGGACTAAGAGCAGGATGACTGACTGACTGGCGAAGAGCAGGTGGTCCTTTGGTATTTATGTGGAAATTGAACACATGGAAGACATTTACAGAACTGGAGAAACTGAGTTTTATTTTCCTGAACAAATCAGTAATGGCCGGCAGAATAGCAGACAACAGGAAATCTTGTCTTGCAGACTTTGAGACTGAAGGACAACATCAAAGAGTGCTGTAGTGTAAATAAAACAGGCTGCTGGAACACACAAGAAAGCCCAAATTGTGGGGAACTATTCACTTTTACGGAGGAAATCAAATTAGTTAATGGTTCATCATGGTTTATTAACTACCTGCTGCACAAGTCCTCGTAGATTTTTGAAGAGGTTGTTAACATGACAATAATTGAACTGAGCTAATGGAGATCCTGAGACTTCTCCAATACAAGTCTGAATCCTTTAGATCTCAAAAGTAAATCACATTTTAAACTTTGTATTAATGACTAGCTGGGAGCATTTTAATTGTCTTTGAAAATGCAGTATGATGCATGTGGATGTTTCTTTAAACGGATAGATCATGTGATGATGTTATTTAGTGTATACATGCACCCATCTTGATTCTTGAGCAGACTGAATGGAATATGTAGAGTTTATTCAAAACCCTAGCGGAGAGTTGATTTCCTATGATGAAGGAACATTTTGACAGGAATCTTCCCAAGAGACCACTGCTAGTTAAGATCTGCGCAGAATCCTTTTGGAACCAGAATGGAGAGGAATGGCAATGAGAAACATAGGTAGATTACACGTTTTGTTCACATTGCATTTAGTTAAAAAGACATGAAATGTTCTGAAGTCATTTTGAACCATCTACATTTGTTTTGTTTTTTAAATAACCTAAATTTTTAATTATTTGATATTTAATAATTTCTGGATTATTGGACAAAGTTGATTTTACTAGCTGTGTCACAGTGGGGCTTTTCTGACCTCCCATGTTATGGGAGCTGCACATGGAGGGCCCTGCTTCTACACAGGGCCGTGGTGTTGAGAATCAAGCCAGCCCTTTTGCATAAATTAATACTTGGAACTGCAACAGTTAAGCAGAGGCTTTAGCAAGCCAATGGCAAACGATGTTGCTTCTTGCTAGCGTGAAATTTGTTGACTTTCTAGTTCAAGAGCAAAATACTCATTTAAATCAGGATACGTTAAATGGCTTAAAAATACAGAATCTGCTCAGAAACAATCTGTGGAAATCTCATTCGGCAATACACTACATTTTCTTTTGATGCTGAACTGTATGACGTCCTCATTTCGTTCATCCAGCACAGAATATCTATCAGGCTACATTTGAAGATACGGATCAAAACAATCCTACTTACTGGATTTTTATCAGGATGCATTGTGAGTGCAAGCTTCTTAAAAGCTTGTCTTATCTGTCGATTAGTTGCACTTTTTGTTAATCCAAGCAATTTATAGTAGTCCTCATCCGTGCAAACTAGAACTGCTAATGACGTAATAATAAAGAGAAATAGAACTACTTTGTTTGAAGATTGTTTACAGTTCTTTAAAGTCTGAAAAATGAGCCCGAGATGTTCCATTTTAAAGAATAAAGTTCCAATTAGCTTTATGTTTGCTGTATAATTACAGCACTGGGTGCATTTGGATAATTTTAATGCATTGTTCTGGATCTTCGGCTGCAATGGTTTCAATATTCTTGAGTTTTAACAACAGGTTTTGAAGAAGTCTTCAAAATGAAAATCTGTAAACAAACAAAAAAAAGTCACTTAAGCATTTACATCTTTCACTTTGGAGGGACAGCAAATTGATACAGGTTCACCACCGTTTTTATCCATTTTACTAGACCAAGAGAGGTCACGGCATTGGGTGAGTGGGGAAGAGGAAGGTGGGGATATCGGTCTCCAAAGCCGGTTGTGGAAGTCGGCTAGAGGAACGGATCTGCTGGCTCCGGCCAGGCCGTAGTTCAGAGCCCTGGCCGCATGGGGCAAATTCGACCTGCCGACTGGCCATGGAAGTCAGCTATGAGTACAGATAGACACAAAATGCTGGAGTAACTCAGTGGGACAGGCAGCATCTCTGGAGAGAAGGAATGGACGATGTTTTGGGTCGAGATTTATGGTTCTTCAGATTTATGATTTGTATGATCATTTATCTTATTGGCTAACTGTGTTTGCTTACATGAATTTTGTAAAAGGCGCTCAACAATTGAATAGTTGTTCTGGCAGTAAAACTATTATTTTTATGTTAACACTGTCATTTGATCAAATGCCATTGCTGAAACCCAATAGTTAACACGATAGATAGTTCAATGATTAAATATTGTTTAGTTTAAGTTTGGAGATTGAGCGTGGAAACAGGCCCACTTAGTCTTCAACTACCTGCGATCAACGAAAATCAGTGGTGGACCTGTACCTTGTACATGGAAATTAAAGGATGGGATGTACAAGGGGGTTGCTTAGTGCTACACAATAGTGTCATATGCTACGGGTGGTGAAGGATAAATATTGAGGTTAACTTCATTGCTTTCCTGTAAAATGCTCCCCCTCTGATTATTTTGCCTGGAAAAAGTAGGTATCGGCTCATTTGAACAATGCCATGCACCTGGTGAGTCAGCCTGGACTTCTATACTTGCCAACCTAGATTAGGATGAAATGAGCCCTAAAGAAACAGCTGAAACATTTGCAACATTGTTCATCTAGAGGTGCCATATTGATGATCTACCTCTGCTTCCTCCCAAGTTCCCCATCATCACTGAAGCCAGACTGTAGCCAATTATATTCATTACACATGACACCAGGAATAACTTTAGTCTAGTTTAGAAATACACAGTGCAGAAACAGGCCCTTTGGCGAACAGCGATCCCTGCAAACTTACAGAATCATACACACTAGGGACAATTTACAATTATATTAAGCCAATTAGCCAACAATCTTGTACATCTTTGGAGTGTGGGAGGAAACCAAAGATCCCGGAAAAAACCCATGCCGGTCATGGGGAGGACGCAAACAATCTGTACAGTCAAGCACCCGTAGTTAGGATTGAACAGGGTCTCTGGTGCTGCAAGGCAGCAACTCTACCGCTGCACCACCCAGCAGTAGATAAAGCCAAGGCCACAGCACAGGACAACATCCCTGCTGTGGCACTGCGCTCCAGAAGTCTGTGCCTGCAGCCAGTTACGGACAATCTCCAAATTTGCCAAATTATGTCCCATTCACAAGATCCAAATAATCACTGGCCAACTAGTCTAATCAATAATCAAGGTGCTGGAATCTGTTGCAGACAGTGTTCTCATATCTGCTCACTGACCAAATAGGACCAATGGGTTGAATTCTGGATGCAAGGCGACTGTAACATTAATACACTAGTTGACTAAGTATTAATCAAAATACCCTGGGAAAACTGAAAACAATGGGCATCAATGGGAAAACTCAGTAATTATATCTTATTTGAAGATGGCTGTGGTCATTGATGATAAAACATTAGATTCCCAAGACAACTCTAGAGTAGCACCTCAAAGCAAATGTCCTATATCTAGACTTATTTAGCTGCTTCATAATAGGTATTTTTTGTTGTACATTCAGTGTGGATGTTCAGTGACAATGGCACAAAGTTCAATTCCGTTCACAGTTTAGATGAAGCACCTCCTGCCAACATCCAACGAGACCTGGACAACGTTGAGGTGTGGGCTGCTAAATGGCAGGTAATAAGCACATTATTTAATAGCCAACCAATTATATCTTCAAAAGATAGATACAAAATGCTGGAGTAAATCAGTGGGACAGGCAGCAACTCTGGAGAGAGGGAATGGGCATTCTTTTCTGTTCCCCCGAATTACTCCAGCATTTTGTGTCTATCTTAAGTGTAAACCAGCCTCTGCAGTTCCTTTTTACACATATCTCCAAAAGAGTCAGGCCATCTACCCCTTGCATTCAGTGACATTACCATGGCTGGGTTACCGACCATCGATATCCCAGGGATCACCACTGACCAGAAACTCAATTGGATTAGTCGCATAAATGTAACTGTCAGAGTCAGTCACAAGCCGAATACACCGTGAGAAGCCACCCCTCCCTCCACACACCTGACAGCAAGGCATTTCTATCATTCACAAGGCACATTGGGCATGTGATATAACAAGTCATCCCCAATAACTCAAAGCCCGATACCTTCCATGACAAACAATGGCCACAGTGGGTACCATTTACAAAATACACTGACTGCACCCTACCAAACCTGATATTGCTACTACCAGGAAGGTCAAGGGAACCAGGAACATCACCTGTACATCTCCCTGCCAAATTGCACATAATCTCATCTTTCACCAAATTCTTCACAATCTAAATCCTGCGCTCATTCTCCAACAGTAGAGCAAGAGTCCTTTTGGTGGAATGAATAGAGCCCCCACTCCATCTAGGGCAGTTGGGGATAGGCATGAAATTACAGCTATGCGTTATGTAAAGAATACAATAATGAATGAAAAAAAGCCCACTAACCTTCAGGCATAGGTAATGGACTATCAACACAGCAAGGGGTAAAACAGTTTTACCATAATACAAATGCCCAATTAAGTGGTTTTGGACTCACTAAGTTTATGCGAGTAAAGAAGAAAACATGACTCACCATGTCACCAGAGCTGCCAAGTTTTGTCAGAGCTTTCAGTATTTTAGTACCTGAAAATCAGTATTTTCCTGAGGAAATCAGTATTTTTACGCTGTGCCATTTTGCTGATTTAAAAAAAAAAATGTGGATCATACCTATGCAAGAGTACAAAAATGCATAACTTTGCTACCATTTGACATGTCTTCTAGGTATCTTACTTGCCAGTGCATTCATTGCCATCTCTTTGCATACTGCTGTTTGAACAGCTGCTTCCTGCTTTTAGCACCAGATGATGTAGAACCAATTTTGCATTTGTAATCCCTATTCTTTCTAATCTTCTCGCGTCTCATCTCTCGACTCGCAACACCTTCGCATCCACCACGCCACGTGGTACGTAACGCGCGCGAGCGCCCGTGAAGCCCCGACCAAAGATCAAAGCCATAGTACGTCATGGGTAATTTTTCGTGCCATCTTAATGTGCTTGCGATTACCGTCATAGCATCCACATCTACAACTCACTGACTGAATGATAGACGTCCTGACTAAAAATCCAACACTTCTGATCAATTATTTTAAGTTAAGCCTTTCCAGAGAATATGCTACTTTTTGCTTCACCTATTTTCAAAAATTCATTCATGGGCGGAAATCACTTTTAAAACATGGGGGGGGGGAGACACAAATTTCTTGCCGGCCTGGTGACAAGTGTGCATGACAATGAACAATTTTATTTCCTCCCACTCCCCCCCGGACAACTAGAAGCACATTTTATTTATTGTTTAAACACAGTAATACCGTTTGGTTGCCTGCGTAACGCATACAAGCTCCCACGCACAAAACACCTGATAATCTGTATTTTTTCCGTTTAATTGCAGTTCATTTGTTTTTTTGAACTTTGCGCATTTAACAGTGCCATTTTAGCAACGGTGACGAGTAGGTCGTACTTTCCCCCCCCCCGAAGACGATACATTACTCTCAAATCACATATCTTACCTCTATTACCCCTCTACATAAAAACAAAGTGTCAATGTCTCTTCAACGTGTACTAATCCCAGTGCTTCCAGACCTCAAAAAAAAATTCCTGAAATAGAACCCCAAATTTCCTGGAATTTGATGGCATCTCCTGAAATTTTCAAAATGCTTCCTGCGTGCTATTTGTTGTTGCTTTTTTTGCGGGCACATGTTAACAACGCAAAGATGAGCAAGGCAAAGCAGATCTATGTAACTACACCGTGTCTGCCTGCTTCTGTTACTCACTTGTACAGTGTTATGCAAGGCAGCTTTCGTTGCCTCCAACAGCTTTCGTTATCTTTGTTTTTACAACCTGCTCTCATGTCTCAGCTCACCCTCTCACTCTCCCTCCCTCCCTTTGTCTCTCCCTCCCTCCCCTCATCTCCATCCCTCTCGCCCTCCTTTTCCCTCTTTCTCTCCATTCTTCCCCCTTTCCCTCCCACCCTCTCCTCCTTCCTTTTCTTCTCCTTCCTTCTCTCCCTCCCCATCCTCTCCCTCTCTCCACCCCTCCCTCTCTCCCCCTTGAGCCCACCCACTGTTCTGTTAAATCAAGGCCAATCCCAATGTAACTGCAACCCCACTGGTAACCTTTCACCACTAGGCTTATCCAGAATTCTACCACTGCCTGAAAAATAATCAAAGGCTCAACTTCCACTAAGAAAGAGAATTCCATAGATTTTTATACGATAATTTTCCCGAACAGTCTGTGACCATAGCACTGTGGCCATATCGCTATGTGTAAAGCCCATAGCGCTACGTTTAGATCCGATAGTGCTGCAGTGGCAGCTCTTCTTTTAAATTCCCAAGCGTTAAACTGACAGCGCTCTGTTTAAACCTGGAGCGGGACAGGCAGCGACTCTGGAGAGAAGTAATGGATAACGTTTCTGGTCGAAATCCCTTTTTCAGACTGAACTGAACTCTCGTCGGTGAGAGTACTTATGATTATCTGAAGAAGGGTCTCTACCCGAAACGTTAACCATTCCTTCTCTCCAGAGTCGCTGCCTGTCCCGCTGAGTTACTCCAAGTTTTTGTGCCTATCTTCAATTTCAGAGTTAAATAAAAAACCACAGAGCGCTGGTCGAACTCAGTGGGCTAGGCAGCATCTGTGGAGGAAATAGATTAGGAGTTGTTTCGGGCCAGGTTCTTCTTCTATAGGAAGGAACTGCAGATGTGGTTGTCTTTGCAAAACGCCAAATGATTCCCGGAATGCCGGAGGGGGGGGGGGGGTGGGAAAAACAGGAGGAGGGGGGAGTCCAGCCTCTTAACTCCAACGCTTACAAAATAATCATCCAGATCAACGCTTACAAAAATAATCATCCAGATTTTGAAATTTAAAATACTAATAGATTTAATCTGCCATAATTTTTAGAGGTACAGTATGACTTTTGCATTTTTTAAGCAACAAGATCTGAAGTCAATTTCACCGGGTTATTACTTTTCCATTGGCGAGTGTTCTGTTAATGAAACAGGAAGTAGGGCTGGTCTCGGTTGTTCCCACCTGCCCACTGCATCTCGGCCGGTACAACAGTGACTCGTTGTTATGATTATCTATGGTCGGATTTTAAAAAATCCATATTTAACAACGCAAAATCATACATCAGTATTCTTATTGCAAAATACGGAAAATCCGTACTACTTGGCAGCTCTGTGCCACCTATGCATGTTCTCCAGAGATGCTGCCTGAGTTTCTCCAGCAATTTATGTCTTCTTTTTTGTAAACCAGCATCTGCAACACCTTATTTCTGCCTTATTCAAATACAACTTGTTTTTAAAAGATTAACATCTTTAGTTATATAATCTATGGAACCGTGCAACTGTATACCCTCTTCACCGTTACACAGGAAATGGTTAGATCTGTACCTTCCTTCATCTCCCATAATCATAGAGCTCAATGTTCAGAATTTTATATGCATATTTCTAAGCATTAGCAACGAATAACAACATCTGCTGGGCATTTGGGTTCAACAATTCTGTTTTTACATCCATAAAGAATAATCAGTGATGCCACTTAGAACATAGCACAGGAACAGGCCCTTCAGCCTATGCCATGCCATACTTGATGTCAAATTAAACTAATCCCCTCTGTCTACACTTGATCCATTTAAAAGCTTGTTATATGCCACCACCCCTGGAAGTGTGTTTCATGCACCTCCCACTGTGAGTGGTGAAAAAACAAATCTCACCTCTCACATCTACTTTAAACTTTCCCTCTTTCAACTTAAAGCTATAACCTCCAGTACTTGTCTTTTCCACCTCAAAAATATTTTAACGATCTACTCTATCAATACCTTTCATGATTTTAAAAGCCTCCGAGATCTTCAAATCAACCGCCAACGCTTCAGATAAAACAATCCAAGTATGTCCAACCTCATTTTATGACTAATCCTCTCTAATCCAGGCAGCATCCTGGCTAACCTCTTCCATGCCCTCTCCAACACCTTCAATTGGGTGACTGGAACTGCACATAGTATTCCAAATGCAGCCTCACCAAAGTTTTATAAAAATGCAACACGACTCAGAGTTTTATATTCATTGGGCTGACTGATGAACGCAATCCATATGCCTTCTTTACCAGTCTTTTTACTTGTGCTGCTACTTTCAGGGAGCCATGGAGTTGGACTCAAGGGTTCATTATATTAGCATAATATTCCTTTATTAACTGATAACGGTGTATGTTTTTAAGCCGATCAGCTATATGGTTAATATTTCAAAAAGATTGCGTCAGAATACATATTATTTGCATAGGATTTATGGTGAGGTGGCCAGAATCAAATGGTGGATGATATTGTAAAGCATTCAATTGATGCAAATAGGCAATTGTAACCCATGACAACGATCACAATCTGGCAAAAGGGGAAATAGAAACATTGATAAGTCAGAAACAGGATCTCCTGTTCCTCGTTGGCACAATTTGCAGTTTCATGAGTGCATGATAACTTCAAGGCAAAATGTTGATGCTGCCTGACCCACTGAGTTTCTCCAGCAGGGTGTGATTTGTTCAAGATTGTAGTGTGTCTTGGCCACTTCCTTATACGCTGTAAAATTCTTTGTAAAGAGAGGTGCGAACGAAACTTGCTGTCAATGAGAGTGATTGAAGTGAATCGTACAGATGCACTTTAAAGATACAGCATTTAAAGGTGAAAGGGGGCGGCATAAATGCTGGCATGATCTGACAGGCCTTTTTCTGTACATATATAATCATCATTCAGCTGATACCCAGGCCGATTGATCCAAGTTCTGATGAAGGGATATTGAGCTGATAGACTAGCTCAGAGGCCCCTAGACTTTCCGAGCGTCCTCTGCTGTTTTCTGTTGCTGTGTCAGAGTGGTTAGGAACCTCCACTGCCGGTGGCATCTGCAGCTTCCTCGTCCATCTCTGGCAGCGCTGATCTCCCAGCACTGGCCTCCCATTCCCCCCCCACCTCCAACCACATTAGAGGAAACCCTCGGATGGAGAGAACGCCCAGTCTGAAGGTCTTGACCCAAAACGTCACCTATTCCTTTTATCCAGTGATGCTGCCTGACCTGCTGAGTTACGCCAGCATTTTGTGCCTTCCAGAAGCACAGGTTAAAAATAAAACATAAAAAGGGAGGGGGTGGTAGGGGGTCGATTTTCACTCTCCCTCTCCCCCTCCCTCCCCACCTCACCACTCTCCCCCACTATCCCTCCCCACTCTCCCTCCCTCCCCCCCACACTCCACCCCTCCCCACTCTCCATCCCCCCCCCCCACTCTCCCCACTATCCCTCCCATCCACACTCTCCATCCCTTCCCCACTCCCCCTCCCACTGTCTCCCCCTCTCTTCGTCCCTCCCTCCCTCCCTGTCCTACTCCCTTCCTTCCTTCCTCTCCCACACTCCCCCTCTTTCGTCCACTGTCCACTCCACTCTCCCCCTCTCCCATCCCTCTCTTACTCACCCACGGACGGACCGGTGAAGCTGCAGCCTGTGCCGTGCGATGCGATGCGGGGCGATGCGGGGCTGGACCGTGTGTGTGCGGTGCGGTGCCGGCTCTACTGTGCCTGTGCCCGTGCCGGTGCCGCTGGGCTGTGTTGGGCTGTGACCACCCGGACTGTGCTGGGCCGTGCCTGTGCCGCTGGGCTGTGCTGGGCCGTGCCGGTGCCGGCTCTCTGTCCCTGTGCCCGTGCCCGTGCCGGTGCCGTTGGGCTGTGGCTGTGTTGGGCTGTGACCACCCGGACTGTGTTGGGCTGTGTTGGACCGTGCCGGTGCCGGTGCCGGTGCCGCTGGGCTGTGTTGGGCCGTGCCGGTGCCGGCTCTACTGTACCCGTGCCCGTGCCCGTGCCTGTGCCGTTGGGCTGTGACCACCCGGACTGGACTGGGCTGTGCTGGGCCGTGCCGGCTCTACTGTGCCTGTACCGCTGGGCCCGTTGGGCTGTGACCGCTGGGCTGGACTGGACTGGACTGGACTGGACTGGCTGGGCCTGTGCGGTGCGGTGCGGTGCCGGCTCTAGCCTGTACCTGTACCGTTGGGCTGTGACCACCCGGACTGTGCCGGTGCCGGTGCCGCTGGGCTGTGCTGGACTGTGCCCGTGCCTGTACCGTTGGGCTGTGACCACCCGGACGCCTTTGTCGGCAGCGCGCGGACCCGGAGTGATTTCCAGGACACGCTCGCCGTGACGTCAGGCGGCGGCTACGTGGAGGGGGCGGGGGAACCCCACGCGCGGGTCGGCCAATGTGTGGGTGCCAGGCAACCGCGGCCGGGCCCGGGCACTGCACAGTGACAGACAGGGGTGCGCACCTCCTGCACCAGCTGCAAGTCAGCAGGCAGCGATGTCTTTTACAACTGCAGGCAGGCAGCTGGGCACTGCTGCATCTTTTGGGACACGTCACACTACAGCAAGGACCGTACACAATAAAAAAAGAAATAAAGCCAGAAAATGCTGGAAATCTTTAGCACGGTTGCATTTGTGGAAAGAAATGTGTGAAAAGTGGGGTAGGATCGGATGCAGAATCTACCAGCAGATGAAAGGGAAAAAATCCTCGCATTTGTGCAGCGACTTCCTCCTCTTTCGCAAAACCTTCTCCAAAGGAGTATACTGTCATCTAAGTATTTGGAGGTGTAGTCGTTGTAATCAAAGATCATAGAGCGGGCCTTTGGTTGTAATATAGGAAACGTGAAAGTTAATTTGCATGCACTGACACCAATGAATAGCGCCGTGGTAATAACCAAGCGATATTTAATGTGTAGGAAGGGATTTCAGATGCTGGTTTACACCGAAGAGATGGACACTAAATGCTGCAGTAACTCAGCGGGTCAGGCAGCATCTCTGGAAAAAACGATATATGCAAATATGCAAAGACGAGGCACCGAGGACAACTTCCCTCTATTAATTTTTGCGTTGGGATATCTCACAATTGCATGAAGGGGAAATGGGTCTCCAATATTAAATAATGAAGATAACATCTTCGGTCGTGAAGCACCCCCGCAGTTTTACATCCAGATCAATTAAAAGAAAATTTAGAGATACCAGTAGAATTCCTAATACTGACATTAAAAAAAGTATCCCAGATTAATAGTTTATTCATCTGATGGATGCACCTGCTGCAGGATAATTATAAGAATTATTCATTTTAATTGAATTTGGGACTAATAGAAAATCGGTTTGCTGATGAGTAGGATGTTGTCAGTTTCAATTTTAGGTTTGTTTTTTTCTAAGATTTTGTCAATCTTAGCAGGAAAGTACTGTCTCCATTGAAGGATGGCTGCCAGGACCAGTTCGTGACTTTTAAAAGTTTATAGGTGAGCATAGAGAACATACAGCACAGAATTGTGATCAGCCATGATCACACTGAATGGCGGTGCTGGCTCGAAGGGCCGAATGGCCTCCTCCTGCACCAATTTTCTATGTTTCTAATCATGTCCATTAGCCCACAATGTCCACAACAAACATGATGCCAATTTAAACTAATGTTGCCTGCCGGCATGTGATCCATATCCCTCCATTCTCTGCATATCTGCCACTCTCTATAAAAATAAAAATTGCCTCACACATCTTCTTTAAACTTACCTTAAAGCCATGCCCTCTAGTCTTTGACATTTTCATCTTGGTGAAAAGGTTCTATTAACTATCTACTCAGCCTCTCAGCCTCTGATGTTCCAGAGAAAACAATCACATTTGATGCTCAGAAGTGTCTGATTCTCTGAAATGTCAGATTTTTACATCCTGTCTGTAAAGCACAAGAAGTTCTGTTGGCATGGATTATCCATTCCAGGCTTGTTTAGAGATGTTACTTTATTAAACAGTGCATCGTCAACACTTATAAAATTCTGGCATTTATTTCTGCAGTCGTTCCACAACTACAATTTTTTTTAAAAGATAATTTTTCTTTCAAAACATCTGCGTGCATTCCACGTGCAATTATGTATCTTTTTGCAGATTCCATAAAGATATTGACACATTATGGTAAACCTAGTGTGCCAAGATTCAATCTTTTGCTTGGTCTTTTAGTGGTTTTCTTTCTATCATCAGTACATAGTAGTCAGTTTCTTTACCAGGCTATTTAAGATGTAATCAGCAAAGATAGACACAAAATGCTGGAGTAACTCAGCAGGACAGGCAGTATCTCTGGAGAGGGAATGGGTGACGTTTCGGGTCGAGACCCTTCTTCAGTGGACCCATCTCGACCCGACATATTCCTTCCTACAGATAAGATGTTATCAGATTCCATTACACACCATTCTCTTCTAATGATTCAATTATGGCTTGAAAATAAGCCGTTTATCTGAGGAAATATGCAAGCCACAGTTGGGGGGAGGAAGGAAGGTTGTTTAAATATCTTGCAGAAATATATTGGGTGCTTTTATTCTGCCTAGAAAAATGATTTTACAGCCTGTGAAGTTGTAGTGTTTTCACTGAAGCTAGGACTATATATAGCCATCTGATATTATATCCCAGTATACTTTTTTATTCTTGCCCAATGTACTCTCAGATGTTTTTCAACATATATCCAAGGGTCTTGATTGGAGAACTTGCAGTGTCAACTGGAGATGGGCCTGCAACAATTCTAGTGCATTTGTACATGCTATGAGCAAGACATTCAAGACTAGAGGGAACAGTAGAGGAATTTAGGAGTATGAATGAATGAATGAATGAATGAATACTTTATTGTCACATATGACCAGTCACAGCAAAATTCTTTGTTTTGCATACCCATAAATGGCGCTGACAAAGTGACAAAGTATCCCGCATCAGCTCCCCTCCACCTCCCCCCACCCCCATGCTGGGTCCTCCTTTCTTCCTTTCCCCCCCCCCCCCCCCCCCCCTCACCTCTCATGGCAGTTCCCCGACGCCGGGTCCATAGTTTCCTGAAAGTGGCATCACAGGCAGATAGGGTGCTACAAAAAGGCTTTTGATACATTGGCCCTGATCACTCAGGGTATTGAGTGCAGAAGTTGGGCGAAACACAAAATGCTGGATTAACTCAATGCGTCAGGAGAAAAATAATACATGCAAGTGACATCTTGGGTCAGAAGGTGTATTAACCAGCATCTGCAGTTTCTTCCTACACATAGAAGTTGGGATGTTGTGTTACAGTTGTAAAACATGCTGGTGAGGCCCCTCTGGAGTATTGTGATCAGTTTTGATCACCCTGAAAATGAAACCCAATCTGTGTTAAGGATTTTATTTTTACATCAACATAAAGTTCCAATATTCATACATACCAGTGTAGAACGAAAGTTAAAGTTAATAATGCACTTCAAATTGACTAGCACAAGAAACGAAAACAATGGGAATAACTTGGTGTGGGAAGGAATTGCAGATGCTGTTTTCAATTGAAGATAGATACAAAATGCTGGAGTAACTCGGCGGGTCAGGCAGCATCTCTTGAGAGATGGAATGGGTGATGTTTTGGGTCTAGAACCTTCTTCAGACTCAACTTGGTTAGTCAACCAGAATACCTTGGTGTTTAGTATTTTTCAAGGTGCTTTTTTGTTAACTTACATTATCGTTACAGTCACCAATCTTTGCTGAGCTTTTGCACTGGTGTGAATGTTTAGTCTTCGTGTGCTCGGGTATTGGTATAATGCACATTCGCTAAAATGCTAGAAGATAGACTCATAAAGCTGGAGTAACCCAGCGGGCAAGGCAGCATCTCTGGAGAGAAGGAATAGGTGACGTTTCGGGTTAAGACCCTTCTTCAGACATTAAAGTTTATATTGGCATCACGTATTGCCTGCGATTGTAGGCCAAAGGATCTGTTCCTATGCAATACTTCTATATTTTCTATGATACCAGGGCTCTTTGATAAGTCAAATATTAACTTACTGTCAAGACAGTCACTCTCACTGCCTCTGATATCAGGTCATCAATTCATGTTTGAACAAAGGTTGTAATGAGGTTTGGAGATAAATGGTGCTGGTGAAACCTAAACTAGCATTGGTACACAGGTTATTTGTGTATAAATCCTATGTAATAGAACTGTTGGTGACACCTTTATTTCATCGATTTAATCAACTGTCTATTTTGAGAAAAAACAATTCTGCACATATGTTCTTTCATATTCAGCTGCAAATATTTGTCATTTTGTAACTATATTTTAGGGTCGGTGGATGATACTTATCCAATTAAATGTTCATTAAACCATAAAAGGAACAGATGCTGCTTTCACATACAAATGTAATTTTGGTTAATGTATCAAAAAGTAAAGTCGGTTTACATTTCCCTTCATCTATATTATTTGTTTCATGTCGATTTTTTAATAAACAATTACCGAGTTATTTATCAATTTACGTAATGGTTATGTAGAAGCTACACAGTGGAGCTTTCTGCGTCACTTTACACATTGGATAAAAGCAATTCATTTTGATATGCAGTCAATGGAGGTATGGATTGAAATTCGCACTGGAACTTCTTGAGTTGGTTATCTGGAAATCAATTAATGCAGGCATTGGTATTACACCCTTGGAAAATCAATCATGAAACTTGGGCAACATTGAAACAAAGTTCTATCATCACTGTTGGGTCTAGAACCAAATGTATTGACTAGCAGTTAAAACAAGTGGTTAGTTCGGAAATTTACAATAATAAACTAAACTAATTTCACAGCATGCCACAGTGTTTTATTTGAATTAATGTAATGCAGAGTTATTTACCATCTGTCTCTGCAGCATCAAAGCAAGAGAAAAATAGTCACCAGAGTAGACACTCTGCTTTAAAGCTGTCCAGGACTGAAACCAGGACCAGCAAACTTCCCCAACTGCAGATGCGGGTTAGACACAAAATGCTGGAGTAGCTCAGCGGGTCTTGCAGCATTTCTGGAGAAAAGGAATAGGTGACGTTTTGGGTCAGACCATACAGTCTGAAGAAGGGTTCCAACATGAAGCGTCACCTATTCTTTTTCTCCAGAGATGCTACCTGACTCACTGAGTTACTCCAGTGTAAACCAGCATCTGCAGTTCCCTCCTACACAACGTACTCCAGCATGTTGTATCTATCTTCCTGAAAGAGTTACCAAGAATGATGTCCCATCAGAAGATTGGTAGAGTTATCCTTGTCAGATATTTGATCCTTAAAATTGCAGAGGTCGTAAATCACCCTCCTCTAAGCATGATATGAGAAGTAACGCTGTACATTGTTTACATGTTGTTATTCTTGTGCACTTGGGCACCAACATGATCTTTACCATCCAGTAGTTACCAGCTCTTCATAATGATTTACATTAAGAGAGCTCTACCTTAGAACATCTCACTATGGTTAGTGCAGTCACTGGCTTATTCAGACTAAAATCGAGGGTCTGAACTATGGGGAGAGGTTGAGCAAGCTAGGACTCTATTCCTTGGAGTGCAGGAGGATGAGGGGTGATCTTATAGAGGTGTATAAATTCTTGAGAGGAATAGATCGGGTAGATGCACTGAGTCTCTTGCTCAGAGTAGGGGAATAGAGAACCAGAGGATATATTTTTAAGGTGACGGGGGAAAGATTTAGTAAGAATCTGAGGGGTCACTTTTTTACGCAAAGGGTGGTAGCTATATGGAACGAGCTGCCAGAGGAGGTAGTTGAGGCAGGTACTATCGCAACGTTTAGGAAACCATTTTGGTAGGTGCATGGATAGGACAGGTTCAGAGGGATTTGGGCCAAACGCAGGTAGGTGGGATTCATATAGACGGGACATGTTGGCCAGTGTGGGCAAGTTGGTCCAAAGGGCCTGTTTCCACGCTGTAAGACTCTACGACTCTATATAAAGCTCCTTTGTCCACTTTTAAATTAGGGGTCGTAAATTCATACATTGTAAGAGCAGAATTAGGCCTTTCGGCCCATCTAGTCTACTCTACCATTCAATCATGGCTGATCTATCTTTTCCTCTCAACCCCATTCCCCGCCTTCTTCCCATAACCCCCGACACCCTTACTAATCAAGAATATGTCAACCTCCAAATTAAAAAATATCTATTGACGGCCTCCACAGTCGTCTGTGGCAATGAGTTCCACAGATTCACCTACCTCTGACTAAAGAAATTCCTCCTTAATGTTGATTATGCAACAACGCCCCCCCCCCCCCCCCCCCCCAATAACCATGAAGTGCAATAAAGACGTTTATGTTTCTGCACAGGTGAGTACAAGCGTGATTAATAAGCTCACACCTCAATGATTCAACTAATATTGTAATATGCAACTAATCATTACATTGGGAAATTCATTCATTATAATCCGAAAGCAGTCCAGTTTGAATTCATACACATACGCCTCATTGTAAATGGAGGGACCGTTGTTTGGCTGAGATTTATATGAAGACTGGTCCCTCAAGGGATAAGCATTGCCTTGGTACTATTTTGAAGATCAAGTGAGCTATTCTCTGAAGTCTGGCTAATACATGCCCTGAACTAAAGGCTTTGTATTTCATGGGAGGCACACAACCATTTGAACACTTAAAATAAAAAAAAACCATGAGAAAAAAGTTCATATATTGATACAGTTTGGATCAAGTCAATTCGAGTTTATTTTCCTATGCAGCAGTACGGTGAGTTGCAGATACAATAACAAATCTTGCAGCAGCATCACAGGAACTCCCCCGATTCATTCCCTTCAGCAGCTGCATGAGAATGGTTTTCACTGGCCAACCTTCCATGTGCAACACCTTGGAAAAGCTCGCTCTCCGTGGGAAATTAGGATGCGTAATTTGACAGTCACGAAGCTTGTTCATGCACAAATATACCGAGCAGAGTCTGTGGTTGGCACAGCTTCGTCCTTTCCAGCTGAATAAGTCGTGCCTGTGAATGCAAAGAAAACACTGCATAATACTGGGCCGTTATATGAAGTTTGTTTGGGGTGGGTAATTGACACCCTCGGAATTAAACAGCGGCCACTCATCATAGGCTTTGGTGATTAGTGTCTAAGAAGAGGAAAGTGATTACTGTTTCATTTCCCACAGGGGGATGTGCTGAGATAGTCCAGTGTGGGAGATGCCCGGGGTGGATGCTGATGAGCGCGGAGCTGACAACACAGTGTCCGCTTCTCTCCACATGGGGACCGTCTCATCGGTTCGCTCCAGACCGGCTCCGACTCCGGCTGCAAGACGGGCCCCGTCCGCAGCTCAGCGGGCACGGACAGGCGGCGAGGCGAAAGGATGCCCCTGTCCATCTGGACCAGCCTGGCCGGGAAGGGGAAAGGTGTGTAGTTCCCGGGATACAGCTCCGATCAGTGGCACTGGAGCCCGTCAGCGAACAGGTAGGAACACCACGGCGGCACATTCCCCCTTGTCTGAATCAGTAAGCTGAGGAGAGAATGTGGTTCTTTTATACGGTAAACCGTTAATAAACATGTCCACAGATCGGATAAAAAGACAAACCAAATCCCGATTGCTCAAAGCTGATTGCCAACACATTTGCACAAGAGGCACATGAGTCAGACATTCAGATATTTCCTGCTGGTTTCTATATCCTATCAAGGATGTTCTTTCAGTACCCTATCTCGCACACAGAGCCACGTACGCGCAGAAATATTGTGGGCAATACAATTTCCCCCGACTGGCGATCAGGATCAAACTTTAATTCCAAAGATTCAAATCAAGTGGTGCCAGATTATAGCCCAACATACAGCAGTATGTCTGAATAAGTGTCTCGACCCGAAACGTCACCCATTCCTTATCTACAGAGATACTGCCTGTCCCGCTGAGTTACTCCAGCTTTTTGTGTCTACCTTCGGTTTAAACCGGCATCCTCAGTTCCTTCATATACAGCAGTACCTAGACTCACCAAAGGCCGAAGGGCCAAATAGTATTGAAATGTGTCTGGGTTAATCAGTACCTTGGGTCCACCAGTACAGGAAGTTTACCTGCGATGTATGAATGGACGAACAGGAATCAACATCAGTGTCGTTGAAGATCGACACAAAATGCTGGAGTAGCTCAGCGGGACAGGCAGCATCCCTGGAGAGAAGGGATAGGTAAGGTTTCAGGTCGAGACCCATCTCCAGACTCTGTTGTTGATGCCTGCCTCTTGCCATTTCTCACGATCCCGACAGCACTGAGAATCACTGACGCAAGAACATAAGATTAGACGTTGCTTCCTTTTAATAAGATAATGACTGGATTTTTGTAACCTCAGTGTCACTTTTCTCTGCTAATCCCTTATCCATTCATATCTACAAAATTCCTGCCCTCTTGTGTAGAGAATTGCAAAATACATAATGCCCTGGGTAAAGAGGTCTTTCTCAGCTTTGTACTGAATGGTCATCCTCTTATTTGGAGATTGTGCTCCCTGGTGTTAGAGTGGGGAAATATCAACTCTGACTATTTTTATATTTCAGTGACATCACCTCTTTATTTATCAGTTTTAGAGAGAATTGGTATAACCTGCTCAATTGCAGTCCTTAGAACAAACCTGCCGATCTAGGAATCGATCCAATTTAGTTTTATTCATTAGTTTTAACGATACAGCATGGAAATAGGTCCTTCAGCCCAACAAGTCCATGCCAACCAGCAATCCCCATACACTAGTTCTATCCTACACACTAGGGACAATTTACAGATGTCAATTTACCAACAAACCTGCAAGCCTTTGGAGTGTGGAAGGAAACCGGAACACCCTGAGAAAACCCACGCAGTCACAGGGAGCCCAACAAACCCCATTCTCTTGCCTTCTACCCATAACCCCTGATACCCATAAGGGGCTTACGGATAGAGTGAATGGGCAAGGTGATTGATAAGGTCCCACATAGGAAATTAGTGGCCAAAATTAGAACACATGGTATTGGGGCTAGGGTACAGACATGGATAGAAAATCGGTTGGCAGACTGGAAACAAAGAGTAGGGATTAACTGGTCCCTTTCAGAACGGCATGCAGTGACTTGTAGGATACCGCAAGGCTCGGTGCTGGGACCGCAGATATTTGCAATGTACATTCATGATTTAGATGAAGGGATTAAAAGTAACATTAGCAAATTTGCAGATGACATAAAGCTGGGTGGTAGTGTGAATTGTGAGGAGGATGTTATGAGAATGCAGGGTGACTTGCACAGGTTGGGTGGGTGGGCACATGCATGGCAGATGCAATTTAATGTGGATAAATGTGAGGTTATCCACATTGGAGGCAAGAACAGGAAGGCAGATTATTATCTGAATGCTGTCAAGTTGGGAAAAGGGGAAGTACAATGAGATCTAGGTATCCTTGTACATAAGTCACTGAAAGTAAGCATGCAAGTACAGCAGGCAGTAAAGAAAGCTATTGACATGTTGACCTTCATAACAAGAGGAGTTGAGTGTTGGATCGAAGAGGTCCTTCTGCAGTTGTATAGGGCCCTGGTGAGACCACACCTGGAATATTGTGTGCAGTTTTGGTCTCCAAATTTGATGAAGGACATTCTTGTTAATGAGGGAGTGCAGCGTAGGTTAACGAGGTTTATTCCCGGGATGGCGGGACTGTCATATGTTGATAGAATGGAGCGACTGGGCTTGTATGCAATGGAATTTAGAAGGATGAGAGGATATTTTTGAAACATATGATTGTTAAGGGATTGTACAGGCTGGAGGCAGGAAACATGTTCTTGATGTTGGGAGAGTACGGAACCAGGGGCAACAGTTTAAGAATAAGGGGTAGGCCATTTTGAACAGAGATGAGGAAAACCGTTTTCACCCAAAGAGTTTCACACAAAGAGTTGTGAATCTTTGGAATTCTCTGCCTCGCAAGGCAGTGGAGGCCGATTCTCTGGATACTTTCAAGAGAGAGTTTGATAGAGCTCTTAAAGATAGCGGAGTCATGGGATATGGGGAGAAGGCAGGAACGGGGTACTGATTGTGGATGATCAGCCATGATTACAGTGAATGGTGGTGCTGGTTCGAAGGGCCGAATGGCCTACTCTTGCAACTATTGTCTCTTGTCTATTGCTATGGTAAAGAGAGTAAACAAGTTGGAAAATGTGAGGATATGCACTTCATTAGAAAAAAAGTAAAGTATATATTTAAAATAATGGGAGACTGAAAGGTGTTGTTCAGAAGGACATGGGTGCCGTTGTTCATGAATCACCAAAAGTTAACCTGGCAATTTAGCAAATATATTTGTAAAGGCAAATTACATGTTAGCCTCTGGGGCAAGTGAATTAGAAAACTGGAGTTAAATCATCTTGCTGTAATTATACAGATTCCTATTGAGATCATATCTGGAATAACGTGTTTGGTCTCCCCAACATGAAATAATGAACCTGAGAGAGAGTGGGTGCAGAGAAGGTTCATCTGCACAGTGTGTGTCATGGTAGAATTGCTGACTTACAGTGCCAGAGGCACGGGTATCTATTAGTTCTGTTTTGAAACAATCTTCCATCTACACCCATATTTTACCCACTACATTGTGGAGTCAAATTTTCCTCAATAATCTTTTACGTGGCATGCTATTAAAATCCTTGTGAAAATCCAAATACATTACATCCACCAGTTTTCTCTACATCTATTCTCCTGGTTCCAACCTCAAAAAAATCCTGCAGAATTGTCAAATATGATTTTTCTTTCATAAATCCCATGTTGATTCTGCCCAATCTCATTTTAATATTCTAAGAGCCCAGTCATTATTTTGAATGACTCTTACAAACTTCTACAGATGCACCATGGAAGGCATACTGTTGGGTTGCATTAAGAGCCTGATTTGGCAAGAGCTCTGCAGCTGTAGAGTGCTGCTGCCTAACAGCACTCGCAGAGCCTGAGACCCTGATTATGGTTGCCGTCTGTACGGAGTTTGTACATCCTCCCCGTGACCACGTGGGTTTTCTTCAAGATCTTCGTTTCCTCACACACTCCAAAGATATACAGGTATGTAGGTAAATTGGCTTGGTATAAGTGTAAATTGTCCCCTGTGTGTGTAGGATAGTGTTTATATGCAGGGATCACTGGTCGGTGCGGATTCGGTGGGACGAAGGGCCTGTTTCCGCGCTGTATCACTAAAACTAAAAACTAAAAACCGACTGTTTCTGAAGCTTCGTGATGATCCTCCCACACTTCAAAGACGTGCAGGCATGTTGTTAAATTGGCTTGGTAAATGCCGAAGGGCCTGTTTCTGTGTTGTATCCATAAACTAAACCAAACTAAAGAAAGTTGTAGATGTAGCACAGTTGATCACACAGACCAGACTTTCACCATTGACTCCATCTACACTTCATATTGTCTCAGGAAAACATCCAGCATAATCAAAGATTTATAATAGAGCTTTGGGGTTTTTATTTTTTTTCTTTTTCCTCCTTTCTTTTCTAGGGTCTATTTCTTAATTCTTTTCTCTAACCAATGGGTCTCTGTTTTCTTTCCTCATTGATCACTCTTTTAAACCAACACAACTTTCTTTCTCTTACTTTCTCTACTTTCTTTATCTATATCTTTCCTTAAAGCTTAAAAAATGAAGGGGTACAATAAATGTAATAAGATATATCTGGCTTGTACTATTGTAATTTACTGTACTTCTAATAAATAAAAATATTTAAAAAATAAATAAATAATCAAAGACTTATCATTTCCCCCCAGTCATTCCTTTCCCCCTGTTCCTGTCTGGCAGAAGGTACAGAAGCTTGAAAGCGCACAAACCAGACTCAGGAACATGTATTAACAATTCCCCTGTATTAACAGGCTTCTGAACAGTCCTTCCATAAGCTAGGTTACCATACAATTCACCTATATCCCATTGTGGATATTGGACCCTGTCTATGGTACTAACACACTGCAATGCTGAGGACTATATCCTGTACTATATTCTGCACTCTGTATCTTCCGCTTTGCTCTAACCATTGTACTTGAGTTTGACTTGATTGTATTTATTTATGGTATATCTGATATGCTTGGATAGTATGCAAAACAAAGCTTTTCACTGTACCTCAGTACACTTGGCAATAATAAACCTAACCTAAACATCAATAATAGTTTTCAGTATTTTTATTACTACTAATGTGAGACTACAAGTGTATCGTCTCCTGTTTTCTCATTCTCTCCTTTCTTAACTAGTGGAGTTACATTTGCTTTCTTCCATCTGTAGTAACCATTATAAAAATGTTGGAACATGGTAACCAGTGTATTGACTATCTCCACAACAACCTCTAAATCAACATTTTAGATCAGCAGGTCTTGGGGATATTTTGCCTTTGCAGCAGAATAATTTCTCCAGTTCTTGTTTTCTGCTAATTCCAATTTCTTAAATCTCATTTACTCTAAACTTGCTGGCCTCTTAGACTTTAGACTTTACTTTAAAGATACAGCACGGAAACAGACCCTTCTGCCCACCGAGTCCACGCCGACCAGTGATCACCCCACACACTGACACTATTCGGCACACTTAATTTGAACTGAGCCACTGCTGTTTACTGTAATATCTTTTCAAGTGGTTTCCCCATCTACCTCATGCATTTCTGCTTTGCTCAAATTGAACTAAATCACTTTCATTGTTTATATACACTTCCATGAGCATTGTTCCCTGAAGTACCCTTAATTACTAGGTCATTAATTAGGCCTTTCCCATTACTAAGTGTAACTAAAATAGCCTGTTCCCGCATTGCTTCTTTAACATACAGAAACCATAATTCATGGAGAACATGAATACATTCCAAAGAGTATTAGTGCTAATCTGCCGAGTCCATATGTAAATTGAATTTCCCAATGATTATTGTATACCCTTGTTATATGCAGCTCCAATATCCTCATTTATTCAATATTTGCACTACTAGTCCTCTTTGTGGAGTGAAGGGAAGGAATCGGACAGGAATTTGTATATATTGTAACACCAGCTAATATTTTTGACCCTTGCTATTTCTTGATTCTACTCAAACTGATTCTATTTCTTGATTATCTGGGCGAAGATCCTCGCATTGTAACCCTTTCTTTGATGTTACAATTACACCACATCCTTTTCAATTTCCCTTGTCTCCTTTAAATGTCAACTATCTTGGAATATATATCTTGGAATATATCTTGGAATTCCACACTTTTGCCATTTTCAACCATGTCTCTTTAAAGTAATAATCCATTACAACATACTCATTTATGTCCATTTGAACACTTCTTCCTCGATGACCATCAGCACAGGAGCACTTCAAGGCTGTGTGCTCAGTCCCTTGCTTTACTCATTCTATACCGATGACCGTGTACCTGGACATAGTACCAACTCCATCTTTAAATTCGCTGACAGTACCACCATTGTTCGATGAATTACGGGTAATAATGTCAGAGTATAAGAGAGAGAGTGATTGATTGAATGGTGCCAGAACAACAACCTTGATCTCAACATCAATAAGGCCAAGAAGCTGATTGTTGACTTTAGAAGAGGAAGGCCAAGGATCCATAAAACTGTCTTCATTGATGTGTTGGTGGTAGAGAGAATCAACATTTTCAAGTTTCAGGGTGTGCATATCTCTGAAGATCAGTCTTGGATCCAGCACATAAAGAAAATGCATCGGTGCCTCTATTTTCATTGAGGAGATTCAGTACGTTGACAAAAACTCTCCTGAACCTCTCCAGGTGTACGATAGACAGCATATTGACTGGTTACATCGTTGCCTGGTTCGGCAACTTGAACACCCAGGAATGATGGAGATTATAAAAAGTGATGAACACTGCCCGGACCAGCATGGAAACTTACCTCCCTACCATAAAAGGGATCTACAGGAGGCACTGCTTCAAAAAGGCAGCCAGCATCATCAAGGATCCACACCACCCTGGCCACACTCTCATTTCACTCCTGCCATTGGGAAGAAGGATTAGGAAGGAATCTGAAAACCAGGACCTCCAGGTTGTTTCTCAACAACCATCAGGCTATTGAACACTACAAACACCAACTAAACTCCGGACTACGAACTGTCTTGGTTGTAATTTGGACTTCGGGCCTTTGTTTTGTTTTGCATGACTATTACTTTAGAAAAATGAATTGAACTTTTTGTTGTTGTATTATTATGTTATCTGTTAAATACTATGTTTACGGGACTGTTATGCTGCTGCAAGTAAGAATTTTATTTAAGGTGGACAAAAATGCCGGAGAAACTCAGCGGGTGAGGCAGCATATAACCATATAACCATATAACAATTACAGCACGGAAACAGGCCATCTCGGCCCTACAAGTCCGTGCTGAACAACTTTTTTTCTCCTTAGTCCCACCTGCCTGCACTCATACCATAACCCTCCATTCCCTTCTCATCCATATGCCTATCCAATTTATTTTTAAATGATACCAATGAACCTGCCTCCACCACTTCCACTGGAAGCTCATTCCACACCGCTACCACTCTCTGAGTAAAGAAGTTCCCCCTCATATTACCCCTAAACTTCTGTCCCTTAATTCTGAAGTCATGTCCTCTTGTTTGAATCTTCCCTATTCTCAAAGGGAAAAGCTTGTCCACATCAACTCTGTCTATCCCTCTCATCATTTTAAAGACCTCTATCAAGTCCCCCCTTAACCTTCTGCGCTCCAGAGAATAAAGACCTAACTTATTCAACCTGTCTCTGTAACTTAGTTGTTGAAACCCAGGCAACATTCTAGTAAATCTCCTCTGTACTCTCTCTATTTACTAGCATACTAGCATCTATGGAATGAAGGAATAGGTGACGTTTCGGGTCGAGACCCTTCTTCAGACTGATTGGGGGGTGGGAAGGAGAAAGGAAGAAGCGGAAACAGTAGGCTGTGGGAGAGCTGGAAAGGACAGGGGAAGGTGGGAGAAAGTAAGGACTACATGAAATTGGAGAATTTTATTGTTCTCTTTTGGAAAATAGGAGAATTAAATACTCTTGACTCTTGACTTGACTATTAAATCGCACTCCTTGTTACAAAGAAACAAGTATTCTGATGAAAAGCTTTCAGTTTTGTCTTTGTGCTTATTTCCCATGCTCTAACCCCTATTAGAGGTATACCCTACGGGCATTAAAACAGCCATTGTTTTTGCTCTCGATGTGTAACAAGTCTCAATGCATGTGATCTGGTATTTATATCTGCAGCGTTTTAGCAAACTATTGCCATAATTAGAAAGTAGAAGCTGTCAGGAAGGAGTTACTCCTTGATCTGACAGGAAATCATAAGTTTTGAAAATGAAGAAATCTGAATGTCCTGACTGAATCTAAGTGTGTCAGCCAGTGAGCTGGGGGTGGGGGTGGGGCTGGGCATATGACTCACAGCAGCATTTTGTATGGCAAAAAAAAAAATCAATTTGCTTAGCAAAAAGTCTATTTTAAGAGCAGATGAAACAAGCTAAAGCAATTTCTCCAAGTTAAATCAGGGTTACCAATCAATTATGTGCATAAAATCACTCAAGTCACATAATAGTCAGCATGCTTGATCTACGGGGGAATAATCTAATAATTTTCAGCTCATAGGGTCATTATATACAACCAAACTTGAATGTTATCAAAACTAAAAAAATATACATATGTAATATTGTCCGGATTAAAGGAGGAGCCGGAACACCAGCTACTGGAAAATTGGGACTGGACTTGTATATTTCAAATAGAATTCCTGCAATAAAATTATCATAACCTAATCAGAAAACAGGTTGAACAAGAGTCATGAATGTTGAAATGTGGGATTTAGCTATACTGTAAAGATCACCTGCCACATTATACACCTTGTTACATCTCAGAAATACTGAAAAAACATCCTTTCTTAGCTGTTTTGGATATTTATGAAGCAGTGTATATTTATACCAATTAAAATGTCCAACATTTCCTCCTTGGAATCAGGGTTGTTTTGATTTTGGGTCTGATACATTTCCCAAACCAGAACTTTGAAACATCTAGGCAGTCTATCTCTGTGGTATTCCTGATACCCAGTTCCATCAGTGATTTCATGCATCATGCTTATGCACACTGACAGGGATTGAAAAAACTGCCTAACCCTTGCAGTCATATTCCAGCACAGTGTTTGTCTTTTGCGCTTTGTCACAAGGTTATAGCCAGATATTGCTCAAGGGCTTTGCTGTTGACTGAACTCATCTTTCTACTCCTCTTGGGCGAGGCAGTGATGAATGGAAAGTCATCTGGAAGCTGAGCTGAGTAACATGTCAACTCTACATCTTTTCCTTCAAGGAAGGGAAAATGCACTGGACCACCTGATCTATTTTTACTGGTTTGTTGGGCCCCTTTGGATAAAGCAAGAAATTATATTTTGGATGGGTTGCACGAGTTGAGTGCAGCAAGCATTCTGCTGTGAGTAAATGTGACCGGAAATGTGGCCTTAACTAGTACTGGTGTCAGGGGTTATGGGGAGAAGGCAGGAGAATGCGGTTGAGAGGGAAAGATAGATCAACCATGATTGAATGGCGGGGTAGACTTGATGGGCCGAATGGCCTAATTCTGCTCCTAGAACTTATGAATTTATAAGAAACTTGCTTAAAGGGATGTCTTAACGGAGGAGAGATAGAGGCAGAGAGGTTTCGGGAGGTGATCCTGCAGCTATGTAAACATTGCAATGCAACAGTTCTGATATATGGTCACCCAAACATTTAATCAGCTCATATTAGCCTGATCTACCCAGTTGGACACACCGACCATGATCAGACCACATCCATAACTATCTAGGCCATGTATCACTGTCTATCTTGCTGACCCACTGCATCCTGGGGTCTATGAGCATTCTCCATCTGGAGGTTGTATCTGAGGAGGCACAGTGTGGAGACCCTGACCTAATAGCCCCTCCTTATAGGCAGTGACATTGTCAAGCTTGGGCATGAGGCTTTGCCCTCTGTAAAGATTGTCATTGATGTTTTAAAACGATTAAAATAAACAACTTTCTGAAACATCTAAATACTATTAAAATGAAATAAATAACGTCAAAAAATTAATATCTTTATAATGAAATAATATTAGCTAAATCATCCATAAATTAATAACCTTTAACTAAAGCCATCTATTGGGGGTCCAAATCTTTGCTCAGAAATATCCAATGAAATTAATACCATTCCCGTACTGACCTTTCTGTCAAAGGGCTTCCTCCATTGCCAGATTGAGGCTACACACGAACTGGAGGACCAGCACCTCATATACTGCTTGAGTAGCTTACAACCTCGTGGCCTGAACACTGAATTCTCCAATTTTTGGTAACTAATCTACAATCCCACTCCCCTTTCAATCCCCTCCCCTCCCCCCCTCCCCCCCTCCCCCCCCCCCCCCCCCCCCCCCCCCCCCCCCCCCCCCCCCCCCCCCCCCCCCCCCCCCCCCCCCCCCCCCCCCCCAGCTGGACACACCCAGACTTCCCTTCCACCTATATTCCTTCCTCGGACTTCACAATTCTCACCTCCTCTCTATTATCTCACACCTTTGGTCTTCTCATCTTTGGCCTTTTTTTCAACCATCTGTATATCAACCATCTGCCTATCGAAGGGCCGAATGGCCTACTCCTGCACCTATTTTCTATTGTCTATTGTCTATAGCCTATTGTTTATCAAAGCTCCCTACCCCCCCCCCCCCCCCTCTTCACCTGAATCCACGTATCACTCGTGAGGCTTTGTCTTCCTCTCTTCCAGCTTTCTCCCCCTCCACCCCCCCACACAATCAGTCTGAAGAAGGGTCCTGTCCCAAAATGTCACCCATCCATGCTCTCCAGAGATTCTGTCCGAAAGGTCACCCGTTCCATCTCTCCAGAGATGCTGCCTGCCCCGCTGAGTTACCCCAGCTTTTTGCATTTACCTTCTTACTCATTCTCTCTGACCGTTTGAGTTACTCCAACACTTTGTGTCCTTTTTAAAGTACATCCGCATCTGCAGTTCCTTGCTTCTTTACATTAATGCAGTCTAGGGTTCTATCTCAGATCAGACCCCATATGAGATTTGAATATGATTTTTCCCAGCAGCAGTACTAAGGATTCCAATCGATATTGGGCCCTACTAGCAGAATAAACTGCTGATTTAACCTTCTGAATCTATCATTAATTCCTCGATTCCCTATGCTTCACAGGGCACAGTCTGTCACCTCCTTCCATTTCAATGGCGAACTCTGGCGAATTGCCGATTTTTGTGTTACTTCTTTGGGGCGACTTAAACAAGTTCCAAAGATGAATGTAGATACAAGACGCTGGTTCACAAAAAAAGGCACAAAGTGCTGGACCCTTCCCATAGAAACATATTAAATAGGTGCAGGAGGAGGCCGTTTGGCCCTTCGAGCCTGCACCGCCATTCAATGTGATCATGGCTGATCATCCACAGTCAGTAACCCGTGCCTGCCTTCTTCCTATATCCCTTGATTCCACTAGCCCTTAGGGCTCTCTAACTCTCTTTTAAATTCATCCAGTGATTTGGCCTCCACTGCCTTCTGTGGCATCGAATTCCACAAATTCACAACTCTCTGGGTGTAAAGGTTTTTTCTCATCTGAGGATGAGAGGGGATCTTATTGAAACATATAAGATTATTATGGGTTTGGACACGCTAGAGGCAGGAAACATGTTCCCGATGTTGGGGGAGCCCAGAACCAGGGGCCACAGTTTAAGAATAAGGGGTAGGCCATTTAGAACGGAGATGAGGAAACAATTTTTCACACAGAGAGTTGTGAGTCTGTGGAATGCTCTGCCTCGAAGGCGGTGGAGGTTCCCTGGATACTTTCAAGAGAGAGCTAGATAGGGCTCTTAAAGATAGCGGAGTCAGGGGATATGGGGAGAAGGCAGGAACGGGGTACTGATTGTGGATGATCAGCCATGATCACATTGAATGGTGGTGCTGGCTCAAGGGGCCGAATGGCCTGCTCCTACACCTATTGTCTATTTTCTATCTCAGTTTTAAATGGCCTCCCCTTTATTCATAGGCTGTGGCCCCTGGTCCTGAACTCCCCCATCATTGGGAACATTTTTCCTGCATTTAGCTTATATAATTTTATACGTTTCTATAAGATGCCCTCTCATCCTTCTAAATTCCAGTGAATACAAGCCCAGTCTTTCCAATCTTTCCTCATATGACAGCCCGCCATCCTGGAGATTAACCTTCATGAACCTACTGCCTCAATAGCAAATATGTCCTGCCTCAAATTAGGTGCTGGCTGACCTGTTGAGCTACTCCAGCACCTTGTGTCCAAAGATGAATGTGTTGTTTGCTCACCTTCCGAATCATCCTATATTTTTATATTTCTATATTGTCAGTCTGAAGAAGGGTCCTGACTCGAAATGCCACCTATCTATGTTCTCCAGAGATATTGCTTGACCTGATGAATTACCCCAGCATTTTGTGTCTTGGGTAAACCAGCATCTGCAGTTCCTTGTTATTACTTTTTTTAAATTATTAAATTGGGTAAGGAATGTGTGAAGATCAAAAAGCATCCCAACTTGAAAGTTTTCCTATCTCTAACATTTTCAATCCTGTAAACTTACAGCATACATTTTTAATATTGATTGACATACATTCTAGGAAATATATAAAGTGTGATAGCGACTGTGATCAATTAAATATTTGATCTAAATTCAAATGTCACAAATTCAAATTATTTCATTCAATACATTTCTTTAATTAACATTGCCCATGCAACAACTCGCTGGATATTTTTGCATTTATTCCTCATAATTTTTCCCATTGTAAGAAACTCTGAAACCTTTTTTCAGTACTTTAACATTACAGTTGAACAGTGTATTTAATTATGCAGAGTACATAAAATAAAAGATAGCATGCCAAATTGGAAAGTATATGTCTGGTCCTGACTTGGGGACATGACTTGAGAATTAAGGGACAGAAGTTTAGGGGTAACATGAGGGGGAACTTCTTTACTCAGAGAGTGGTGGCTGTGTGGAATGAGCTTCCAGTGAAGGTGGTGGAGGCAGGTTTGTTTTTATCATTTAAAAATAAATTGGATAGTTATATGGATGGGAAAGGTATGGAGGGTTATGGTCTGAACGCAGGTGTATGGGACTAGGGGAGAATACGTTTTCGGCACGGACTAGAAGGGTCGAGATGGCCTGTTTCCGTGCTGTAATTGTTATATGGTTATATGGTCGCGATGCAATGAGATGTCATGGTACACCAGTCATTGAAAGTAGGCATGCAGGTGCAGCAGGCAGTGAAGAAAGCGAATGGTATGTTAGCGTTCATAGCAAAAGGATTGGAGTATAGAGCAGGGAGGTTCTACTGCAGTTGTGCAGGGTATTGGTGAGACCACACCTGGAGTATTGTATACAGTTTTGGTCTCCTAATCTGAGGAAAGATATTCTTGCCATAGAGGGAGTACAGAGAAGGTTCACCAGACTGATTCCTGGGATGTCATGACTTTCATATGAAGAAAGACTGGATAGACTCGGCTTGTACTCGCTAGAATTTAGAAGATTGAGGGGGGATCTTATAGAAACTTACAAAATTCTTAAGGGGTTGGACAGGCTAGATGCAGGAAGATTGTTCCTGATGTTGGTGAAGTCCAGAACAAGGGGTCACAGTTTAAGGATAAGGGGGAAATCTTTTAGGACCGAGATGAGAAAAACATTTTTCACACAGAGTGGTGAATCTGTGGAATTCACTGGCACAGAAGGTAGTTGAGGCCTGTTCATTGGCTATATTTAAGAGGGAGTTAGATGTGGCCCTTGTGGCTAAAGCGATCAGGGGGTATGGAGAGAAGGCAGGTACAGGATACTGAGTTGGATGATAAGCCATGATCATATTGAATGGCGGTGCAGGCTCGAAGGGCCGAATGGCCAACTCCTGCACCTATTTTCTATGTTTCTATGTTTCGATGTCCACTGAAGTATAAAAATTACAATAGCCCTGTGTTATGAGGAATTAACATGGAATTGGTCTGGAACTGAACCCACTGCAAGCAACGATGGAGATTGGGGGGCAATTGACGAGCAATTGTAATGTTATTTATGATCATTTCATGCTTGTAATTGTTGATGCTGTTCGGATTATTTTAGGCTATTTTTTAACCAATATATTTTTAGTAAAATATAATAACAATTGGTGTATTACTAAGTCCAGGATGAACAGATTGTGCCCTTGTTACATATGACAGTTAAATCCATCAAATCCTCAGTTTTTTAAAATATCTAGATGTTATATCTTGGATGGGCTTCTCGTGGCTTACTGTACATAATCTGTTCATTGTATTATGATAATGCAGTACTTTGCATTATCTTAAAATGCAGTGTGTTATTTTTAGCAGGTCTAACTCCAAACTGCGGCACTCTAATTACAGAGAAAACTGGGTAGAGGTTAAGAGGCAGGTAAAGGGCCTGTCCCACTTGGGCGGCATTTGCGCCTCACGCAGATGGTGCGCAAAGATTTTGTACATCCCCAAATCCTAGGGCGCGCGTGCGACCATGCATCACTGCGCACGTAATGCGCACCATGCGCGCATCAAGTGCGCCGTAACACGTAAATGATGTCGCGTAAATAACGCCCAAGTGGGACAGGCCCTTAATTCTTGAATCTGATGTGCGCGAGTGGTTAGGAACTGTGCAGGAAGGAACTGCAGATGCAGACAGACCCAAAATGCTGGACTAAGTCAGCGGGTCAGACAGCATCCCTGGTGAAAAGAAATAGGTAACGTTTCAGTCAAGACCCTCCTTCAGACTTAGGAATTGTGGTGGGTTGGAAATGTTGAGATTGGTTATGGAAAGAGAGACCAATGAAGCATTTTCTGTCATAAACAGGAATTTTACCCTGGACTTACACAGACTGTGAAGCTAAGACAACAGGTGTGAGGGCCCACTTAATGGGGAAGCAGCATAATTAACCGCCACAGCTCTATTAAAATGCGATTATGCAAGAATTAGACCTGAATCACAGTTTGTGGCTGGAGTCATCGACACAGCAAACTCCCCCACTTGCTGAGCCTCCCTGTTTGAAGTCCTTGGTCCAGGGTAGAGAGAGTGAGAGAGGTAGGTACCAGCAGCAGTAGCAGAGTAGATGGTGTGTGGGGGGTTAGTTTTAGTTAAGAGATACAGTATGGAAACTGGCCCTTCGGCCCACCAAGTCTATGCTGACCATTGAACACCCGTTTGCACTAGTTCCATGTTATCCCACTCTCACATTCATTCCCATCACACAAGGCCATTTTACAGAGGCGAATTAACCTAAACCAGCATGGGTTTGGGATGTGGGAGGAATCCGGACCACCCTGGGGATGTGGTGCTGACCCCAAACATCACCCAACCTTTTTCTCCAGGCGAAACCCACATGGTCACAGGGGGAACGTTTAAACTCCACACAGATAACACCCGAGATCAGGATCAAACCCAGGCCTCAGGCGCTGTGAGGCAGCAGCTCTACCAGCTGCTCCACTATTCTGATGGAGGGTCTTCAACTTGAAATATGAACTCTCTTCCCACAGATGCTGCCTGCCCTGCTGAGTTTTTCCAGAATTGTTTGTCTTTCTTTGGGAAGTTAGTAATGGAAACAGATGTAGCTCACAGCTCCATCTTTGCTGATGGCTTTCCAGAAATTCCAAATCAGCAAAGCACAGATAAACTGTGAGCTATTCAAATGAGTGATGAGACAGATGGATGTCTTCAAGAGCTTTGATTAGACCACTTAAGGCCTGTAAAGTCATGCTGAGCAACAAAGACTGACATCTCACTGATTTGAATGTCAAAACTACAATGGAAGCCTCCAACATCTCAGCACAGGCATTGTAGGTCGAAGAGCCTGTTCCTGTGCTTTTTTAAAATATATATGCTATGCTCTACATTGAACTGGGACAGGCTTTAAGTCACACTGCGGGAGGCCACTGAAATTGACAAGCAATTGCTTCGATCAACACTTGTGCAATGATACAATGTGACAATGTAATTAAACAATGTAACAATCAGCCTTTAGTATTTTTAGCTTGAAATAAAAGAATAACAATTTTAGCTATAGAAAAGAACTTTGTATATGAAAACAACTCGTTGTTTCTAAGGAGAGCCCACTAGGTTGTCGGACCGAATTATTTATGCTGATATAGTGGCCAATTGACAATAACAGACACCATTCTCCCCCCACCCCCACCACCACCACCACCACCACCACCATCCCACCACCATCCCACCACCGCACCACCTTCCCAAATTGCTTATTTGAAATCTGATCCGACATTTTGAAGATTGTTGGGTAGAATCAATATGGAGATTCAATAGAGTTGCTGCCTCACAGCGCCAGAGACCCGGATTTGATCCTGACTATGGGTGCTGTCTGTACGGAGTTTGTACGTTCTCCCTGTGACCATGTGGGTTTTCTCCGGATTCCTCCCACATCCTAAAGATATGCAGGTTTGTAGTTTAATAGGGTTCTGTAAATTGTCCTTAGTGTGTGGAATAGAATTAGTGCACACGTGCTCCTCAACGTACGATGGTGTTACGTTCCGATAAACCCATCGTAAATCCAAAATATCGTAAGTCGAAAATGCATTTAATACAACTAACCTACCAAACATTCTCGTGTTTCGTACTTCGAATTTTGAATTTTGATCTTTTCCCGGGCCAGCGATATGCGGTATGACACTCTCTCGTGATGCTCGACAACGGCAGCGAGCTGCAACTCATTTACACTCGTGATCGCGTGACTGACTGGGAGCTGCGGCTCGCTGCCGTTGCCCAGCATCATGAGAGAGTATCGTACCGCATATCACTATCCGGGAAAAGATCAAAATTCAAAGTACGGTTTCTACGGAATGTGTATCACTTTTGCACCATCCTAAAGTTGAAATATTGTAAGTCGAAGCATGGTAACTCGAGGAGCATCTGTACAGATGATCACTTGTCGGCCAAATGCAGGCAGCTGGGACTAGTGCAGATGGGGCATCTTGGTTGACCTGGGCAAGTTGGGTCAAAGGCCCATTTGCTGTGTTGTACAGCTCTATGACTATAATAATAATAATAATACATTTTATTTATGGGTGCCTTTCAAGAGTCTCAAGGACACCTTACAAAAATTTAGCAAGTAGAGGAAAAACATGTAAGGCGAATGAAATAAATAGTAGAGACATGACTAGTACACAAAGTAAAGACAGAATTCAATTCAAAACACAATGTGAGGCAATGGTCAGTAGTCTAAACCAATGTCCCTTTTCCCTTTCCTCCCCTTCGCCAATCCAAATCTAAATGCTACCTTGTATTTAGAATCAAAATATAAGCATTTTGGTAGCGAATTAAAAATACAGATGAAAAATAAACCTTAAGGAAATAGGTATGGTTAGGTAAAACTTTTACTTTTTACACAAGTTCATTTTAGGAAAGTGTGTTTTAAATACAGGGGCATAAATATTCATGAAAATAATACATTGATAAAAATGTAGATTGCTTAATATCTGCTTCATGTTTGTTGTGATGGCTTCTGTTACATCCTACTTCAATTACGTTATAAAAACATAGCCGCAATAATCTGATTTCATAGGGTTTGTGAACATGACATAACCAGATAGGGCAATTTTCATGTCATAAATTTATAATATATTTTTAGAAAAATAAAGAGGATTAATAAAAACAATCACAGCTTCAATACACCATTGTGATTCACAAAGAGAAAATAGCATATAATTTTGGATCCTTCAACACGCAAGTGGGTCTCTTCATGAGAGATAAAAAGCATAATGAATGGTAGGGCACTTCATTCCTCGTGTGATATTCATGAGTCCACTCATCAGCCCCATCAGATGCTCTGTTGTCATGTGCAATTGACAGTTCACCTGTAATTTACTGTATTTGGATGCAAATCCTGCAACTGAATCCGATTATTTTCAAATCAATCTTCAGATATGGAGCAGAGCGCTAAAGATGGGATTCAGTGTACAGAACAGCTTCTGTTTTTGAACATGAATCCAAAGACGGCATATGTGAAGGTTGATGTTTAGTGTAGTTCAGGTTGAGTTTAGTTTAGAGATACAGCACGAAACAGGACCTTCGGCCCACCGAGTCGCCGCCGACCATCATTCTCCACACACTAACACTATCCAACATACTAGGGACAATTCACAATCTTAACCGAAGCTAAGTAATTTACAAACCTACACATCTTTGGAGGAAATCGCAGCCGAGGAAAATCCACGCAGTAACGGGGAGAAAGTGCAAACTCTGTACAGACAGCGCCCGTCATCAAGATCGAACCCGGTTCTCTGGGGCTGTAAAGCAGCAACTCTACAGCTGCGCTATCATGCCGTTAATTAGTTTCGAAATACAGCATTGGAGCAGGCCCTTCGGCCCACCGAGTCCATGCCAACCATTGATCATCCGTTGATATACTCGCTCTATGTTATCCCGCTTCCTACACACTCAGGGCAATTTACTGAGGCCAATTATCCTACAAACTGGGATGTGGGAGGAAGCTGGAACACCCTGGTGATGTAATGCTGACCCGAAATATCACCCAACCTTTTTCTCCAGAGATGCTGCCTGACCCGCTGAGTTACTGCAGCATTTTGTGTCTAACCCTGGAGACGTGTTGTGCCTTTGCAATTTTTCTGTAGTGGGGGGTCCACAGCATTACAATTCTCTTCTGTCTCACATCCACGTTCGCGAAAGTGTGGTAACATAAAACTAGTGTGAATGGGCGATCGATGGTTGGCGTGGATACGGTGGGCCGCGAGGCCTGTTTCCATGCTGTATCTCTAACCTGCTGTATCTCCAAGTACCTACTGTAGGGCAGCACAGTGGTGCAGCGGTAAAGTTGCTGCCTAATGTCCCTGTCCCACTTAGGAAACCTGAACGGAAACCTCTGGAGACTTTGCGCCCCACCCAAGGTGCAATGCTAGTTGAAGGTGGTTGCCGGAGGTTGCAGGTAGTGGAAGGTAAGACCTTTTTTTCACCCAGTTTTATTCCACCAGGGAGGTCTTACCTTCCACTACCTGCAACCTCCGGCAACCACCTTCAACTAGCATCGCAACCGGCTTTGACTAAAAAATTACCGATTTTTAAAACGGCAACCTATTTTTAGTCGCGGCCGGTTTTGAATTTTTTGAAATAATCGCCGGAACATAGAAGAAGCGGAAACCACTTTCGACCATTAGGGAGACTGACAAAAACCTCCGGGAACCGCACGGAAACCTTGGATGGGGCGCAAAGTCTCCAGAGGTTTCCGTTCTGGTTTCCTAAGTGGGACGGGGGCATTACAGTGCTTGGAGCGGCAGAGACCCGGGTTCGATCTGTATGGAGTTTGTATGTTCTCCCTGTGACTAGCGTGGGTTTTCTCAGAGATCTTTGGTTTCCTCCAACACTCCAAGGCGTACAGGTTTGTAGGTTAATTGGCTTGATAGAAGTATAAATTGTCCGTAGTGCATATAGGATAGTGTGAATACTCAGGGATCACTGGTCAGTACGGACTCGGAGGGCTGTTGGACCTGTTTCCGTGCTGTATCTCTAAAACTAAAAACTAAAAATCGACTGTTTCTGATGTTAGTGATGTGACTCTAATGCCCTCCAGTGGAAATATATATTATGGCAACTGAACATTTAGGAAACTGGAATTTATGATTGAAGCTGTTTTTAAATAAATAAATGCAAATTTTTCAAGAATAATCAAACTGCCATTGTAAAATAGAATAATTTGATGCATTTCTAAAGTTTATTTTATTATAATTTTGATAATGAATCCAATAACCTTTGTGAAAACACATTTTATTTCTTAATATCTTTCATCAAACTAACCATATAACCATATAACCATATAACAATTACAGCACGAAAACATCTCGACCCTTCTAGTCCGTGCTGAAAGTGTTTTAATGTAAAGGAAAACCACAAGCCACATTTTGCACCATTTTCCATGCGGATATGACTCAGGCCTATCTAGAACTTTCTAGGTACGTCAAATTCACTAAGAAGGTGGTGGGTATATTGAATGTGTTGCCAGAGGCAGTAGTTGAGGCAGGTACTGCAGCAGCATTTACAAGACACTTGGACAGGTGCATGGGTGGGAAATGCTGAGAGGGATATGAGCCAAACACAGCCAATTGGAACAAGCTTAGAAGGGGCATCTTGATTGGCATGGTTGAGTTGGTCTGAAAGGTTTGTTTCTGTGCTGTATGACACCATGACTATTACTCTAAATCCTGAGAGCTTTTATTGAGCATTGACTAAAGTACCTGCTTCTTACGTCACTATGGGTTTACAGATCTTTCCAACGAATTACTGGGATGAAGTAGCAATCGTTACATGGCCTCTTGTTAAACCAAGAATTTTACCGAGCTTTCAATATTGATTTGCTGCCCAGATAATTGAGTTTATAATGATTATAAAGTGAAGCAGAATACTTTGGATAATTATTTTCCTTCAATGTCTTGAGTTTTGCTCCTGCAAATAATTCCTCATTGCAGCTAAGTGGCAACAGAATAAAAGGGGGTTGATATGAGGTGAGAGAGAGAGAATTGGTTACTGCGCTACAGGGGAATAAGGGGAAATAGGACTATTGGAATTGCCCTTCTAAAACAGGCAGGGACAGTGGTGCAGCTCTAGAGTTGCTGCCTTACAGCGCCAGAGACCCTGGTTCGATCCCGACTGCGGGTGTTTGTCTGTACGGAGTTCATACGTTCTCCCCGTGACCAGCGTTGGCTTTCTCGGGGTGCTCCGGTTTCCTCTCACCCTCCTAGTGTCTGTGGGATTGTGTCAATGTGCGGGGATTGCTGCTCGGTGTGGACTAGGTGGGCTAAAGGGCCTGTTTCTAAAACGAAAATCTAAAACTGCCATTGACCCGATGAGCTAAATGGTTTCCTTCTGTGTTGCTGTAAATAAGTAAATCTGGAATAATAAAGATAGTGTCAGTAATCGCAACCTAAAATGATAGAATGTCATTAAACCCATCTGATTCATTAAAGGCCTTGAGAGAGGAAACTTGCCATCTTTATCCAGTCTGGCCTTGATGCATTCTCCAGTTCTTCCAATGCAATGTATTCATAACATGCCCCCTCATTTCCTGATGGGAAAAAAATAGTAACCTTGCTTGCTTGAGAATGAATAATAATAATAATGTTTATTTATATAGCACTTTTCAACAAAACCAGTATTTGAACCAAAGTGCTTTACAGAGATTGATTAAATTAATTGAACAGATCAAATGTCAATAAATCCATACAAAACAAAAAAGAGAAAAAGAAAAAAAGACACAGAACAGTACACTATAGAAATCAACATGAAACGTCCCCCCACAGCAGAATTCACTGTGAGGGAAGGCACTAAAAATATCCAGTTCTCCCCCTCAAAATAAGTAAAACAAGAAAAGAAAATCAGTTTTACACCAAAATATATGGTGGGGAGTGAACTGTAGGTGAATATAGTATAACTTTTTAATTAAGTATAAGTTGTTAAGCTAACAAGTGTAGATACTGTTCTATCAGAAAACGTAGCTGCGGATTTGTGCATGATCCCACAAAATGTGATGTAATGACTGATCAGTCAGTGCCATCAGTTATACATCTGCTATTTCAAACTGCACAATTTTAATTTTTATTTCAAAATCTCTGACAATCATGCTCCCGACCGCTCCTCACCAAACCCCCACCAAAGGATTTGATTGAATTAGTTAAATATTTCAACTGAAAAATATCTTCTGGAGTGGAATATGGACCTCCAACCTTTTGACTCCTAAGTAATTGAATCATAATTAACATAGAGTGCATACAGTCATAGAGTAAACTGCATGGAAACAGGTCCTTGTCCATGCTGGCCAAGTTGGGCATACTGGGCTAGTCCCATTTGTGTGCATTTGGCCCATATCCCTCTAAATCTTTCCTATCCATATATACAGTATGTCCAACTGTCGTTTGAAAGGTGTAATTATATCTGTTTGGAAAGCTTCCTCTGGCAGCTCATTCCAGACACAAACTACACTTTGAGTCCCTCTTAAATCTCTCCCTCACCTTAAGCCAAAGCACTCTAGTTTTAGTATTCTCTACACTGGGGAAAAGTGTGTGCGTTTGCTTTATCTATGGCCCTCATGATTTTTAAAACCTCAATATGGTCACATCTCAGCTTCCGATGCCCCATCCTATCCATCTTCTCCCCATAACTCCCTGAGCCTGCAAATCTAGCTAACATCTTGGTGAACCTCTTTTGCACCCTTTTCGATTTAATGACATTCTTCCTATAGCTGGGCGACCAGAACTGCATACAGTACTCCAAGTGTGATCTCCTCAACGATTTATACAACTGTGTTGTGATGCCCTAACATTTGTATTCACTACCCTTTCCAATGAAGGCAGCATGCCAAACATCCGCATCACCACACTGTCCACCTGTCTCGCCACTATGAGGGAACCATGCATCTGCATTCCTGGATCTCTCTGTTCTAAAACACTCTCCAGGGCTGTATAAGTCCTGCCCTGGCTTGACATACTAAAGTGCAACACCTCACACTTATCCGACTTAAATTCCATTTGACACTGCTTGTCCCGCCTTTCCAACTGATCTAGATCCTGTTATCAAATTATTCTTCCTCACTGTCCTTTATTCCACCCATTTTAGTGTCACCTGCAAATTTACTAACAATGTTAAATGCATTTAAATCCAAATTGTTAATGTGGATAACAAACAACCGTTATCTCACCTCCGAATCCTATGTCATACCATTGGCCAAAAGCCACCAATCATTAGAACAACCCTCCACAATTACACTTTGATTCCTTCAGACCACAATTAAATTCAATTTATTAGCTTCCCTTGGATTGCTTGTGACCTAGCTTGCAGACTAGCCTACCTGCAGGAACTTCTCAGAGGCCTTGCTGCTACTCATTCAGATTCAAATTCAGATTCAGATTTAATTTTAATTGTCATTGTCAGTGTACAGTACAGGGACAACAAAATGCATTTAGCATCTCCCTGGAAGAGCGACATAGCAAATGATTTGAATAAATAATAATAAGTGTCCGGGGGGGGTGGTGATTGGCAGTCACCGAGGTACGTTGTTGAGTAGAGTGACAGCCGCCGGGAAGAAGCTGTTCCTCGACCTGCTGGTTCGGCAACGGAGAGACCTGTAGCACCTCCCGGATGGTGGAGGGTTAACAGCATGGTTGTGAGAGAGTCCTGGCGATGCTGAGCGCCCTGCAGACTAGCTTGCTTTGGACAGACTCAATGGAGGGGAGCGAGGAAGGAATGCGTTGGGCAATTTTCACCACCCTCTGCAATGCCTTCCGGTCGGAGACAGAGCAGTTGCCATACCATCTGTATGCAGTTCGACATGCTCCGATGGCAGCGGTTTCCAGGATCTGAGGAGACAGATTTCCCTTGGTCTCCTCAAAACGCTGGTGAGCCTTCTTGATCAGAGTTGAGGAATTGTGGGCCAAGAGAGGTCATCGGAGATGACTCCCAGGAACTGAAGCTATTTCTCTCCACCTCCGACTCATATCGACAGGTCCATGTGCCAACATCATTTCAATGGTCATCCTCAAAAACTCTGCCATCCAACAAGATCACACAAAGGCAAGCGACGATCTCAATTCACACCTGTCCATCCAAATATGGTGGATCCTGACCCTAAGATTCCCATCCAACAACTTTCCCACCACTGACGTCAGGCTCACTGCCCTGCATTTTCCCCGCTTGTCCTTGCTGACCTTCTTAAATAACGGTGCAACATGAACCACCTCAAGTTTAGTTTAGTTTAGAGATACAGCACAGAAAAGGGCCCTTCGGCCCATCGAGTTCATGCCAACCATTGTTCACCCATTCACACTAGTTCAATGGTATCCCAATTTCGCATCCACCTCCGACACACTAGGGGCAATTTAGGGAGGCTGATTAACCTACAAACCTGCACGTCTTTTAAGATGTGGGAGGAAACAGGAGCACCAGGGTAAAACCCAGTTGGTCACAGGGAGAAGGTGCAAACTCCACACAGACAGCACCCGAGGTGAGGATCAAACGCGGGTCTCTGGCGTTGCGCGGCACTAGCTGCCCATTCTTCCGGGAACTTCACCTGTTTCATTTAAATTCTTTAATTTGGAATTAAATTGTCGGGTGACTATCTACATTTACTACACTAGGTGGCAGCATATTCCATATTTTAGCAGTTCCATTGGGAGTTTTGATGAGTCTTAATATTTCTCTTTATTTTTAACTTTTGACTTTAGAGGCACAGCGTGGGCAACAGGCCCTTCGTCCCATCTAGTCCGCGTCGACCAGCAACCACCCCGTTCACTAACACTATCCTACACACTAGGGTACAATTCACAACTTTACCAAAGCCAGTTAGCCTGCAACGTCTTTGGAGTGTGGGAAGAAACCACATCTCCTGGAGAAAACCAATGTGGTCACAGGGAGAACGTACAAACTCCGTACAGATATTGCCCCTAGTCAGGATGGAACCCGTGTCTCTGGCGCTATGAGGCAGCAACTCTACCGCTGTGCCACTGTGCTCTTCTGCTCTTTTTAAGTGGTGGCATTCAAATAAAGAGTACAGCTTCCTTACTTTTAAGTGATTGTGACTGGAATCTTAAACTTACGAAACTCATTATTACAAGTTGTGTATAAAGATGATAGCAAATCATTTTTTTCCCCCTTATGGCTGTTTTAGATGGTAAGTAGAGTGATATCAGTGGTGAAGATTTATTTAAAAAAGCATGGGATTTTGAAATATCTGAGTGTATAACTATCTACAAATGATTTTTTTATTATTAAGGCTAGAGAGATATTTGAAAAATAGTGAGAAACACAAAGAACTGCAGGAGCTAGTTTACAAAAAAAGACCCAATTGCTGGAGCAACTCCACAGGTGAGACAGTATCTCTGGAGAACATAGAAAGGTGACATTGCAGGCCTGATCCAAACATTACCTATCCATGTTCTCAAGAGATGCTGCCTGACCCACTGAGTTACTCCAGCACTTTGTGTCTTTTCTTGAAAACTAGAAAATGCAAATATCTTGAACAGGAGCAAATTCTGTGATTTTCAAAGTAAGAATGAAATGAAGTTGGTTAACACTGAGTACACTGGGGATGGGTGCAATGGTGTATCTTGTGGAGCAGTAGAGATCTACAGAGCCTCATCTGGAGTTCTCCATTTAACTGCACCATGTACATACTAGGAGTTGTTATCAAAGCCTCCCATTTTATACGTAGCTAAGTGCAACCTCACTATTGTTCAACCAGTTGAAATTGTGGCCCATTGCTATGAGTTTTGTTCCCAAAAAGGTCTTTTAAATTTGTGATAAATTTGTGACCTGTAATGTCATAATGCAAAAATATTAGGTTTCACAAACTGTGTTTGCACATACTGCACATGAAAGCAAATTGCCACGGATGGAGGAGGTGTGAAATAAAATAATGGAAGTGTGATGAATACCTGGCACATTAAACCGTTTCTGCAGAGAGAGGAGGAAAGTCTATACTTCAAGTTTACTCTGCACTGATAATTTCTTAAGTTCATAAGTTATAGGAGCAGAATTACGCCATTCCACCCATCAAGTCTACTCTGCTATTCAATCACGGCTGATCTATCTTTCCTTCTCAACCCCACTCTCCTGCCTTCTCCCCATAACCCCTGACACCCATACTCATTGATAATTTGTCAATCTCTGCCTGAAAGATACCCATTGACCTGGCTTCCACAGCCTTCAGTGGCAATGAAATCCCCTATAATTGCCCCACTGCTTCAATGGAACAATGTTGGGAGGTAAGTGTAACAGGCTCCTGCATATATTAGTCTCAACACTAAAGACCATTTCTCTGCTTGTCCATCTGACTCACGACGAGAGCAAATGGTACTTTAAATACAAGGTGGCATCTAACGTTAGGGAGAACTGTCAGTGCATAAAGCCCATCACTGAGCTTAGCCCCGTTAGGCTACTGGAAGTTGCAAATGCCAATACATATTTTGAAGCGCACCAACTTAGCCTTATTTCGCAACGCAGTCAATTTAAACAAGTGATTAGTTTTTGCTGGAGACTTGGGCATCTTTGGTGGGATAATGGTGAATCAGTAGTGCTGACATAAAATTATCATTGAGTCAGAAATCCAAAGATAATTAAGTTATGTGCACTCTATTTTCAAAGTTTAGGTTTACATAAATAAAAAATTGCTTCACATTGATTGTGATAGCCCATAAAGTACAATTCCAGTACTATTGGTATGGTGTATAAGGAATAGGAGTTGAATTAGGCCATTCAGCCCATCAAGTCTACTCCATCATTCAATCATGGCTGATCTATCATTCCCTCCTAACCCCATTCTCCTGCCTCCTCCCCACAACCCCCGACACCTGTATTGATCAAGAAAGGTATCTGGAGGTGGCTTGTGTCCTAGTTACATCGTGTCGGGGATTTCTCACCATAGTAAGTGTGGCGTTGCATCTCACTTATGAGGACACTACGCATACTCATATGACATTTACATAGTTACACACCGATCATGTTACTTTCTTCTCTTTGTGAGAAATGTACAGATTTAACTGGCTTCCTTGGATGCTTTCACTTTTTGAGCAGCCATCCAGTTCTCTTCTAATGTGGTCGTTGCTTGATCTGAACCTCTGAGATCTTGACTAAAGTCACCAGTAACGTATAGCATCTTTGTTGGTTGAATCACAACCAAAGGCTAAGATAATTGCACCAAGCCATATTACTTTGACATGCATTGCAGCCTCTGTCCACAGTACAATTCTAATCAAGCCTACAATTTACGCAAGATATTGCTTCAGACTGCAGACAATATCCTACCTTTCTGAATCATTCCCATTCATCATTCTTGTCACCTGATTTTTGTAGGTTTTGCTTGAATTGCTTCTCTTTGCCTCATCCTATTAGCTTTTGTTTCTCCTGCCACCTTTCTCCTCTCCCCTCCAATCAGGACAAAGTCCGTGACATATGAACAGCTCAGCTGGGATAAAACCTCTGGCGGAATGTGATGTTGTACGATATTTAGTTTAGTTTTAGTTTAGAGATACAGCACATAAACAGGTCCTTTGGCCCACCTAGTCCGCACCGACCAGAAATCCCCGCACATTAACCCTACCCTACACACACTAGGAACAATTTACATTTATACCCAGCCAATTAACCTACAAACTTGTACGTCTTTGGAGTGTGGGAGGAAACCGAAGATCTCGGAGAAAACCCATGCAGGTCATGGGGAGAAGGTACAAACTCCGGAGCTGGGATCGTACCCGGTTTTCCAGCACTTCAAGCGCTGTAAGCAGCAGCAACGCCACCGCTACGCCACCGTGACAATGTTTGAAAAACAAGTTGGCCAACCCATGATTGATCTTCTAATAGGGACAACCTTGGAAAATATGTTTCTCCAAGAGCACCTTCAAAACACGTAGAGATCTTTCCACTTCACCAGTGGAGGCAAAGGTAATGTGGAGAAAGTAATGATTTCTCATTGTCATTGTATTTCGTGAAGCTTTCAAATGAAAATGAGGTGAACTGGTGTCAGTTTAATCAGGTATTGCCAAGATTCATCTCAGCTTTCAATTATATGTTCCCCTGTCATGCTGGATCCCACTTAACTAACTTCAATCTATTTCAGGTGTGCAGCAATGAGGATTAGCAATTTAATAATTAGCAGATTATTTTTGCCTTCCTGACAAAAATCAGCACAGTCGCTCTGAAATGGTTGTGTAGGTTAACGCCACAACTGGAATTGTGTGTCAGGTTAGACGCTTAACATGAATTCTTTGAAACACCTTGCTGATATAGGAGGTAATGTATGAGGCAATTCTGATATACGAGGCTCTGACAGCCTTTATATTTTTTCAGACCCAATGTATCACCTGATTTTATTTATTATTGTCACATGTACCGAATGAAAAGCATTATGTTTGTGTGCTATCCATTCAAAGACTAAATGATCACAATCACGCCGTCCTGGGTGTACAGATAAAGGATAAAGGGTACAACATTTAGTGCAAGATAAAGTCTGATCAAATCTGATTAAAGATAGTTCATGGTCTCCAATTAGGTAAATGGGAAGTCAGGACTGCACTCCAGCTGATGAGAGGACCACTCCATTGCCTGACAACAGCTGGGAGGAAACTCTTCCTGAATCTCGAGGTGTGCCTTTTCAAACTTCTGTACCTCTTGCCTGATGGAAGAGGGAGTCTCCGGGATGAGACCGGTCTTTGATAATGGTGGTGGCTTTCCCGAAGGCAGCGTGAAGTGTAAATGGAGTCAATGGAAGGGTGATTGGTTTGCAGAATGGTTTGTGCTACATCCACAACTCTCTACAATTTTTTTAAAGGTCTTGGATGGAGCTGTTCCCAAACCATGCTGTGATGCATCATGATAAAATGCTTTCCACGGTGTGCCTGTAGAAGTTAGAAGTTGTTGGGAGCATGCTGAACTTCCTAAGCCTTCCAAGGAAGTAGAGGCATTGGTGTGCTTTCTTGACCATAGCTTTGATGTGGCTGGTCCAGGACAAATTGCTGGTGATATTTATTCCTGATAACTTGAAGCTTTTGAACATCTCTACTTTGGCACCATCGATGTATATGAAGGTGTGTTTACTGTATGCTTCCTGAAGTCAATCACAAACTCTTTGTCCTGCTGACACTGAGGGAGACATTGTTGTCTTGGCATCAGTTTGTGAGGTTTTCAATCTCCTTTCTGTACTCTGTCTAGTTATAATTTGATTTCTGGCCCACGTCATCTACAGATTTGTAAATTGATTTGGATTGGAACTGTGTTCTTCTGTGATGCTGCCTGACCCACTGATCAGATAGGGTGGTCAAGAAGGTGTTTGGTGTATTGACCTTCATTAGTCAGGGTATTGAGTATAGAAGTTGGGATGTTGGGTTACATTTGTGTAAGAAATTTGTGAGACTGCATTTGGAGTACGGTAACCCCTCATTATTATGGTCTTCTTTATAAAGGATTTTGGTTATGGCAAACTCTCTCTTTAAGAACACAGGCTGCTACTTGCATTGTAGAGGCCATTGAAATTGACAAGCCATTGAAATTGACAAGCCATTGAAATTGACAAGCAATTGCTTAATTCAACACTTAACTCTATTAAACAATGTAACAAACAACCTTTGGTATATTTATGTTTATAATATGTTTTTAGCTGTTAAGAACATTGTTCTTCATGCATTCACCATGTTAGGCAGGTTAGTGTTATTGGATGGAGAAACGAAGTTAACGTTTAGGATCAAAGTCCTTTCACCCAGAACTCCAGGTGGGTGGTTGCTCATGGGAATCTCACTTGGAGTGGGACAGGGTATTCTCAACCCAACCACACTGCTATCCCAATGCCCCAGAACTCTCATTCTGCACTCAATCTCTGAATGTGGGAAACTGCAGCAGGGGCAGCGGTTATTGCCGTTCCCCAGCTACACTGGGCAAGGTGGTGCTGGGTGGTCATCTTGTGCTGCAACTCTTTGTGTGGTGAAGGAGGTCCCACTGGGTTCCCAGTGGCGGGACTCCATGATTCTGGCCCTTGGCGGTGATCACAATGAGGGGAAAACCCTTACTCGGTTATAGTGGACAATTGGCAAATACGGACACCATTCCCCTTTCTATGGTTCATTATAATGAGGGTTTACTATATTGTGGTCAGTTCTGGTCACCCTACTATTGGAAGGATGTTGTTGAGCTAGAAAGAATAGAGAAAATTTACGAGGATGTTGCCGGGACTTGAGGGCCTGAGGTATAGGGAGAGGCTGAGCAGGTTAGGACTTTATTCCTTGTAGTACATCAGTCTCAGGAGTGATCTTATAAGACCATGAGAGGAATAGACAGGGTGAATGCACAGAGTTTTTTACCCAGAGCAGGGCAATCAAGAACTGGGGGACACAGTTTTGTGAGAGGGGAAATATTTAATAGGAACCTGAAGGACAACATTTTTACTCGGAGGGTGGTGGGTATATGGAATGAGCTGATCTAATATAGGGCACCTTGGTCAGCAAGGGCAAGTTGGGCCGAAGAGCCTGTTTCCTTGCTGTTTGAGTCTGAATCTAATTCTGGTTGCTCCTTAAAACCTATCTTATGGTCAATCTTCTGTTCAACTATTCCTTTTAAATATCTGTACTCGTATGCCTTTCCAAAATCTCTTTTGTTCAGCACCTCGGAATAAATTGAACAAATTAAAGATATTGTACAAATGCAAATTTCAGTAGTTTTATGTGTCTTGAACACAATTTTGAACACATAACGGAAATATCAAATATTTCCCATGTTGTTCCATTGACTCCAATGGAACTACATTCTGGAAGTGCAGTGTGAAAGGCGGCCACCACTAGCACGTGATCAAAGTCTAGTATTCTCCGAGTAATTGGATCGAAACAGCTCTAGTTCATTTGTGCAGTGAAATTAGTTGGGTTTTTTTTTTTTGCCTTGCCCTCTCCTTTCATGAGTTGCCATGGCATCAGAGTATAAATCAAGATCAAACAAAGAGTAATTGTCCCATCAAAGCTCATGTTTCTTGGACTGTAATTGCCTATTATGATATTCAGCCTTTAAATGAACACACCAAAACTCAGCACAATGCCAGGCCCCCCATCCATCAATTGGATACAAGGAAGAAATGTATTCTGAATCTGATCAGAGAAAAAGGAGGGGTTGTTCCTCATTAAAATAGCATACGTTTCTAAATCATAATTTAAAGAGGTTTTATATTCTAGCAGAATGTCTGACTTCCATGATATACACTCTAACAATTTGCACAAGATAGAATATCTTTCTTTTTTACCCTAATTGCCTTTATCATCCTCCCCCTGTAAATTGCCAAGTCACCTCAGCATCGGGTTCCAAGCAATAATATATATTTTTTCATCTCTAGTTTGTTAGTATTTTAACTAACAATGTGCAAGCTTTAGGAATCTTTTACAATTCCTCTTCAAATTACATTTGAATCAAATTGAGCCCAGGCAGCATATAAAATAGTCGAAGTGCGTATATTTGGTTTCCCAATTCAAATTTTTAACCAGCATCTCCAGTTCCTTCCTACACTTTATATAAGGAGAATGGGTGTCAAATCAGGAAATTGCAATGCTCATTACATTTAAAGAACATTGATAGAATTTTCAGCAAAACCACGCAGCAAGTGCTTTTTTTTAAAGAGCAATGACATTGTGGCCCGCAAAGGACTAGGCGTTTTGTAGGTTTTGAGGCCATGCTATTAAAATACCCACCACGAGAAGAGCCATAGCATTTTAGTTGCCAAGAAAATGATTGTGGAACCTGTCGGGAATAAAGAGGAATGCTTGTGAAAACCTTAAAAAGTTGGTCATGGTGCAAGAGACGTTTCTTGGTAATCTAAGTTGCATTGCCTGCAGAATCCTTAATGTCTGACAAATTTATGAATAAAGGCAATTTCAGCATTGAGTTTTGCAGAATGAGGTTCAGCACAAGGTGCAGTGGATTTCATGGGTTTAAGAAAATATGCAGAAATCAATGGATTATGTAGGATATTAGATCTTTCTTTCCATTGCAATTGAATTTATTAAGATAAACACCATTTACATTAGACATTTTACATCAGAGCATTTTTACTGTTGCAAAGTCCCTGTCTGACACGTATAAAGGAAATACTGGGAACTGGTTATACTTCAACGTAGCACTGGCAAAGGAAACTGACTGATTCTGTGAAAATCATCACACATTCTCAGAGCATTGTAGAGAGGCAGAGGCAGACATTACATTGTAATTGGCTGATGAGCTGCGAGATGCACATCCAGTTAAGTACTGGATTCACTCAATGGTGAAGCTTTCTTGCCCAGAGGAGTGTGGCAGGGTTTAAAAGCTGATTTTCAGTGCAAGAGCTGTCTGTGCTAGCAAGCCTGAAGTGAGACCAGCTGGATTACACAAAAATATCACAAAGATTGGGATGAAGAAGAGTGGATTTAATAAACACCAGGATGCCAAATTCAGCATGAATAAAATAATCCCTATTATAGGTAAGGAAAAATATTTTTAACATTAACCTTTTTTCTGACAGCTTGTTGTTTTACAAACCTCAACCATCGTATTCAAACTAGTCATTGTTGTTATACTTTTAAACTCTAAATATATATTTCTTACAAGTATAATAATTGTTCATCTACAACCGGTTAAGTTTTGCATTGATTTGAGGCACTGTTAATTATAGCTGCACTTGTTAACAAATTAAAAAATCAGAAAATATATAGTTCAAACCTTAAGGAAAAATATTTGTTGTACAAAACTCGAAGTAGCAATGCCTTCCTAATTGTTAATTGCATGGGATCATCAGCAGTCAATCTAAAATACTTTCGTTATTTTAATTTGTTTATATTTGTCTTTGAGCAGAATATTCTATAAAACTTGTGTGGGATTTGCAGTGAGTAGGCAGGTATAAATCTCTAATCTCCATCCTTTCAATTTGTATTTGGAGAATGTAATTGTGTCTATACCTCAAGCAATCATAATCAAACATGTCATTCAGCTGCACAGGCTGCTGACAGCACATGCATTACCATTTTGCTTTATTTGCGCAAACTAAATTAAAATGTAAGAAGTTGAAAGCAACAACTGTTTTATTTTGTTTCCATTTAATGGGAGCCACAAGATACGGCAGCACCATAAAAAAATTATCATTCCCTCTTATGCTTGCTTGGTGGTTTTTTTTTGGGTTTTTTTGCAAGGTCTTTTATGCACGCATCTGAAATTTTAAACAAAAATAAATGGAATAAAGTTTGCAATTATTGATTCCGTTTTTCAATCTGTGCACATGCATTTATCTCAGAATGAATGGATGAATTTGATTGGAGTTCTAAAATGTGCTGAACATTGCAAGTCAATATCAAGCAGTAAATATTGAACATTAGAAAAAATGATCCGTTGAAGCATTTTCTGGACTTTCGTCACAATTTTATTATTAATATTAATGTTGTTTCATCAAAGAAACATTAACAGGCTGGAGGACTTTAAGAACTTAAGGCTGAAAGACTTTATTCAGACTTCTTTAGAATAAACACTTTATTTTTACAATTTATTTAATTATCTTTACAATCTAAGATGTTCCCAAATGTGTGTGTGTATATGTATGTATATAAATATGTATATATATGTGTATATATGTGTGTATATATATGTGTGTATATATATATATGTGTATATGTATGTGTATGTGTATATGTATGTGTATATATATGTGTATGTGTGTGTATATATATATATATATATGTGTGTATATATATCCATTTGGGAAGATGGTTTTATCCTTAATTTAATATAATGACATATATTCAAAATGCATATACCAGGACATCAGTTTCTGATTTGGGATATATATGTATTTATATTTATATTTAAATATATATATATTTATTTTAAACGGTATGTGGAGATTTTTGTAACCATTTTCCAAATTCAACTTTTATATAGTAATGTGAAAACAAATGTCGGCTTTTGGCATCTCTTCCTGACTTTAACACATGATGAAAATGCACAAAATAGTCATTTAGGGGCATCAGTTGCTAAGCAACACCAGACAGCTGACTTCTTAGGGGTCACATTGTTAGCACAAGCATGCCATACATTAAGATAATCAAAACCAACACAATGTGTTAATTGCTTTCATTAGAGATTTGTTTTTGCATTAAATGATTCGTGTACTGGCATGTGAGATGAAAATATCAAAGCAAATTCAAGTGAAATAGCAAATTAAGAAAAACATTATGAAGCTCTTGAATTTACAAATCTTAAAAGCTTTCAAATTTTGCTTAAATTATAGATTTTGAGAAAGTTTGAACAGTTTAATATGTTATTAAACGAAAAGAACTAGAGATGGCATTTGTCTGCAGGAATGGTGTTGAACAGATAAAAGCAAGCCAAATGCTGTTTTATTTTGCTCCTGGTTTCATATGTTCCATATGTTTCATATGGGCAGAGCTTGCATCTCATCTAAAGCAAGTTAAGATAAAGGAAGGAACTGCAGTTGCTGGTTTAACCAGATGATAGACACAAAGCTGGAGAAACTCAGCGGGTCAGGCAGCCTCTCTGGAGAAAATGAATAGGTGCTGTTTTGGGTTGAGACCCTTCTTCAAACTGCTATGTTGAGTGTGAGGACCAGCTCTGCTAATGTGTATCTGGGAAGCAGGGTAGCTGACAGTGGCGGTCTTTGCACCTGCACCCCACCCCTATTTGGGTCTGTGTTTTGCCAAGTGTCACCGTACTCTATGGTATTTGTTTGTCTCAAAGAAATTTACACTGTAAGTTTGTTTGGCTTGGATTTCCCATCAGGTGGCAATACCTTACTTGGCATTACAAGATAAAACTATCTTCTCGAATGGAATGATAATGCACTACTTGTGAGTAAAATACAGCAGCACTTGTGCAACGATGCAGTAACTGCAACCCAGCGGTATCAATGTTGAATTTTCTGATTTTAACTAACTTGCACTTCCCTCCCCACCCCCTCCTCTCTTGCCCCCCTTCCCCCCCCCCCCCCCCCCCCCAGTCATTTTACCAGTTCCTCAGCTCTCCACATTTATTCCTCTCGAGTTGACACCTTCCCTAGCTAACAATGGGCCCGCAGGAAAAACTTCCACAGCAAAGAATAAACTTATCCATCAGTGGCTATTTCATATTTTCTACACGAAGAAATATGTCAGTTGAAGTCCCCTATTGTCACCAGCCTGAGGCCAGCATTACTAGAAGCTCTCTTGGACTATCCATATAAATAACATGGCTAAGTGAGCAGGTGTGGAACTGGGAATTCCGTAGTGCATTCCTCTCTCATGACAATTCAAAGTCTTCACGTACAAGGCACAATGCAAGTGTGTGATGGAATGACTTGCACACAACTTTCTAGGTGTCTGCATTATCCAGGCAAAGGCCCATGCTTGTTTAGCACACTGTTAATCACTTTCAAACCTTCATGCATGGTGCCAAAGGTGCAAGGTGTTATATCTACAAAATGCATCATGCTTACTGGCCTAGGCAATTCCAATTGTTCTTTGAAATGTGTAACAGCTGCCATCAAGAAGGATAAGACCAGCAGGTTTGTAAGAATATGAATGAATGGATCGACTGGGCTTGTATTCACTGGAATTTAGAAGGGTGAGAGGGGATCTTAGAGAAACATATCCAATTATTAAGGGATTGGACAGGCTTGATGCAGGAAAACTGTTCCCGACGTTGGGGAGTCCAGAACCAGGGATCACAGTTTAAGAATAAGGGGTAAGCCATTTAGGACTGAGATGAGGAAAACCTTTTTCACCCAGTGAGTTGTGAATCTGTGGAATTCTCTGCCACAGAAGGCAGTGGAGGCCAATTCATTGGATGTATTCAAGAGAGAGTTAGATATAGCTCTGCAGGCTAACTGAATCGTGGGATCTGGGGAGAAAGCAGAATTGGGTACCGATTCTGGATGATCAGTCATCATATTAAATGGCAGTGCTGGCTCGAAGGGCCGAATGACCTACTCCTGCGCCTATTTTCTATGTTTCTAATATCCCCAGTTGGGAAACATACCAGTGGTCCTTCATGGTTGTGAGTCTGAATCTTGGAACGCTCTTCCCAACGGCACTGCGCGACTACCTTCTGCAGGAAAAACACCATTTTCTCATGCTGTCCTTGCTAATGATCCTTGGATCCTAAAAAAAAAAATTGAAAAATATATCTGAAGATGCTAAATGCTTTAAATGCAGAGTGAACTGCCATAGGTATCAGGAAATCAACCTAGATACAATGAACTGCAGATGCTGGTTTACTAAAAATGGCACAAAGTGCTAGAATGATTCGGTGCGTAAGGCAACATCTCTGGAGAACATGGATAGGCGATGTTTAGGTCGGGATCTTGCTTCATACTCAAAAATAGACCTAGCTGCTTTTGCACCATGTAGCATGAAAACATATGGAGCTATCAATACCTTGCATTCTTTTCTCCATGCGAAGGCAGAAAACTTGCATCAATTTATTGGTGTGGTGAGATGCAGTTCAGAAATATCTGGACATTTTTAGTTGCTGCACTTCCTGGTCAGGTGTTGCTGAAAACTTTGGCTTCATAACTCAGCTGCTATTTATGCGACAACAAGCAGAATTAGTAATAAATAGATTTGGATCAATTACCCGACATTAAACATATGAGTAATCCCAAGTCTGCAAATGTTGCTGCAAGGCTTCAGATTTTGTCAGATAAATTTGAACCCTCCCACCCCTTTCTCCGGTGGGCATGTTGTCGGCACAAGGATTAGTCTCTTGTACAGAGGCTCCAGTGAATTCCTACACTCCCATCAAATAGCTTGCTCAAGACCAGCTACACGGTTTTCCTTTTCAAGGAACAATATTGACCATGTCACATCGTTACCACTTTGATTTCCTGATTTGTGTGTTCACGCAGGTCAAATAGTAAGAAACGGAGACCAAACAAAAGGGTACTAAAACTGGAAGTTAACTTTTCCTGTGGAAAACTCGTGGATTAGGAGAAGCGGGAATGACGTGACCTTGTGTAGATTCTAATGACCTTTCGTGCTTTATTTGAATAAGGCAAAAAATGTCTTGAGCATATTTTTTTCTGCCTCGTGTACGATAAAGTTGGCACTTTTATATTTCCAATTGTTCTTTGTAAATTGAAAATATCATGGACGGTGTGGTTTTGCTTAGGACATTGATTTTTTGGAATTCCAAGGCTCCAAAATAAAACGAGCATTAGCATAATAGCAGCAGGCAGATTTGCCACAAGTTCGCCCTGTAATAATCTCCGATATGTTTTCACTTTGCTAAAGCTGCTGCTTGCCGTGTTTTTTTCAGGATTGTTGGATTTAAATTTAACTCGAGGGGGGAGGGGTGATTTGATTTTTGTTTGGACGAGTCTGTCAATTTATTTCCAATCTAAAGGTAATCCTTTGAAGAGGACATTTCTCGGCAGCACCAAATTCCCAGTGTGTGAGTGTAGAGGCATAGTCATACAGTGTGGAAACAGGCCCTTTGCCCCAACTTGCCCACGCCGATCAACACTAGTCCCACCTGCCTGCTTTTGGCCCATATCCCTCTAAACCTGTCCTATGCATGTATCTGTCTAAATGTTTCTTAAATGTTGCGATACTACCTGCCATGCACCCACCACCCCTCGTGTAAAAATAAGTTGTCCCTCGGGTTCCTATTAAATTCTCCCCCCCCCCCCTCACTTTAAACCTATGCCCTCTGGTTCTCAATTCCCTAACCTTGGACAAGAAACTGCGTTTACCTGATCTAATCCTCTCATGACTTTGTACACCTCTATATGATCACCCCTTACTGCGCTCCAAGGTATAAAGCCCTAGCCTGCTCAGCCTCTTGCTATAGCTCAGGCCCTCAAGTCCTGGCAACATTCCCTGAATAATGTTTAGTGCAAGATAAAGCCAATAAAGTCTGAGGGTCTCCAATGAGGTAGATAGTAGATCAGGACTTCTCTCTAGTTGTTGGTTGGGTGATTCAGTTACCTGATAACAGCTGTGAAGAAGCTGCCCCTGAATCTGAAGGTGTGCGTGTTTGCTCCTGCACTGAAATCTTCTCACAACCCAGGGCACCATACCACATGCCTTCCCATTATAGGGCTCATAGTAAAAGGCATCATACCATATTCCAATTGGTTGTTGCATCTGCTTGTTAGCTACCACTAACACAGTCTCAAAATAAGGGATCGGCCATTCAGGTCTGAAATAAGAATAATTTATTTCACAAGGAGGATGGGGCCAGTTTGAGTTTCTTTATCTCAGAGAGTTATGGAAGTCATTGAGTTCATTCAAAACGGGGATCAATAGATTCCTGGGCATTAGGTGAATCAAAGGACATGGGGATAATGCTGGAAAATAGGTTCCTTTGAACATTATTTCTCACCATTTAAAATGGCACTCTGCTTTCCTGCTTTGTGTGTCAAAATGGATAACAGCACATTTTTCCACATTATAATTCACCTGCCACATTCTTGCCCACTTTATTCAGTTTATCTATATCTCCAGAAAGCTTCTTTACATCGGCCTTTCAAATCACAATTCTAGCCCATTTTCAGACATCCGCAAAAGTGGAAGAAATAATTTTACTTGATTTGATAGAGTACCTGGTTTTGTCATAAATGAGAAAATTGTGGCCAAATGTGCTTAAAAATGCATTGATTTCGTTGAACGAGGTTTCAGTTAAAATGCGTGCATAATCACAAATCTGAAATCTTCTTGGTGCTGTGCAGGTTGCAAAAGTAAAATTTGATTTTGTTTTCTTTAAATTTTCAAATTTGCATCTAAACCTAGATGATGTGAAATGTAATCCAATTAAACGTTTGCAATTGTAGCCAATGTCTCTTGTCCCCAGTTCAACCTTTGTTTTGGGTCCAGACCCTTCTTCAGACTGATTGTGTGGGGGAGAGGGAGGGGGGGGCGTTTTAATAGGCAGATGGTTGGATAAAAGAGACAAAAGGATTGAGGAGTTACAAACTGTGAAGCTAGAGGAAGGAATGGGAGGGGAGAAATAGGTACGAGTCCAGGTGGGGCACAGTGGGGGAGGGGAGAGAAAGGGGTGGGGAGTGTTATGCCCCATTAACTCATCAAGTGTTGATATCTCCTCCTTTTAACGTTATAAATAGAACCTGCCTTTGCTCCCCTGAAGCCTGCTCATCATTCAATTTCTTTTAACTCTATGCTACCTTGCTGAAATACCTGGATTCCTTTAATTCCTTGTTCATCTATAAATCTCCATTTTTAATATACTCAGCAACATCGCCTCCACAGCTGAACAGTGGAATCATTATTTTGGATAGCGGGCTCTGGATCGGGATAGCCAGTCATGGATTCTCTCATCATTGCATCGATCCTGTCAAATCAGAAAATATTCTATTTGTTTCAATGAAGTCACCTCTCATTTCTCTAACGTATAGGTCGCCCTGCATAATGAATGAATGAATGAATGAATGAATACGTGTATTGTCATTGCACAATACTGTGCAACGAAATTCCATTACATCTCCTCCGGTTAAAAAAAATACAAACACGACGACCATTGACACATGTACACTTATTAGTAAAATAATAAATGTATTTAAAAAGAATTTAAAAGAGTTTGGCGGCATTTCTTGGAATTACGTTTTGCTTCCCCAGTGTTCTCTGTTGGAATTTAGCTCTTTTATCGCACATGGGTAGACACTATTTTTTAGTTACCGGTGCGAGTCTTCAGAGACCTGAATCATCTCCCAGAGGGTAGCAGAGTGAGAAAGTGATTGGCAGGGTGGGATGTGTCCTGCTTGATGTTTGTAGCCCGGCGCAAGCATCGGGCCCTATATATATATCATCCAAGGAGGGCAGTTGAGCGTTTGTAATGCTCTGTGCAGACTTCCGGTTGCGCCATGCTAGGCTAGCAGTCGCAACTTTTAGCTCCGCTCCTGTGGAAACGCGATTTTTCGCGTTAAAATTGTGTCTGGAGGTCGGGACCAATTCAAAAACTCACCGGAGCCCCGGGACGTCGCGCTGATGACGTCATCAGTAAGCGCTGCAATTTAAAACGGAGGGAAAAGCATTTTAAATGAAAAAAACGTCTCCAGCTCAGAGCCCTCAGAGAAACATCTCAAAACTGCAGAAAACACAGAAAACTGAAGAACAGCCCTCTGAAGTGGATTCTGGAATGGCTACAAGATCCAAGACTGAGATGGCTACTAAGGAGAAAAATGAAATGGAGGACATAAAGAGCTCGGTAAGAGATTTGAGAAAGGATATTGAGGCTGGAAACTCAAAAATGTTGGAAAGTATGGAAAATATGAATGTTAAATCAATGGAAAATATGGCAAACATTAATGCTGGTAATCAAAAAATTATTGACTGCATTGGCATTATACAAAAACGATTTGAGGATGTGCATGAAGAGCTAATGGTGAGAATTAAGAAAAGCGAAGAAGAAACTGAGAAGAAGTTTGAGGCTGTGAATGTAATTGTTTCTTCACATGTAACTACAATGAAAGACATGGAAACAGTTGTTGAACAAATGGCTGAAGACATGCAGGGAACGAAGCTAGAACTAGACAGCCTCAAGAGTCAACTGACGAAAGTTTCAGATAAATGCCTTGATCTTGAAGCTCGCTCACGATGCCAAAATCTACGAATACTGGGAGTAACAGAAGGGGCAGAGGGAAACAACGCCCGTGGGTTCACTGCCAACCTAATCAAACAGGTACTCAATCTACCTGTGGAACCGGAAATTGAAGTGGCACATTGAATACTGAGATTTAAGCCAAGAGCACAAGCAGATCCAGCCCACCCACGACAGATCATAGTCAAACTTCGGGACATTTCAGCACTTGAGGACCTGATGAAAAAAATCAAATATGGAGTGAAGATGACCTTTGGACAAGACACTATCAAACTCCTGCGGGATTATCCCTTTGAGATCGTTCAAAAGAGAAGAAAGTTACAGCTAAGGAAATAGAAGACACAATAAACACACTTAAGAATAGAAAAACACCAGGACCAGACGGATTCAGTAATGAATTTTATAAATGTTTTTACAATACAGTGACCCCACGTCTACAGAAAATGTATACATTTGCTTTTAAAGAACAAACCTTACCTGAAACACTAGCAAAATCAACGATCACACTAATACTTAAAAAAGATAAAGATATAGAAGAACCAGGATCATACAGAGCTATTGCATTGTTAAATACTGATCAAAAAATATTAGCGAAAATACTAGCTAGAAGAGTAAGTCAATATGTCAGTAAATTAATAATAAGGATCAGGCGGGATTTATACCTAAGAGACATTCATTTAATAACCTGAGACATCTGCTTAACATAATGCACTCTCACAAATCTCAAGAACAAGAGTTATCTATCATTTCATTGGACGCAGAAAAAGCGTTTGATCAAGTAGAATGGGATTATATGTTTAAAGTATTGCAAAAATTTCAAATGGGAGAGAGCTTCATCGCATGGATAAAATTATTATATAACAAACCCACGGCTAGAATATTAACTAATAATATACTATCTACAAAATTCCAATTAACAAGGGGCAATAGACAAGGGTGTTCATTATCACCGCTATTGTTCGCTCTGGTAATTGAACCTTTAGCTGAAACAATTAGAACACATCCTGACATCTATGGTTATAATACAAAACATTCAAATAACAAAATATCCTTATATGCAGACGATGTATTACTGTATATCACAAAACCCCAAATCAGTATACCAAACATATTAAACCTAATCGAGGATTTTGGATCTTTCTCAGGATACAGAATAAACTGGAACAAAAGTGAAATTATGTCGATAAAACCGAAAGACTCAACACATCTTTTGAAATTCCCCTTTAAAATAGCTACAGAAAAATTTAAATACTTAGGAATTGAAATCACTAGAAATTATCACGGTATGTTTAATGCTAATTATAGCCCCTTACTTAAGAAATTAAACAATCTAATTAAATTCTGGAAAACGCTGCCGATGTCTTTAATAGGTCGAATAAATGCTATAAAAATGATCTTTTTACCACAAATCCTATATTTATTTCAATCAATTCCAATATATCTTCCAAAAAATGTTTCAAAAAATTAGACTCAGACATCACAAACTTTATATGGGATTATAAATCCCACAGAATACAAAGAGCACACCTTAGTAAACCAAAAGAGATGGGTGGTCTAGCGCTCCCTAACTTTATGTATTATAATTGGGCGGTAAATATTAAAAATATGATTCACCTGCTGGACAACTCTACCCAGCAGGTGGATTGGATTATAATGGAGAGAGAGGACTGCGCTCCTGGTAATACAGGCGCGACTCTCCTCTCACCAACGAATTTGAATAACAAACATTATAATAAACATCCAATGATACATAGTACAATTAGAACTTGGAAACAAATAAAACAGAACTTAAAATTAAGAAATCTATCTCTGCTAATGCCAATAGCCAATAACCCTTCGTTTAAACCCTCAATTATAGATAAATCATTTACACAATGGGAAAGAATGGGAATCAAAACGCTCGGAGACCTGTATGAATTAGGGAAATTATTACCATTTCAACAATTACAACTGAAATATACTTGAAAAATAATCAATATTTTAAATGTCTTCAAATCCGTGATTATCTGAAAAAATATACAAAAGACTATTATAACATGCCCCCAGATTTATTAGATGAAGCCATGAAGATAAAGGCTGAATCAGCAAATCTAATGTCATACTTATATAATATTATATTGAATATAGAAATACCTACAACAGATAATATTAGAAGAGACTGGGAACAAGAACTAGCTATAAAAATTTCAAAAGAGAGCTGGGATAAACACGTATTATATGTGCATAAATGCTCGATCAACGTACGACATACTCTAATCCAATATAAAACATTACATGGACTATATTATTCAAAAACTAAAATAAATAAACTTTTTCCCAATGTCTTACCCATTTGTGATAAATGTCAGTCACAAGAAGCTAATATAGCGCACTCTTTTGTTTTCTGTATAAAAAATTCAAAAATTCTGGAACTAAATATTTGAAATCTTTACAAAATTATTTAAAACAAAACTACTACCCAAAGTAGAATGGATCATTTTTGGAATATTGGAAAGGTAACCCAGAATTAAATATGTTTCAAAAGAACTTACTTAATTATGGGCTAATAATGGGAAAAAAGCTTATACTTAAATTTTGGAAAAATGCTCCAATACCAACAACAAAAATGTGTATTTCAAACATGTTCGAAACACTACACTTGGAAGAGATGAGACTCCTCCTAGCAGGTAAAGCAGATCACTTCCAAAAGACGTGGTCTGCATTTATGGAACTATTACAAGCATAAGGTGCAATAATAAGTTAAAACATAAAGGCTACCAGGACCTGGTAATGGGGGGTATAAAATACATTTTTAATAAAAACACGGTTGGTATATCCTTTTTTGCGGAGTTTTGTGTTACAATAGAGCGATTGATTTTCCTTTCTTCTTTTTTTTTCTTTTCTTTCTAGGGTCTTATTTCTTTTCTTTACTTCCTTCTCTAATTCCTTCCCTAAGGGGTTCTCTTCTCCCAACACTTTCCTGCACCTTCACGATTCTTGCTTACTTTCCTTACTACTTTTATTTCTATCTTTTTTAAAGCTCAAAAAATGAAGTGGTACAACATAATGTAATAAGATATATGCGATGTATTAATGTGATTTACTGTACTGCTAATAAATATTTAAAATTAAAAAAAAAAAAAAGTAATGCTCTGTGCAGCTTTTATAATTCCCTGCAGCGCCCTCCTCTCAGCCACAGTGCAGCTAGCAAACCACACCAGGATTCCATAGGAGAGGATACTTTCCATGGCACATCGGTAGAAGGACAGCAGCAGCGGCTGTGAGACGTTTGCTCTCCGCAGAGACCCCAGGAAATACAGCCACTGCTGTGACTTCTTCACGAGAGTGACGGTGTTCATTTGCCATTTGAGGTTCTGGGAGATGTTTATTCCCAGGAACTTAAAGCCAGTGATTCTCTCCACCATGTCTCCTTTGATGTATAAAGGAGCAGGTTCCTCTCTCCTCTTCCTCCTGAAGTCAACAAGCAGTTATTTTGTCTTTGAAGGGTTGAGTACCAGGTTGTTTTTGGTACACCAGACAGTCAGTTTTTGGACTTCATCTCTGTAGGCAGACTCGTCGTTGTTGTTTATCAGTCCCACCACAGTTGTGTCGTTCGCAAACTTGATGATCCTGTTTGTACTGTGTGTTGGCATACAGTCATAAGTGTATATTGTATACAAGATGGGACTCAGCACACAACCTTGTGGCGCTCCTGTGCTGAGCGTCAGGACTGGGGAGTAATTGGACCCCATCCTGACAGTCTGTGGGCGGTCTGTTAAAAAGTCCTTCATCCATCTGCATGTGTTTGCATTAACACCCAGATCACACAGTTTGTCCACCATTCTGCTGGGAATGATGGTATTAAATGCAGAACTAAAATCTACAAATAACATCCTCACATATGAGCCAGGGCGCTCCAGATGTGTCAGTGCAGAATGTAGAGCTATGTTGATGGCATCCTCCGTTGACCTATTAGCTCTATATGCAAACTGATGCTGATCCAGGGTGGATGGGAGTGAGGACTTAATGTGGGCCAGGACCAGCCGTTCAAAACACTTCATCACCGTTGAAGTGAGAGCAACAAGTCTATAGTCATTCAAGCTGGTAATAGATGTTTTTATGGGTACAGGCACGACAGTAGCAGCCTTGAAACATTTAGGGACAGTGCACGTTGACAGAGAGAGGTTAAAGATGTCGCTAAAAACCTCCGCTAACTGGTCTGCACAGTCCCGCAATACTCTCCCTGGGATGCCATCTGGGCCAGCAGCCTTCCTGGGGTTGACCCTGCGGAGTGCTCTTCTGACGTCCTCCGTACTCACAGTGAGTGCCAGGTCGTCAGTGCTGGGTGCGGCTGCAGGTGCAGGCTCCGCCTCATTCAGCTCAAAACGGGCGAAAAAGCGGTTGAGCTCCTCAGCTAGCGAGTTGTTACTGCTGCTGATGATCAGCCCCCCCTTGCCCTTGTAGTTTGTGAGTTGCTGAATGCCTTGCCAGACACGCCGAGGGTCCCTCTCGTTAAAATACCCCTCTAACCTTCTTCCATATGCTGTCTTTGCCTCTTTAATGGCTCTCTTTAGTTTAGATCTGGCAGTGCTGTACAATTCATCACTGCCAGATCGAAAGGCTGAGTTGCGTTCCCTCAGCAGTTTCCTGACATCCCTGGTCATCCATGGTTTGTTGTTTGGATAGCACCTGACCTCCCTGTCGACAGTGACATTGTTGATACAGTTCTGTATATATAACATGACTGTGGATGTGTATTCTTGTATGTCCTGGTTTGCAAACAGGTCCCATTCGGTGCACTCAAAACAGTCCTGAAGTTGGGCGGCAGCGCCCTCGGGCCAAGTCTTTATGTTTCTCACACTGGGCTTGGTTCTCATAATGAGAGGTCTGTATGCCGGGGTGAGAAAGAGTGATAGATGGTCAGACTGGCCAAGGTGAGGGAGAGAGGAGGCTTTTTTGACCTCTCGTCGGACACGTGACATGCTGGTGGAATTTAGGGAGGACAGTTTTTAGATTAGCCTGGTTGAAGTCTCCAGCCACGATGAAAATCCCATCAGGGTGCGCAGTCTGTAGTTTGTTGATTGATGCTAGCAGGGTGTTCAGTGCTAGCTTGACGTTGGCACTTGGTGGAATATAAACAGCCAGAATAACGACAGCTGTGAACTCTTGCGACAGGTAGAAGGATCGACATTTCAATGTAATAAACTCCATGTCTGGTGAACAATGTCTCTCGACAACGTTTATATTTGTGCACCATTTGTCATAGGAGTAAATACATAGCCCCCCTCCTCTGCTCTTACCGGAGTCACTGCTCCTGTCGGCCCGGTGTGCTGTGCGACCTACCAGACTCGTCCGGGATCCCAGCGTGAAGCCAGGTCTCAGTTACCACCATAATCCAGCAGGTTTGCACAGTTGTGTTTTCTTCATTGATCAGCTCCAGCTCGTCCATCTTGTTGCTGAGCGATCAGGCGTTCGTCAAAAAGATGCTGGGTAGCGCTGGTCTGTAAGGAGCTTCCTTTAGCCTAGCGTGAATGCCGGCTCGACAACCGCGCTTCTGCAGCATCCGTCTACCGCCGCCTCCCGCACCGTCCGTTCGGTAAGGTAATCCACTCGGACTCTGCTGGGCGGGTGATTTCTGGTGGGATATAATCGTTGTGGGAGCTTCTTGCGAACTCTAGTTCGCTACACAGCGTCCCAATCCTTGGAAGGTCCTGCCGGTTGTATTTCGAGTCGCAGGTCCACAGACAAACGGACAAAACAGACAAAAACAACAACATCCACACGGGGGAGAGCAAAGCCGCTGCATTCAGGTGCGCCGCCATTTTCCATAATCCCGGTTCACGTGATTCGATTAGTACGGGTGTCGGAGGTTATGGGGAGAAGGCAGTAGAATGGGGTTAGGACGGAGAGATAGATCAGCCATGATTGAATGGCAAAGTAGACTTGATGAGCTGAATGGCCTAATTCTGCTCCTATCACTAATGACTTATGACCTTATGACAAGGGAATGCATCCCATCCCCATTTAATGAATCAATAAAAAAAAAACCTTCACATCCTTTCAAAATATTCCTTCCCTGCCGAAGAAATTATATACAAATCAAAATCTGCAGATACTGTTATTATGTGTGACATGTTTTAAGTTTCATGTGCGATGCTCCGGTATTCCATGGGAAACGTCTTATCATTTTGCACTGTACAACTGTTGCTTTGCAAGATGACAATAAAGGTTGATTGATTGATTGATTGATTGATTAAATCTGAAATATGCAAACATTCAGCAGATTACGCAGCTTCTGTGGAAAGAGATGCAAAGAAAGGTTCCGACTTGAAATGTCACCTATCATTTTTTTTCCAGAGATGCTGTCTGACCCGTTGAATTACTCCTGCATTTTGTGTCTATCTTCTGAGAAAATGTTAACTCTATTTCTCGTTCCACTTCTGCTTCCTGCTTTATGTTTCCAGAATTTTCTGTTTGTATTTTGAACTTAAGTATCTGCAGTTTTTGATTTCTATATCCTTTCTCGGGTAGGAAGATCAGACCTATAAGTAGTATTGTGGGTGTGGGGTCCCCAGAATCCTTTATAATTACAATAAGGCATCAATAAAGGCCATCATACTGCTCACCTTATTTGTTTGCAGTGCCTGGCTGTTAATTTTCAGCAACTTGTATTCAGAAACGTACAAATGCACACAAATACCAACACTTTACAACCTCTAGCCACACAAGGAATTACAGACGCTCGTTAACAAAAAACCCATCCAACTGCTGGAGTAACTCAGCAGGTTAGGCAGCACCTTTGGAGAACATGGATAGGTGACGTTTTGGGTTGGCACCATTCTTCAGATCTATCTATTTTCTCTAAATCACTATCACTAATTCAGAGGTTGTAGGAAAGACCTGCAGATGCTGGTTTAAATCGAAGGTAGACCCAAAAAGCTGGAGTAACTCGGTGAGACGGGCAGCATGATGCTGATTTGTGTCTACCATAACTAACTCAGATCCTCATTCACTCCACACATCGTGGTTCTCCATTACCTCTGGTATCTTCTGGATTTTATTCCATGAGGCAGAGAAAAACTTGTTTAGTTTCTCCACCATTTCCTTTTCTTTTATCTGCAGAAACTCTTACAGTTTCTCTTGTATTTTCTCTCATAGATTACACTCATACTCCTTTTTTGTCATCAACTCTCCCTCCTTTGCTGATTTCTGACATTTTCCAGTTTTGGGGAACATTTTAAGCCTTTGCCTATGGTCTAACATCTTTATTTTACCTCGATAGCTGCGGTGAATCACTTTCCTGATGGGTTTATGTGCGTGCCTTAAAGGTATATGTCTGGTATAAACTACATTTTACTTATTTAAATGTTGGCTATTATTTATTTATTGTGATGCCTTTAATGCAGTTTTAACACCATTGCTAACTGACCCTTGACGTCTTTGTGAGTTATCTTGTTTTAATTTTAGACTCTGGTTTTAGATTGAACTAAGTCTCTTTAAATGTTTTATATAAAATTCAATAAAACTCTCTTTTGCGCAGCTTTAGGGAACTAATACCAAGTTCAATTGAGTCATGAAAACTGGAGCTTAAGTGTAATTCTCCACTGGTCTTCCAGCTGGTGTCAGACAAATTTGTAATGGATGGTTATACAGGGAAAAGCTTATTGTTTCAGGCAACACACATTCCCTAGTTAACGCTATAGGGATTGCAGATACAAACACATGCAATGATCTTTCTTTGCAACCATGACATTTTGTTTTATTTTGAAACATGAAGTTCTTCCTAGTTCTTTTGTAAGTGGCCAAGGGTTACCTCGCTCAATTTCCATGGTCTTTGCCCCACCCCGAGATAGCCCGCCCAGTGACCACTCAAAATATTCAAATCCCCATTACTCCAATCTCCTAAACTTGAAGATCTGAGGAGACCAAGTCATGTAACATCAGTTGACATCTCCTGGAGAATCTATTCCAGGCAATAGTAGTCCAAAGGTAGATTGAAGAAGGGTCTTGACCTGAAACGTCAACTATTCCTTTTCTCTAGAGATGCTGTCTGACTCCAGCTTCTGGGTCTAACCTTGATTTAAACCAACATAGAGTCATAGAGTGATACAGCATGGAAACAGGCCCTTTGGCCCAACTTACCCACACCAGCCGACATGTCCCAGCTACACTAGTCCCACCTACCTGCGCTTGGTCCATATCCATCCAAACTTGCCCTATCCATGTACCTGTCTAATTGTTTATTAAACGTTGGAATAGTCCCTGCCTCAACTACCTCTTCTGGCAGCTTGTCCCATACACCCACACTCCCAGCAACTACAGTTCCTTCCTCCGCAATACTAATCCAAAGGTGGAATAGTCAAATTAATAAGTCCTAAAGTCAAGAGTGTTTAATTGTCTTGTGTACCCAGAACAGAACAATAAAATTCTTACCTGCAGCAACACAACAGGCCAGTAAACACAGTACGCATAGATACAGGTGCACAACCTTTTATCCGAAAGCCTTGGGACCAGACACTTGCCGGATTTCGGGCATTTTCGGATTTCCGAATGGAAGATTTTTAGCGTAGATTAGGTAGGTAGCGCGGGCGGCTTGAAAAGTCTGGAGCAGCTGCCTCCTCCCCGGAGACCGGGAGAATCATTGCATAAATGTTAGTCAGTTAGTTTGGAGGGATTTGGTGGTGGTGGAGAAGGGGTGAAGGGGGAAACTTTAATTCTTAGTCCCCTACCTGGTCGGCGACTCCCAACCTCGCGGAGCTGGGGGCTCCGTCCGGCCGCGGGCGGCGCCGGTTGGAGCTCCGACCCCAGCAACTCTACCCCTGGCTGCGCGGCTCCAAATCCAGCGACGCTCCGCGAATGTTGGAAGAAGGCGGCCACAGCGCTCCGGAGCTTGCCGCACGGCGACCCGGTAAGGCATTGCCCGCACCCCGCTGGTATCCCAGCGCTGCGACGCCGCCGACTCCCGACATTCGCGGAGCTGGGGCGTCCGGCCGCGGGCCGCGCTGGATTTGGAGCACCTCGCAGCCAGGGGTAGAGTTGCCGGGGTCGGAGCTACAACCGGCGCCGCTCGCAGGCCCACCGGCCACAGCGCTGCGGAGCTTACTGCACAGCGACCCGGTAAGGCACTGACCGCTCCCTGCCTCTCCGACCAGGTAGGGGACTAAGAATTAAAGTTTACCCCTTCACCCCCCCTTCACATAAAAGCCCTCCAAACTAACTGACTAACATTTAAGCATGATTTACAGATGTTTAAGTGTCTCCCCGGTCTCCGGGGAGGAGGCAGCCGCTACAGTAGTACAGACCTGGGTTGACCGTGGGTCGTTTCGGGTCAAGTTTGGCGCCAAACGCGAGCTTTGGTGCGCAGACAACATCTGGAAAAAATGGCCGGTTTTCGGAGTTTTTCGGTTTCCGGAACACCGGATAAAAGGTTGTGCACCTGTAACATAATAAACACAACAAATTAATAAATCAAATAATTTAAAAAGCTTTGGTTTACCCAAGATCTATTAGAAGTGTAACGGACGTTTACAAGAATGAAAGGATTTCACTCGGCATTGGAACTGACTGAAGGTGTCAAGTACATTTGTGCAGCAAATGGGAAGAGCAAGACTGATGATAATATATATAAATCGGCTAATATCTGCTTGTTTTGGATGTTCAGATTTATGGAAGTTGGAAGATGGCAAATAGTTAAGACGAGTTTTCAATAGCTTAAGGCTGGAGACTGGAAATGTGCAAGAAAGCATTAGCACTTGAAAATCAAAACAAACCGTGCAGATACTGGAAATCTGAAATAAAAACAAAATGCTGCTAGACTTAGACTTAGACTTAGATCCTTTATTTGTCATTCAGACCTTTCGGTCTGAACGAAATGTCGTTGCCTGCAGCCATACATGTAATAATAAACAACAAAACACACAATAAACCCAAATTAACATCCACCACAGTGAGCTCACCAGGCACCTCCTCACTGTGGTGGAGGCAAAAATGTTAGGGTTACTGTCTCATCCCTCCTCTTCTCCCTCTGCGCTGAGGCGATACCCCACCGAGCGATGGTAATCAGTCCCGCGGCTCACCGAGCTCCGCGAACGGGCCGGTTCAAGCTCCGCGGCCTGGGGTGGTCGAAGCTGCCGCCCTCCAGTCCAGTGGACGCAGCTGTTGCTGCGGGAGCTCCGGAAAACGGGCACCAGCCTGTGGCCTGCGAGCTCCCGACGATGTCGTCCACTAGCCCACTGACACTATACCCAGTAGAACAGGCAGCATCCATAGACAGAAAAACATTGAAAAGTCATGAGATAGAGGAGCAGAATTAGGCTGTTCAGCCCATCGAGTCTACTTTGCCATTCAATTATGGCTGATCTGTCTCTCAATCCCAATCTTGTGCCTTCTCCCCACTACCTTTGAGGGTCAAAGACCCTTTACCACCAACTCTCTTTCCTTTCTATAGACACTGCCAGGCCAGATGAGTTTTTGCTGCATTTCAGGTTTCAGCATCTGAAGTGCAGAGGCTGGCAATAAGACAGACAATCAAGAAAATGTCTGCCTGATTGTCCAAGAAAAGTTCTGAGGTGGAAATTAGCCAATTTGCACTCCAGAATTTTGCGAACATAAAAAGACTGCAGGTATTAGTAACCGGCTGGTGACTGGATGAAACTTATGGACATAACCACTGGGGGAACCATCCTCTCCACATCTACTATCCAGACCGTTCACTATTCATTAAGTTTCAATGAGACCCCTCCTCGTCTTTCTAAACTCCAGCAACTACAGGTCCAGAGCCATCAAATGTTCATCATATGTTTACCTCATAAACCTCATCTTGATGCTTTTCAACTGCGACACACCACTCTTCAGATATGGGGCGTAAAACTGCTCACAATACTCTAAATGCTGCCTGACCTATGCTTTATAAAGCCTCAGCATTACATCCCCGTATTTATATTCTAGTCCTCTTAAAATAAATGCTAACAATGCATTTGCTTTCCTTACAACGGATTGAACTTGCAAATTAATCTTTTGGGAATCCTCAGCACTCACAAGTCCCTTTGCACCTCTGATTTCTGAATCCTCTCCCCAAATAGAAACTAGTCAATATCTTTATTCCCACTACCAAAGGGCATGCCTGCATCCTTTGCTATGCTGTCTTTTATCTGCCTTTCCTTTGCCCACTCTCCCAACCTTTCCAAGTCCTTCTGCAGACTCCCTGCTTTCTCTACACTACCTGCCCCTCCACCTATCTTTGTATCATCTGCAAACTTGGCCACAAAGCCATCAATTCCATCATCCAAATCATTGATATACAACGTGAAGAGCAGCGGACCCTGAACCGACACCTGAGGAACACCATTGGTCACTGGCAGCCAACCAGAAAACGCTCCCTTTATTCCCAGACAGTCAGCATGAAAAGCCCGATTTATTCCCCACTTCACCCTCTTTATAGGACCTCCATCCATCCCAGTCCTTCTGCTGCCCCTCATTCCACTGCCTCTTCGCTTCACCTTACTTGCTTCTCCTCATTTGCTACTTCAATCTCAGCTTCTCCCTCCCATCCCTCATCCCACCCTCTTCTCTCAGTTCACACCACTCACATTTCCTTACACACCTGCCTCACCTCAGTTAGCTCCTGCATGTCCCTTTCTGCACCCACCCTTACTTGCTTCCCCTCCCTCACCTCACTGCCATAGTGCTTTTCTCTTAGCTCCGTCTCCCTGCTTACCCTTGCCTGATTCTCCCAAACTCGCCTTGCTCATCTGTTCCTCAGCTCCCCATCTCATCTTCCCTACTCTTGCTTATCTTCCTCTCCTTCTGTTCCACCACCTCTGTTTTCCAACCCCCTTTTCCTTCATTCCCTTGGCTCCTTTGACTCTCCTCCCTCACCAGTTGTGCTTTGTCTTCCCCCCACTCCCTGTTCCTCACCTCTTTCTCTCCACCGTTGCCTCCCTCGGCATTCTCCCCCTCTCTCCTCTTACATCTCAGCTGCTTCCCAACCTCACTTTGCCTGTCAGTGCCGACCTCTCCATTCTCCTGCCATGGATCCCTCTCTTCCCTCTACTTTTCCTAATCCTATTCTCGGGCCATTGTTCATCCTTTCACTTGCCTTGGACATCCATTCTATTTCTTTGTCAACGTCTGAGTCTTGGTGCGCAGGCACCTGCTGCTTCACCCAACACCCTCACTATTGTGTAGGAAGGAACTGGAGATGCTGGTTTAAACCGAAGATAGACACAAAATGCTGGAGTAACTCAACGGGACAGGCAGCATCTCTGGAGAGAAGGAATAGGTGATGTTTCGGGGCGAGACCCTTCTTCAGGTCGAGGCCCTCATTATTGAACTTTATTCTGGAAACACAAATTCCAGATTAAATCACCATTTCACCTTGCCACAGATGAGGGCTTTTAGAAGCGAATTATAATTGACTGAATTACTATGTAATCTGAGTGAATCATTGGAGTGAGGTGGGGGCAGTGATGTTAGGGAGGTGGGGGGAAGACCCTACATATTTGTTTTGACCACAAACTTGGGACTGTCACAGACTGTTTAGCAATTACTGCCTCGGGGGGGAAAAATGATGAAAGTTTCACGTGTGTTTTTACTATCAATGTTCTGCATTTCTGATTGGGTTCATTGGTCACTATGGAAACGGCAGCACAAGACTCGATCCCTAATTATATGGTGGAACTTGTCACTTTTTTTGTTTTTCCTCACACACACACGCACTTAGCCTTCTTACGCCAAACTAATGGTGCATTGTATGGTTTTTGAAAATGATCCCTTGAACATACTGTGCAGAGTAATATGTAAATCGTTAAACATTCACCAATTGTAGTAACTTATCTTTAATTGGATGCAACGTTCACAAGAAAATGTTTCTCAAGGTGATTTATTGATATTGTCTCAGTGAAATCATTATTTGATAAATATGAAATGAATGTTGTGAGCAAATGTCCTAGCCTTCATGCTTATCTGGAATATCTGTGGGTCCAGTAAATCCTCGTTATTAAGGAGCTCTTTATAACAGATTTAGGTTATTGCGGGTGGACCTACTGACCTTCACCACTAGGCTAGCTGCTTCCAGCCCATGCTAGCCGCTGCCCCCGACACCGACCCTCACCTGCACTCTGACCCCTTCCCCGCGGGCCGTGACTAATGACTCCGCCGATCCTCGCCTCTCCTCCGGCCGCTAGCAGACCGGGGCCTTCAACTCGCCTGGATTCCAGGCTCAGTTCCAGACCGAGAGTCTGAAGAAGGGTCTTATCTCGAAACGTCATCTATCCATGTTCTCAAGAAATGCTGAGTAGCTGTTGAGTTCCTCCAGCACTTTGTGTCCTTTTGTGTATTAACGAGGGTCGGTAGTTCCTTGTTTCTGCTTCTTATACAATGATAATCTCCTACTCGGTTATTGCGAACCATCAGCAATAACAGACACCTTTCCCCACACCCCCCTCCCCCTCCATGGTCCATTATAATCAGGGTTTACTGCATTTTAATCACAAAGTTCAAATGATGTGTAAGTACCTGTTGACTTGAAAATCCAAGGACCTAATGCTGCTCATGTGGTGGGAGGGCATTGGAGGAGAAATATGTCTGGTCAACTATATAACTCTGTGGTACTCATGCCAGAGTTAGAATTGTTGGATTATTTTGTCCTCTTGATATTTTTGATTAAATATGTCAACAATTCTTGTAGTGCACTTCAAACACTCTCCAATCTTGACAATATTTTTACCTACCTTTTCAATTGAGCATTTTGGTCATTTCTCAATATCTCTTCAATTGAAGTCGGCAATGCCAGAATTACTTGTCAGGTCTGGAATGTCTCTTGGCAAGATCTTAATTTCCATTCCTTTAATTTTGTTTAGAGATACAGTGCGGAAACAGCCCCTTTGGCCCACTGAGTCCTCACTGACCAGTGATCCCCACACATTAACACTATCCTATACACACTAGGGATAATTTGACATTTACACCAAGCCAAATTAACCTACGAACTAGTACGTTTTTGGAGCGTGGGAGGAAAACAAAAATCTCGGAGAAAACTCATGCAGGTCATGGGGAGAATGTACAAACTCCGAACAGACAAACACCTGTAGTCTGGATCGAACCTGCGTCTCTGGCGCTGTAAGGCAGAAGCTCTACAGTTATGCCACCGTGCTGCCCTATGCTTTTCTTTAATGAATAATTCCAAATGTTTTAGGATGTTTAGGAACATTAATGTTTCGGATTGTTTCACCAGACAGAGAGAGGTGAATCTCTGGAACTCTCTGCCACAGAGGGTATTTGAGGCCAGTTCATTGGCTATATTTAAGATGGAGTTGGATGTGGCCCTTGTGGCTAGGGGATCAGGGGGTATGGAGAGAAGGCAGGTACGGGATACTGAGTTGGATGATCAGCCAAGATCATATTGAATGGTGGTGCAGGCTCGAAGGGCCGAATGGCCTACTCCTGCATCTAATTTCTATGTTTCTGAACATTGGGGTCTGAAGAAGAGTCCTGACTTAAAGTCACCTATTCATGCCTTCCAGGGAGGCTGCCTGACCTGCTGAGTTACTCTAGCTTTTGGTGTTTTTCACAAACCAACATCTGCTGTTCCTTGTGCATGGGGAGTAAAAGTCTGATGCACTAATTAAAGATTGTGACAGATTTAAAGAAAGTGAAGACGTGCTATATTGTTGGTAAAAGATGATTCATTCTTGATCAATCTCCCCTACGTAAAGGTGGAGAACTTGCAGAATGCAATTCTTCAGGAAAGTAATGTAACTAAAATGGGAGCTGTAGCTTTGAGAGAATTGGGGAGATATTTGAAAATTAACAACCATGAGGAAATATTCATTGGGACCAGCTGCCAGACTGCATTGTTTCTTGGTTCTGTATTTAAATATGTTTTCCTGAGTAGGAGCTAATTACATATTGATTTAATAATTATTAGATTTACTACTCAATTGATCATGAATGTGTTTGCCAAAAATATGAAGTAGGGTTATTCCTGTTTGATGTGTATGTGAATGCCATTAACCAATGCTACAAAATTCTCAAGTGGCTAGTGCATCCCTGGTGTAAATGTTTCTTGCTCTGCAATGGTTCAGTTAAAGTACACAATGACAGGCACTGTACATGACAGAATACATTTAGTTTAGTTTACATTGGATTGAAAATTGGCTTCATGGAAGGAAGCAGAGGGTGATGGTAGAAGGTCGATTTTCAGACTGGAGGCCTGTGACTAGAGGGATTAGTGCTGGGGTCTTTGGTCTTTGTGGTTTATGTCATCAACCTTGATGAGAATGTACAAGACATGATTAGCAAGTTTGCAGATAACATGAAAGTAGGTGCATTGTAGATAACAAAGATGGTTATCAAAAATTGCAGCAGGATCTTGATTGGTAGGGCAGGTGGGCAGAGGAATGGTAAATGGAGTTTAATATAAACAAGTGTACAATTTTGGTCGCCTAATTATAGGAAGGATGTCAACAAAATAGAGAGAGTACAGAGGAGATTTACTCGAATGTTGCCTGGGTTTCAGCAACTAAGTTACAGAGAAAGGTTGAACAAGTTAGGTCTTTATTCTTTGGAGCGCAGAAGGTTAAGACTTGATAGAGGTCTTTAAATTGATGAGAGGGATAGACAGAGTTGACGTGGATAAGCTTTTCCCACTGAGAGTAGGGAAGATTCAAACAAGAGGACATGACTTGAGAATTAAGGGACGGAAGTTTAGGGGTAACATGAGGGGGAACTTCTTTACTCAGAGAGTGGTGGCTGTGTGGAATGAGCTTCCAGTGAAGGTGGTGGAGGCAGGTTCGATTTTATCATTTAAAAATAAATTGGATAGTTATATGGACGGGAAAGGAATGGAGGGTTATGGTCTGAGTGCAGGTAGATGGGACTAGGGGAGAATACGTGTTCGGCACGGACTTGAAGGGCCGAGATGGCCTGTTTCCATGCTGTAATTGTTATATGTTTATATGGTTATAAGTGCAGTGTTGCATTTTGGGAAGTCAAACCAGGGCAGGACTCACACAGTGAATAGCAGGACTCGGGGGAGCGTTGTGGAGCAGAGGGATCTAGGAGTGCAGGTACATTTTTTCTTGAAAGTGGCATCACAGGTAGGGAGGGTGGTCAAGAAGGTTTTGGGCACATTGGCCTTCATCAGTCAGAGTATTGAGTATAGAATGTGGAGGAAAGAGCTTCAGATGCTGGTTTAAATCGAAGATAGACACAAAATGCTGGAGTAACTCATCGGGCCAGGCAGCACCTCTGGAGAGAGGGAATAGGTGACGTTTCGGGTCGATGTCTGAAAAAGGGTCTTGACCCGAAACGTTACCCATTCCTTCTCTCCAGAGATGATGCCTGTCCCACTGAGCTACTCCAGCATGTTGTGTCTATCTTCGATTGATATTATGCTGCACTTGTACAAGACATTGGTGAGGTCACATTTGGAGTATTGTGTTCTGTTTTGGTCACCTTGCCCTCATAGTAACCACTTGTGGTCAAGTCCTAACTGGTGAAAATTGGATGCAATATATGATGCAATGGGCCAGCAGGGAAGGAGCTGGGAAGCAGAGTGCAGTGGACAACAAATGCACCATTTTGAAATATTATTTGAAATTGTGGAGAAGATAAATGTATCCAAGAAGAAGATTTAATCCAGTGCCCAAAAGAACACATTACTATAATTGATGCTAGAATCCTGTAGCTAGCCTGTTAGAGATGATATATTGTTAAAATGTTGATCCATGCAGGGACATGGTAGCATAATACGGGGAGGGGATCCTTATTGAAGTATATTTTACTGCTCTGCTTAGAGCCCCCTGCAGTTTGGCCTCACTTGGACAGATTTCAGTAAAGGGTTGATTGGAGGGGAGGGGGTATTAGCTGATTATTCCGGGGTTATAGTATTATTAGGATAGGAGATATTAAATAAAATAAGAAATAATCTTCAAAATCACAAAACAACCTGTACCCTGTTCATAAGTTAACTTGCAAGAATATGTTAAGGTTACTGAAATCAGTCATCTGGTCAGACTTTTTGACCAGTGTCTCTGAGGGCAAGAGATGAATGTTCTTGTAGGGGCCATTTATGTTTAAGCTAGCTACTGTTGGCATATTATATTATTTTGTCTAGCTATATCTTGCAGTATTATTTAGGACACTTGGGGGCGGTCATTAGATGCACAGAGTGGTGTATATATATGGGCATACGGGACAGGGAGGGGGAGCATACAGTTCTCACCAGACAGGGGAGAACAGCCAGCTACAACATGTATGCAGAATAAGGTAAACCTGGTACGCTCATCTCTTTATTTGTACAACTACTTCAATAAACAACCAATGGAAACAACGACGGGAAGATGTTTAAGATCAACCTGCGTAGTAATGGCAGTGGGAAAGAGGACACTGGAAGAGTAACAAGATTGCCATTACAGTTCTTACTAATTGGCACCCATTGAAACCGTGATGAGATCAGAAAAGACATAGTGTCCAATCTCATGTATAATCATATAGGCAAATTGCTGTAATTCAATGCACTGTTTACCCGGTCACTTAATATTCTGTTGTTAGTGTATCCAGAATGCCATCCCTCAACACTGTAACAAACAAGGAATATTTTGGGTGTCTGTGTTCTGTCCTCAGGAGCTTCTAGACCATCCGTACAGATTACATTGTCAAAGCAAAGGAGTCAGAGGTGTTTGTACTCCCATTGTAAATATGTAATTGTGCAAAATTACTTGTCTGGACTCAAAATGTTAAAGCTAATTATAGCCATTGAAATTGCAGTTAATAACTTATTGCCTGTGTGTTTATAAAAAATATATATAAAAACTCAGGGTACTTTTGAGTCTGGAGATTCTAACGAGAGGGTCTTCAAGAGAATGCTGGTTTCTCATGACAAATAAAGACACTTGTATCAACCAGCTTCAGCCTCAAACTGGCTTACTCACAAGTCACAATACTTTCCATTATGAGGATGTATGTAGAAATTGACTATGTCAATATACTTTCAATGTGAAAAAAAATACTGGGCCAATAAAACCATATGAAAAAACATTTGCAACAATCTTGCCACTTACTTTACTTTGGTATTTTAATGGAATGTGTGCACTGCAGGTCCAACAATTATTTATTCCTCACCCTGAAGTATCCTTGAGAAGGTAAAGATAATGGATCATGTGCAATGTGAATATTTTTTTATGAATGCTTCAATGGAGTTTTCGATTGCAAATCTTCAACCATGTCTTTCACCTTCAACACTGTCTGTGGATGCAAAGTCATTTGATAGAGACCTCTAAAACAACCTTCAATATGTTTTACCTGGGCAAACTTGAAATATAACAATCTTAAAGAGGACCAAGTCAGGATTGAATTTCTCATCCTTTCACTTTGCAAATGGAGGTGAAAGTGATGGAATTTCGGCCTGCCTGCTTCCTGGTATTCAGTATTTGGAATGTCTGCAGGAATTAGATACTATAAGGCACTGGTCGGGTCGCATTTGAGGTATTGTGAACAATTTTGGGCAACATATCTGTGGAAGGATGTGCTGGCTCTGGAGAGAGTCCAGAGGAGGTTTACGAATATGATCCCACGAATTAGTGTATTAACATATGATGAGCGTTTGACAGCACTGGACCTGTACTCGCTGGATTTTAGAAGGATGAGAGGGACCTCATTGAAACGTACAGAATAGTGAAAGGCTTGGATAGAGTGGATGTAGAGAGGATGTTTCCACTAGTGGGAGAGTCCAGGACTAGAGGTCATATCCTCTAGTCCTAGCTATGGAGGCAAAGTCAATGGATAGTTTTAAGACAGAGATAGATAGATTCTTGATTAGTACGATGTCGGGGGTTATAGGGAGAAGGCAGGAGAATTGGGTTAAGAGGGAGAGATAGATCAGCCATGATTGAATGGTGGCGTAGACTTGATGGGCCAAATGGCCTATTTCTGCTCCTATCACTTATAACCTCATGACCTTATACAAAAAGCTTATGACATATCGTGTGACAATAAACTAAACTAAAATACTTCAAAATTAATCTGTTCATCTGTTGTAAATTTGATTTTCTGTTCACAATTTAAACATTCTTTTCAGAAAATGAAAAACATGTGTTTATGCTGAACAGTATCATATTTTGCCCTTATCAAAAATGTTTTAAATCAGGGGTTACTTTTTGAAGTAACCATAGTTTAAAATGCTTTCACATTACCAAAAATGTTTTAAATCAGCGATTTACTTTCTGAAGCATATTTTTGCCATCAAGCACAATATCTAATGTATACAGTGCAAGGAACTGTCACAATAGGTTAGGGAATGATAGAATACTTATTTTAGCTGACTGATGGGTTACTGGTGTTGGGTTGGTGTTGTGCTTCTGTGCTACAGTATTTCAGTTTGTGACACTGCAGTCATAAGTGATAGGAGCAGAATTAGGCCATTCGGCCCATCAAGTCTACTCCTCCATTCAATTATGGCTGATCTATCTCTCCCTCCCGTTTTAACCCCATTCTCCTTCTTTCTTCCCATAACCACTGACAACTGTACTAATCAAGAATCTATCTATCTCTGCCTTAAAAATATCCATTGACGGCCTCAAAGCATTCCACAGATTCACCACCCTTTGATCAAAGAAATTCCTCCTCATCTCCTTTCTAAAGGAACATCCTTTAATTCAGAGGCTATATATGACCTCTGGTCAATTAGCAGAGACCTCTAATCATTTAGCATTTCATTTAGTAGTGAAATTAAACTTGGTTATTAGCTGCATCTGGTCAAAGTGTCACAGACTAATTATGCATCACTATTCCTGCAATCATTTCTTTAGCAATGTTGCTTGTCCATGTAAATGTGCGTTTCTTTTTTCAGAGAGAGAATAATCGAGATCTGTGCTGGTTTTAGGCCGGAGATGTAACTTGAAACAATCTGAAAGTAGTGTGTAAGCAAATAGCTGGAGGGAGTGGAAGGTGTTGAGTGTTGTCAAGAGGTAGCAGCATCGGCTGCAAATGGCTGTGGAGGTGGGAAAGACATATGAAAGAATTTACCATGGAGAATAATAAAACTGGAGTCCAGTAGGCAAAAACATAGATCCACCTGTATATTTGCTTTCAAAGTCAGGTATACAAGTACGTCCAGATCCCTTTGTACGTCAACATTTTCCACGCTATCACTTTTTAAATAATACTCTGTATTTATCCTATAAAAGTAGATGGCTACTCATTTATCCATGTTACACTGCATCTATCATGTATTTGCGCACTCATTCAACTTGTCACAATCACCTTGAAGCCTGTTTATATTTTTCTTACAAGTCTCCATTCCACCCCATCTGTGCCATTGGGAAACTGAGAAATATTTGATTTGAATTCCTCATCCATACCAATGATGTATATTGTAAATTATTGGGCCCAAGCACAAACCATCACCTGCTACCCTGAAAAAGACCCATTTATCCCTTCTCTCGGTGTAGGAAGGAACTGCGGGTGCAGATTTAACTGAGGATGGATTAAAAAAAGCTGGAGTAACTCAGCGAATCAGACAGCATCTCTGGAGAGAAGGAATGGTTGATGTTTCGGGTTGAGACAGAAGAAGGATCGACCCGAAATGTCACTCATTCCTTCTCTCCAGAGATGCTACCTGAGCCGTTGAGTTACTCCAGCTTTTTGTGTCTATCCCTGTTAGTTGTCATCCATGCCAGAATATGACCTTATGTACCATAAGTTTCCATGCTATCCTTTTGTATGAAACATTATTAAAGGGTTTCTGAAAAAAGTCTGGAGTCTTGCACACTGCAAACATGCGTGTGTGTGTGTATGCAGCAGACAACAAACATTTTTGTAACACTGAATAATATATAAATATTGTATTTGTAATTTTTGCAACCACTCAGGCAGGTTGCATCAAGTCTCTCTTTCTCAAAATTTGACAAGAAAACTTCTCGTTTATGAATCTCATTTCAGTACTGGACCAACAGTTTTTGACTACTCTTTCCAGTGTAATATCCAATTCAGTAATTAATCATACAATAAATCATTGCATTTTATAATTTAAAATAAATTGGTGATTCATTTGCTTACATTATTATGAAATTCAATATTTAATTTATTTGCTACATTGAAATTACTTGGTCCATTCAATAATGAATCTTTCATAATCAGTGATTCTTTCAAATATTCTATATATTCATGACTTTACAATTCAGCAAGTCCTTCATTATGAATAAGAACACATAACTGTACAACACAGGAACAGGCCCATTGATCCACGATGTACATGCCCAGCATGATACCAAGTTAAACTAATATCCTCTGCCTGTCTGTGGTCGATATCCCTCCATTTCCTGCACATCCATGTGCCTTTGTAAAGGCCTTTTAAATGCCACTGTTGTATCTGCCTTTCTCCAGCACCCCTGACATCCACAACATTTTGTTTAAAAAAAACAAAACAAAAAAAAAAAACAAAAAAAAAAACTTGCTCTGCACATTTCCTTTAAACTTTTTTCCTCTTGCTTTAACTGTTACTAATAAGCATTACTAATTCATATTCTCACTTCTGTCAATATAAAACGTTTTTAGATTTAGGTTTATTATATTGTCACATGTACCGAGGTACAAGGAAAAGCTTTGTTTTGCATTCTATCCAAACAGAACAGATATACCCAAACATGGATATAATCAGTTCAAAACTCAAGTACAATAAATATAGCAAAGCAGAAGATACAGCGTGCTGCACTTGCAAGTAAATTTAAATGAGTAGAGTGATTGTATAGGATGGTAGTAGATCCTTCCCTGGGAAGAGCATACAAAGAATGACCATGCTCTGGTGCCATCTTGGATCAGCCAAAAAAGGCACATGGATTTGTACTGCTTTACATTTTCTTGGGGTGGGCCAAAGTGCTTCACAGCCAGTAGGTACTTTTGGATCGTACTGGTTGTTACATTGCAGGTGGGTCTTCAAAGAGCGGGCTGTAGAAATCATGGATGAACTAGTTGTCATCTTCCATGACTCCATACGTAGAAGAACTATTCTCTAGCTCCTATGTCCTTGTATTTATGCTGTGGAACAAATCGGTTGACATTTGTGCATAGCTAGATGCCAGAGATGGAACTGTGCGAGAAGTGACTTGGTTACCTTCTGATGTGCAACATGTGCTAGATTATACTTGTGTCTTCAGGTGCTTGAAATAGAAACATTATATAGCTTGTGAGTAGCCATTCGGCCCTTGGCCTGCACCGTTCAATATGATCATGGCTGATCATCCAACTCAGATGTCCACCCCCTGATCCCCTTACCACAAGCCACATCTAACTCCCTCTTAAATATAGCCAATGAAGTGGCCTCAACTACCCTCTGTGGCAGAGAGTTCCAGAGATTCACCACTCTCTGCGTGAAAAAAGTTCTTCTCATCTCGTTTTTAAAGGATTTCCCCTTTATCCTTAAGCTTGTCCTGAAGTAACCGGTCCTGCATCTAGCCTGTCCAATCCCTTAACATTTTGTAAGTTTCTATGATCCCCTCTCAATCTTCTAATTCTGCAATTTTTTTCATCAGTCCTGACATCCTGAATCAGAGGACTCCCTCATCTCTGTTTGCCATAACTGTATGCAATACTTTGTGTCACCAAGACCCTGTACAACTGCAAGAACCTCAGCTGACATTAATCCTTTTGCAAATGATTACCTCACCACAAGATGTGAGTCACTTAAATTATCTGTGAGAAACTTGGGTTTGTTGAAGTACCTGTTGAGAGTTGGACACCATTCTCTGCCTTCTAATCTGTAATTTTATTCAGTTGGCCGAATAGGAGCCACCTCTGTTTGCCTTTAATTGTGTGAAAGCTCGGCGGACATTAACATTACCAGTCAGTTATCCTTGGTTCTGAAAACCACTGCTTACATTTTTTACCAATGTGCCAATGAAATTCACCGGTCGACTAAAACTAACTAGAACCATCAACTTCCTGGCAACCCACTAGGACCTCCTGGCGACCCACCTACGGCACGAGAATTCTCGCTACTCTCCATGGTGGCTTCTTTCTAGTCGCCGCTAATTTATTAACACGTTGAAAAAATCACGGCGACCATAATGAGGCCGCGACTAGTTCCTAGAATTCGGGAAGTGCTCACGACCATGAGGGCAACCACCCGTGAACATGTGGCGACTGCAAAGTCTCCTGCAGTCACCTAAAAAGTCGACTAAGTGGAACAACAGGCCCATTAGCCACTATCGTGTGGCAGTGAAGGAAGTGGGTCTTGACAATGGAAAGCTTTGCAGGAATTTATTCTGGATCTTGGTAGAAAGCAATTGAAGCTTCAAATATGTAACTGAGAATTGAATGGTTTAGGAAAAAGACCACCTGAAAACTTGTTTTTAAAAAACAGAAATAATATGTTGAGATCTAATGCAATGTTTTTCTTTATTAATTTTAAATTACATACAAATTAGAATATGCAGATAAATTAACCATACATAGTAAATCCACAGATTTGATAAGGATTCTGTTCCTGCTAGGTCAGGATTTCTCCCTAGGTCAGGAATGTCTATTTGCTATTGATACACGTATCGTTCTCCGTAACTTACAATGATTCTTTCATTTAATTGGCCAATCACCCTAACACTACCCCTCATTAAACTGATGGAATTTATACTGTGCCAAGTCATAAACATATTATTATTACTAGCTTGAAACGGGCGTTCTAAATGTTTGGGAGGATTTGAGTAAATCCATGTTTTCGTAAATTAGTTGAGACTTAAAGCTGGGAGGTGAAGCAATAATAAATATTCCAAGTGTAATGTGTAAATGCTGCATATACAATGGGCACATAGTCTTTAACCAACAATCCTATGACTTCTACAGCTTATCCCCAAGGCCACCCTGGTTTTGCCATTAAAATAGATTTTCCCTTTGTCCTAACTGTCCCGTCTCATCTTCTCTGCAACTTAACATTACATTTTCTCTCTTTGCCAGTCCTGACAAAGAGTCTTTGACCTGAAATACTGACACTGTTTCAACTTTTCACACACGTTGCGTGTGCTGCTGTATTTTTCAGCATTTTCTGTTTTTTATTTTAGATTTCCAGTATTTTCCTTTTTTATTTTCATAGACTATTTCATTTCTAATTTGGGCACCCGTTATAAAGAAATAATGGGATTTTGCAGCATTGATATAATTAATCTGCTGAACAGCTAGAGTGATATATTCTCATGCAATTGATTAGCAGATTAAAAAACATAGCTTTTAAATATCCTACGGAGTGCAAAATAAATGTTGTGACGTCCACATGTGATTAAAATATTTGTTACACAATCATGAGCAAGTTTTAAAAAAGAAGGTATGAATTTTGCATATATTATTCAGAGGAAATAACATGATATAACTAATTTTGAGGGCCAGAGAAGCAGTTCAGCATTTACTGAATCTTAATATATTATGTAAAGAAAACAGTGTTACCCTTAATTGACAAGGTCACGGTATATTTAAGCGAGTTCGGTATTCTGACTGCATGCCCAGGTCATAGGTCACTTGCTATAAACAGTCTCGGCAATGATGGTGCTGCGTTGTGTGCAGGCTTACGTTTCGTCCGTGGTCGGAGTCGGGTCTGGCTCTCCGGACGCTGTTGAGTTGCTGCTCGGCCGTCCCGTCCCCGTCCCTGTCCTGAGGTGTCTGGGGGTGGCTCTGGGCTGGCTCCAGATCGACTCTGCCTGTCCAGCCGGGTTGGCCAGCAGCCCTCCACCTCCGCCCCCTCCCCCCCCCATCCCCCCTCCCCTCAGTCCGACACCGAGATCCTGCTAAAGATGGGCAGCCGCCAGGCCCTGCTCGGGAATGCTGTCTGACCTGCTGAGTAATGGACTGTCCCACTGTACGAGCTAATTCAAGAGTTCTCCCGAGTTTCCCCTGATTCGAACTCGGAGAATTATGGTAATAGCCGCTCGTAGGTACTCGGGGCTCTCGTGGACATTTTTCAACATGTTGAAAAATCTTCACAAGTTTTCACGAGCTTACCGCATAGAATCTCTGAAAAGATCATCCCCAAACTATGCTCAAGGTCTACCCACTCGATTTTATGTATAGGGAGTGACCTTTGACAAATCCCATGATTCCTTGCTTTTCGGATACTGAACTCGCTTAATACTGGGTGAAGGAATGATTATGCATAAAAGTTTATATTTTGTTCAGTTACCGTGTGTTCAAACAATACTTGATTAAAATTAATTGTCTGGAAAAGATGATACGTCAGTCAGATACATTTCTGGCATGTGCAAACCATGGAGATTTCTGATTTTAGGTTTAGATGTATGATTTATTGGTAGACACGTGTATTGAGGTATAGTGAAAAAGCTTGTTTTTCATTCTATCAAACATCATTTAGCATACATAAACAGATCAGTTCAAAACCAAGTACGGGGAAGATACCACAACATAGTAGCACACAGATGTCTAGTCAGCATTGTAGTGCACATCAGTTGTCTTAGGGAATTTGATCGTCTAGCGTTACGAGCCGCTAAGAGACGTCCCGAGTTCCCACGTGCCCACAACGTACATTCTACGTGCTTGCCACGAGTTTGATTTTTTTTTTTTTAACTCGGGAGAGCTCTTGAATTAGCTCGTACCGTAGGACAGCCCCTTTACTCCAGCTTTTTGTGTCTCTTTGATTATGTTGGCTGCTTTTCTGAGGCAGCGTGAAATGTTGGTGGGAAGTCTGGTCTGTGTAACGGACTGAACTACATCAACAACTGTCTGCAATTTTTTGCGATCTTGGGCAGAGCTGCTCCAAAACCAAGATATGATGTGACAGTATGATTTCTGTGGTACATCTGTAGAAAGAATATGGTAATCGGAATAATAATCGCAAATGCACACATTGTTGCTGTAAATTCTGACTTTATTTGTTTACCAGACATTGTCATTTAAAATTTAATTCATTTTCTTTCCAGAGAATTACGCATTGATTTCTCCTATCTCTTCGAGGAAATGCAGGACAATTTTAGAGCTAGGTTTATGAATCTTACTTATCCTCTTCAAATAAAGGAAATGTATAAATAATTGGGCACCCACCAACAAGGATAAACATTGACCCAGAGAGTGGGAACTTTGAAACTTTTCAAATTCAATTAAAAAGCTTCTGGTGAGAAGCACATTGGTTTGGTGATTGAAAGATTTTGTGTTTTTATTGGAAACTGCCATCATTTACTAGATGAGGAACTGAATCAGGTTTAAACAGATTTCTCCACTCTGGAGATAAGAAAGATCAATGCGTGGAAAGAAAATGAATACAATTTTAAATGACAAATGTCTGTTTAACAAAATAGCAAAACAAAATTAGAATTGACAGCAACAATGTCTGCATTTGCGATCATTGTTCTGATTACCATACAGGTTAATGCAGGAGAAGCACATCCTAAATAAATGGTCAGCTCGACTCCCAGGGAAATAGAGAGCAGAAGCCATAGACAGATTGTCTCTTGGAATTCCATTGGGAATGCATGTTAATTGAAAATTGCATTTTGTCAACATCCTCTGGTCCAATTATTGTTTGTCCAATTTGATTCACCTGCAAACAACCCATCCAGCATTAAATGCTGAAGGAAATGGTCTAGATTCAGTTAAATTACTCATTATCATTATCATTATGAAGGTCATAAATTAAAAAGGAAAATAATACTTAATGCTAAGACAGTTCTTGGAAATATCTAAAACTGTCTTTCTGAAAATTTAATTTCCCTCTTTTACTCCATGTTATTCTTGGGACCATTCTTGCTTATTGACCCAATAGTTGAAGATATCCTTCATAAGTGTAGGATCTCTGCAATGCAGTAATGCATATTCTCTTTATGTTCATAATTTAACTTCCATGCTCTCTTTTCCCAGCAAACTTATTTTACTCCTTTTGTTATTCTTACTTGTGAGCTGAAGAACTCTGACATGAATTCTGGTTGCATTATATTTAGCATCACTAAAAATATATATACTTCCATTTGGCTGACTTCATAGCCACTCATCTGGCCAGTAGATGCATTGTTTCAAAAAGAACGTTTATGAGGAAGTATAGACACAAAATGCTGAAGTAACTCAGCGGGACAGGCAGCACCTCTGGATAGAAGGAAGAGGTGATGTTTCGAGTCGAGACCCTCATTCATACACCGAAGAAGGCTCGCGACCCAAAACGTTACCCACACCTTCTATCCAGAGATGCTGCCTGTCCCACTGAGTTACTGCAGCCTTTTGTGTCTATCTTGGTGTAAACCAGCATCTGCAAGTATATACAGTTTGGATATGGGACCACAGATTTTACTCTTAACTTTTAATTGGCAGTCCAAATTTGATAGAAAATATATAAAGCGCTATCAAGGTCAGTTGCCATATCACCCCATATGATCTTTAGAAACATTTGCATAGAACATACTGTGCTGGAGGCAGACATTCATCAATAACAGTTGCACAGATGGCAGGGCATTGATTTACTCAAAGCCCTTTCATTGCCTGTGAACTAGATTAAATGCGGGCATGGCTTGCCTGTCGAAGACATGGCAGTGTAACCTAGATGTGGAGGTCATTTTCAATGACTGCGAAATTAGAGAAACTTATCGTAGTTTGGAACAACAATAATTAAAAATAAACTTTTTCCTAATTTTTTGTTACTTCTACTAATAATGATTTGTAATTATTGTGATGCTGCGATGCATATTTAGTTCTTTCAGAGAGAGCTTTTTTTGTTTGCATAACTTTACATGGTTACTTTCGTGTTCCTTTTCTAGGTCTGCACAAAACTTGAGTCTTTAATTTACAACAGAAGTCTTTAATGCTTTACTCAATGCTGGCAGTAAGACGACTCAAATGGCTACACACACACTGTCTACAGACAGGATAAACTATATACAAAACATCTCCCTTTGTCCTGTGCAGCGCCACCTGCTGCACAGGAGGAGCAACGGGTCCTCCCACCCCACACAGTCCATCAAACATCACAGTAACTATTGCATAACTTTCCGCCCATTGATTTACCAAACAATCATCCGCCCAATAACTGCAAAATAAACTTTTGTTGACTGCTGTCCTTGTCAAGGTCCTTGAAATCAATTAAAAAGTTACTAATCCCAATTCTAACCTTCAGCAATTTAGCCGTGATCAATGTCGACTCACTTGAATTGTTTTCATCTATGAAGATGTCAAATTCATTTTGCCGAGGCACAGATAGACTATTGATGAGCAACTAAATATCAGAATAAAGTCAGATAGGAGAAAGTAATTAATCATTATTGACACTGCCTTTGAGGTTGAACAATGCAAATATTTACAGTTTCTCATAATATGGTCCCCTGATGATACTGATCAATCTTATTCCCCTGAAGGCAGAAATCACTGCATCTGGAGTACATGTCAATGAATGTTAATTTAGTAGAACAAGCTCCTGAGCTGTTTCCAACCATTTCATCCTTCCATATATATGGATGCTAACAGTGTATACAGATGTGGTCTCTCTTGCCCTCTATAAATGAAGCGCAATTTTCATACTTTTGTAGATTGACACAAAACGCTGGAGTAACTCAGTGCGGGAGGAAGCATCTTTGGATAGAAGGAATGTTTTGGTCGGTGATAGGTGATTTTTCGAGTCAGGACCCTTCTTCAAACAGTCAGGAGAGGGAAACGAGATATGGAAGGGTACAAAGAACATGTAAGGTGTGAAAAGACCAGATCAAAGCAGATGATGGTCAAGGGAAGGTACAATGGTTCATTTTTGGATGAGGGGGGAAGGTGACAATGAGTCAAAGAAACAGTTAAATTAATCAGGAAGATAGTGAAACTGATAGGAGAACTAGGGCAGGGGAGAGAGAACGAAAGCAAGGCTTACTTGAAGTTAGAAAAATCAATATTCATACCACTGGGTTGTAAACTGCCCAAGCAAGATCTGAGGTGCTGTTCCTCCAATTTGCGTTTGGCCTAAATCTGACAGTGGAGGAGGCTCAGGACAGAAAGGTCAGTGTGGGAATGGGAGGGGAAGTTAAAGTGTTTAGCAACTGGGAGATCGTATAGGCCCAGGTGGACTGAAGAAAGGTGTTCAGCGAAACGATGGCCCAACATATTTCATATTTTTGCATTCATTTCCCATAGCAAATAGAAATAACATAACGTTTGGATCTCTTTTAAGTATTTTGTGTCTATCTTTGGTGTAAACCAGCATCTGCTGTTCATTTTTTATTATGGGTTTGTAGGTTAATTGGCCTCGATAACCTGCACCTAGAGTGTAGGGAGTGGATGGCAAAAGTAGGATAAAATAGAACGGTGTGAATGGGTGATCGGTAGTCGGTGTTTTCAGGCTGTATTTCTAAACACTAAATAATTATTTGAAACTCATATTATTTATTTTGGTTCTTGCAGAAACTATTTCCTCTGGCTTGTGCCGCAACATAAAAATATGAAGTTAGCTTTTTAGGACTGAGATGAGAAGAAATCTGTGCAGCCAGAATGTTGGTATCCTCTACTTGGGTAGCTTAGTTAATGATACTTATATCACTTGATCTTTCAATAAGGATCAGTGTTCATGGCGTTACTGCTGGAGATACGTGGGGCAGTGACACGGAGGTAAAAGATCAGCCGTGATCTTATTGAATAGTGGACCAGGTGTGAGAGGGACTGATTGGCCTAATGTTGTTTCTATTTTGCTGAGACAATGAACTGCCTTGCTGGCTTACACAAAAGGCCACAAGGTGCAGGAGTAACTCAGCAGGTCAGGCGGCAACTCTGGAGAATATCAACAGGTGGCATTTTGTGTCGGGTTCCTTCTTCAGACTGATTTGGGGAGGGTGGGGGGGGGGAGAGAAAATTGTGAGAGGTTTCAGCTTCTCCCCCCCCCACCCCCTTGTTGCTTAGTGCTCTTCTTTGGATGTTAAAAATTCCATGGTTGCATTTGAAATAGAGTAATGTCTGGACTTCTTTCCCTTTACATCAAAGACAATCCAACGCCAACCCCCACAACCTCCCAAAGATACATATGCAGATTAAAACCATCTTTTCTTCACAGCACTGGTTACACAAAGAAAATTCTTCCAGTTTTGCCTGCATAATATATTGACAGAATCCTCCGTTTTATCATGGCTTCAAATAATGAAAGGCTTCTTTTAATTTCTGCAAATGAATCCGAGAAGGAGAAAGTTAGTCCTTGATTGCGCTAAATGTGTTAACAGGTGTTATATCTTCGTCTCTCCCAGATTTCATTACAGTGAAGTAAATGAAATGAAATGTTTGTGTATCTCTATTTGAGAAAGAACTTGTGCCTAAAAGTACACTGGATGCAGTTCTAGCAGGGACTCTAATTGCCCTCCAATGTAGATTATGCCAGACTATATATAAAAGCATCTTTGTGTGGCTACTCCAGATAGATAAATGGCTCTGCCTCTTCTCACTGAAATATTTGCATTGTGGTGCGTGGGTCTCAAAAGGAGGCACGAAGTCCAGTGTTTGAGAAGCACCTTTATTGTATTCCTCCCGGTTGAAGGGAAGGCGAAACCAGAGGAAGATGGCACCCAAACCCTGCCTTTTAAACCCTCCGGCTGAGGGCCGCCTCCGGACTGCACCACTCCTGTGCCGAGGGGTTCGGCAGTATAATGGCACGACCCTTAGGAGCCGCCACAGGACCCCCCCCCCCCAGAACCAGAGGCACAAAATGTCATCAATAACTAGGAAAATAATTGGCCTCGTGTCTTATGCATGCCTAATATTATAACAGCCGCATATGTTACCACTTTGACCGAAACGTATCGCCCTTTTGTAGATACGTCAATGTTTGGATTGTACTCAACATCATTTTGGCAACCATTTAAAACAAATTAAAAATGAGCACTTCCACATCTGTAAATCCAATAATTATACTTTGGGTTAGAATGTCAAAGGTTTGACTCATTGTTTAGAAACAAAGTGGTAAAACATGTCAAATAGGCTGTTTCTCAGTGCTCACAGAAAGCCTGGACTCTTTAAAGAAAAACCTCTGAGAACTGCATCACATATCTCTTTTTCTCTCCTTTTATTTGGATGCCTTTTATATTTGACATAACTAGATAACGATCCATATAGTTTTATAGTGTCCAGATTTACTAAGGAAAGAATGTTTTAAAAGCAATGTGCTTTTAGAGGTTTGAGTTATAGGAGAGGATCTCTCAACTTGTGAATACTAGGCTGATGTGACCTAAACCATTTTGGATTAAATAGTAATTGTTTCCCTCATCTCATTCTAAGATATGTAAGCACAGTGTTACCGTAAGCTGCATCAATGGAAATATGATTTTATTATCTCTTGAGTTTGGTAAGTTTTAGATAAGTTTTAGATTTTTATTTTGTACCACAATGAATTAGTAATGAAAGTGTTGACCTGTTCAAATACCATACTATTAAGACTCCAACTCCACAACCAAGAACAATATTTCACACTCGCTGAAGCCTTTGGGTCTTTATGTCAATAGTTCTAAATGTAAATGCTGGTATTTAACTGTTAAATTTGTAGTCGGTCCAGAACTTAAGTGCAAGTGATGTTAAATAGAGAAGATCAAATCCACCTGTTCATATGGTGGTTGAATTCTGCATGGTCTAGAGGCGGAGGCTTTAGGGAATTGCCTCTTTGATCCTATGCCTGGCTGGGTCTGCAGTAATACTCATTTCAACAAGGTTATAAAGCCATGGACTAAGTGGCAAACAAGAAGGTGGGGAACTTTTGAACTTTACATTAGCTTAACATCTGAATTATTTACATGTATTTCTGAGAATTTATGGTACTTTTATATCACTCTATTACTTTAAATTAGTTCCAGCAATGATTTAGTGCCAAGCTGTGAAAGTGTGGGGACAGGGCTTCCTTGCTGCAGCACAAGTACTCATGCTCCTACTGACATCATCAGTCTGAAGAAGGTTTTCGGCCCGAAACGTTGCCTATTTCCGTCGCTCCATAGATGCTGCCGCACCCACTGAGTTTCTCCAGCACATTTCTCTACCTTTGATTTTCCAGCATCTGCAGTTCCGTCTTGAACACTTTGTCTGCTCCACTGATAAATCTCCTCAAAGTATGCCTATTTTGAAGCAGTTCTCCTCCTCCCTCCAAAGACAGTTTCACAACCTCCTCTCTAACTGCCCCATCCTCTTTGATTCCCGCTTCTCTCCAACTCTACGGCCACATCCTAACCCAGACCCAATACCACAGCCACATTTGCTTCCTCAGGACTTGCCTGTGCCTCCATCTCGTACCTCATGGCTTCCAGCTCCAGTTCCCTACCTCCCAATTCGGACCCAAGCCGGACTATCAATACCGACTGGCTATCTGCAGCCATACACAGCAATTCCCTTTCCGGGTACTGAGATCGACTCTGGCTGATATGCGCCGGCACCAGCAGGACCTTCCTTTGATTCTCCCGAAACTTCCGGCCTCACTCACCCACACCTGCAACGGACCACAATTCTACTTCATCCTCCGGAAGATCCACGTCTTCAATCAACGATTCCTGGCCACCTTAACTCCACCATGGACCTGGATCAGTCTGAAGACGGGTTTCGGCCCGAAACTTTGCCTATTTCTGTCGCTCCATAGATGCTGCCGCACCCACTGAGTTTCTACAGCACTTTTGTCTACCTTTGATTTTCCAGCATCTACAGTTTCTTCTTGGACACCATGGAGTGCAATCCTTGCTACCTCAACCAAGGTTTGGTTCTCTATATTCGGCCATGTAAATACAAGAGAGGATGCACATCAGCGCCTCTACTTCCTGAGAAGACTATGGAGAGTCGGCATGTCAAAGAGGACTCTCTCGAACGTCTACAGGTGCACAGTAGAGAGCATGCTGACTGGTTGTATCGTGGCTTGGTTCGGCAATCTGAGGGTCCAAGAGCGGAAAAGGATGCAGAAAGTTGTAACCACTGCCCAGTCCATCATCGGCTGTCACCTCCCCTCCATCTAAGGGATCTATCGCAGTCGCTGCCTAAAAGGCAGCCAACATCATCAAGGACCCACACCGTTCTGGCCACGCACTCATCTCTCTGCTACCATCGGGTAGAAGGTACACGAGCCTGATGTCCAGGTTCAGGAACAGCTTCTTCCCCACAGCCATCAGGCTATTAAACTCGCCAACAAACAGACTCTGAACTGTAACAGCCTATTGCATGTTATCTGCTTATTTATGTGTATATTGAACTGAACAGTTCTGTATTTTTGTTTACAATATTCTGTTGTGCTGCAGCAAGCAAGAATTCCATTGTCCTATCTGGGACACATGACAATAAACTCTCTAGACTTGACTTGATTAACAAGATTTTTGCATTCTGGCTCAAAGGCACTAAATTCCCATACATTCTAAAAGTGAACACAAATCCTAAATTTGTTGGCTTTTGTTGCTGCATAATCGAACACTTGCATAAAGGCAGAAAATGCTGTAAATAAGCAGATTTAAGATGCTAGAAAATAAAACAATTAATTTTCAGATCTTCAGATATCCTGAAATGTTAATGCTGTTTCCATCTCACCGGACTCTGCCTTAGATCGGCTGAGATTTACAGCACAGGAACAGGCCCTTTGGCCCAAGTCATCCATGCTTCATTTATTTATCTATCTATTTATTTATTTATTTATTTATTTATTTAAAACAAAAAAAAGTTGGTATATCCCTTTTTGCGAAGTTTTTTAAAATAATAGAGCAACTGCTTCTCTCTTTTCTAGGGTCTATTTCTTAACTTTCTTCTCTAATTCTCCTTCTAATGGGCTTTTTTCCCCCAACACTTTCTCGCACTAACACGACTCTTTCTCACTTTCCTTACTTCCTTTATTTCTATCTCTCTTAAAGCTAAAAAAATGAAGGGGTACAACAAATGTAATAAGATATATGTGGTGTGTATTACTGTAACTTATTGTACTTCTAATAAATAAATAAATATTTATTTTAAAAAAACTAAAAAAAAAAACCTCATCCATGCTGACCAAGACCCCTCATCTAAGCTAATCTTATTTGCCAGCTTTCTGTTTTCATTTCAGGTCTTCAGCATCTGCGCTTTGTCTTTGATCTTTGATGTATTGAACACTAGGTTCTCTGCTGTTTTGACTTTCTGAGAAACATGTTTCCATGGCAGCAGTCTAACTTCTTTTAAGCCAATGTTCCAAAGTACACCAGATGATTTAACCATTTACTTATGTAACGTGATCTGCAGTGATTTGTCAGCAGCTTGTATCTTGTTTTGTGTTCCTTGCATTTTATATGGAGTGGAAGGATGCAGATTTGTAGTGATTTACTTTTTCCTAATGCCAGTTCCTCTGCCAAGCTTCCATGTGTCACCCAAGGTTTAAATACTATGAACAATGAGAGCGACTGCTACTCACTTGCTCCACAAAGAAACTGCAAACAAGCAACATTCATGCTTCCTCTTCACCTTCCCGTCTGAGAGGAATCTGACGATGTATATTTTGTTCATATGATCTTATCCTTTATTTGCTCTCTAAAACCCACATTTCTTTTTTTCTATGCTTTGCTATAGCTAAATGTAGACTCTGAGTATGCCAGTGTGCTGTCTTTATTTAAATGAAATGCAAGAAATATAATGAAAATATAGGTGCCCAGCTTCATAGATTCAGATTCAGATTCAATTTTAATTGTCATTGTCAGTGTACAGTACAGAGACAACAAAATGCATTATGCAGATATGTGATACAGCGTGTTTAGGAAGGAACCACAGATGCTGGTTTAAACCGAAGATGGACACAAAGCTGAAGTAACTCAGCGGGACATACAACATCTCTGGAGAAAACGAACAGGTGACGTTTCAGGTTGTCTGAAGAAGGGTCTCAACCCGAATCGTCACCTAATCCTTTTCTCCAGAGATGCTGCCTCACCTGTTGAGTTACTCCAGCATTTAGTGTCTATCTAACACTTGAAAGACATTTGGGCAGATGCATGAATAGGATAGGTTTAGAGGTATATGGACCAAACTCGGGGAAAGTGGAACTAGTGTAGATGAGGCATTTTGATTGGCATGGTATGTTGGGCCAAAGGGCCTGTTTCCATGTTGTAAGACTCTATGACTCAGTGTGTAGGTGAAAGAATCTGAGGAAAGTGAATGGGGATGTGAGGAGAAAAACATGGAATTAGTATGAATTGGTGCCTGATGGTGGGCTGAAGGTCATGTTTCTGTTTTGTCTGGGTCGCTGATATATGACAGTGAGAAGGGGGACTTGGTGATGGGGTTAGATGAATTGGTGGTGTCTGTCAGTATGTGATGGTGTCTGCTAGTTCGAGGGATGTCCATGAAGATTAGGATTTCATTTTTTCAATCATGGGAAGCCCCACATCGATAGCTGGATGTCAGTGCATTTTCTGGTGGCAGGGAGGCATTTACACGATGGGATCGTTACCATGTCCATGTAAACGACGTCTTCTTCTGAAACTCCAGCAGCACGAACCCTGGCACTGAAGAGCAGGCGAGCATCATTGGAGAAATTGTTAGGATCATTTGGAGAAATTGTAGATTTTCACTCAGGTGGTGATTTGAATGCATTTGCAGTAGGTATGTATTTATTTTAAAGTGGTGAAAGAATATGTATAACCCATTCCTTGAAACCACTGATCCAAAGACCATAAGTGATTACCTGCTGCTGATTTAAAATAGTTCCTCGTTATCATTTTATAAGATTTCTACGGTATGTCAGAGATTAATTTATTGTATGATGTTCATTAACTTGTACTCATACTTTTTAGATGAATGCACTGAAAGTAGTAGTTCTCTTTATTAATATTATGGAGAAGGGTACCATTCAAATGATAGATGATAATTGAAAATTTATAAAGATTTGCCTGGTTATGCTTTGCATTTTTATTGTATTTACTGTTGATTGCATTATTTGGTATTCGCTTGAATATCAGATTAGAAAAGCATCTAGTTTTGACTTAATTTCATTATTTAATTCAATGTTTGTGTTCAATTGATTTCCATGTGAAATGTTTTTGAGAATAACCATATGAAACTATAGACATCACAGCAATAACATATTCCAGTAGTTGTTTGCATTAGTAAGTTTTGATATAATGCAATTTGCATGTTATTTCCACATGGAGATGACTTTAAGGAAGAAGCAATGAGGGAGCTAATCAAGGGACTTCAATGTGGATAGCATGGGTTCTTCATTCTAGACATTGACACAGGCACTGCATATTTTTTCCATGTAGAATAATTCTTGTCATTCTGTTCTTGTAGTGAATTGCTTTAGGAAATGTAATAAAGTTACCACTTTTTACAACAATTTAGACAAATGGAAGCAATAGCAGACTTTCAGAAAATGTCCCAAAGTATCAACAATAAACATGTAGGAAGAGAAAGATATATAAAGAGCTACGAAGATAGCTATGGAGAGAAGGATTTGGCGATGTTTTGGGTTAAGACCCTTCTTCAGATATTAACTTGACTGGTAATGATATATTACTTCCTATTCTACTACAAACCTACCAACTCCCAAAGTTGTCTGGACTATATTTCTTCCCACCCTGCTTCTTGCAAAGATGCTATCTCCTACGCTCAACTACTCTGTCTCCGTAGTATCTGCTCCCAAGATGAAGTTCACCGTACTAGGACATCCGAGATCTCCTCATTCTTTAGGGAACATGGTTTTCCCCCCTTCTGTCATAGATGGGTCCCTCACACATGTCTCCTCTGTGTCCCGTAGTTCTGCTCACACTCCCCCTCCCCCCAGACCAGGCACTTGCCGTCAGGGTAGGTAAGGTAGGCCGTGCCTACCCTGACTAAAATTATAAAGTGGTAATTATTAAATATAAATAGTAAAAACACAGGAGAATTATGCCTACCCAAGTGATCGATCTCTTAAGTAGGCATAATTCTCCGTGCCTTTCATCCGCAGTACATGTAATACGCGAAAGTATGTGCAACTCGCATGCCATCGATGCTGCTTCATGCCTTCAATGACAAGGGGAGCTGTCAATGACAAGGGGAGCCTTTGCACCGTGGACTGCGTACTGTGCATGCGCAGCGCGAGTTTCTTGGCGGGTTTTTCAAACATGGATTGTCATTATCTTAAGAAACAAAGAGAGAAGAATGCAGTTTGTGTATAAAATAATGTGTTAAGTAAATTTCTTTGAGCTATATATTTTTAAATACCGCATTTACCGGTAATAAAGACATTTTTTTTACCCCAAAATAAGACCCAAAATTTACCTGCGTCTTGGAGGCCGAAGGTTAGGTTGTTCGCCAAGAAAGATAGACTTGGATATCGCTCTGTACAACAACATCAAGAACGATGTTGCTGTACTGGGGGATAGCTAAGCCTATCCCTCATTGCTGGCAGCTGATGGGAAGCGGCTGTAAAGTGGGAAGCGGCTGTAAAAGACAGCGCTGCTGTGGGGGGGTTCCTTTCACAGCGTGTGGGGAGTCTGGCCAGGGGTAAAGTTACGGGGAGGGCAGGAGCGTTGAGTAGGAGTGGGTTGGGGATCATGCCAGCAACTCGCTCACTGCTGCTGCGGCACTCTGGCCGGGGAGGGAAGTGGCTCGGGTTGCAGCGAGCGGCCGCTGGGACCAGACAGCGGAATTGGTCCCTTGATCACGCAGACAGGAGTAAACTCCACAACCCGCTGTGCTGTTATTCATCGCCCGCTGACCCGCTCTTGAACTGGTCCCCTCACTGTCCGGACTATATTGAACGACATGGACCGGGCAGTGCAAGCCATGCAGTATCACCCAGCGCAGCAAATGAGGCCATGTCCTGATTTCAGCGGCAGTCGGAATTTAAGTATTTGCGGGAAGCGGCTGACATGAGCGAGGTCGGCTAGCGGCAGGAGAGATGTGTTCAGATGGAGAGCACTGCCAGAGGTAAGCGGGCCAGCAGAAGGCACTGAGGTCCCAGCAGCCACTCGCAGACACTCGAGCTACTTCCCTCCCCGGCCACAATGCAGTGGCTCCGCGCACGGAGTGCTGTGGCAGCGATGAGTGAATGAGTTGCTGGTATGATCCCCGACCTCCTCCTTCTCAACGCTCCTGCCCTCCCCGCATCTTTACCCCTGGTCACTCCCCTGACTGGCCAGATGCTGTGAAAGGAATTCTCCCCGCCCAAATGGTCCCTTGAACTAGTGTTGTCATTCAATAAGATCACAACTGATTCAACTGTCAACTTGTCTCTCTCTCCAACCCATTCAGGCATTCAGAATGGAGGAGATTTGGAAGCCTTTGGCAAATTGAATTGTTACTTTCTTTATTATATAATTTTTTAATATTTTTTGAGCGTGAGAAGTTCTATGTCCCACTAGCCTTCTTTCAAAATTTAGCAACTCAAAATGGGAGTGCGTCTTCGACGCAGGTGCGTCTTCATTGCCGGGAAATACAGTACTTTATTAAGAGATATGGCTTTTGAATACATATTACTTTATAAAAGTCGACTGACAGCTTACGGAGAGGAGAACAATCTGCGCATGCGTGGTTTAAGATTTAAAAAAAATCCGACTGCCTACCCTGAGTGATTACTCACAGCACGTGCCTGCCCCAGACACAACAAGGACAGAGTAACCCTGGTCCTCACCTTTCACCCCACCAGCCTCTATATCAAACACATCTTCCAATATTTACATCACCTCCAATGTAATCCCACCACTAATCACATTTTCCCATTTCCACCCCTTTCCACCTTCCACAGAGACCACTCCCTCCGCAATTCCTTGCTTCACTCATACCTTCCCACCCAAACCACCCCCCCCCCCAAGTACATTTTCCCTGCAACCGCAGGAGATGCAACACCTGCTCTTTTACCTCCTCCCTCGACTCCATCCAAGGACTCCAACAATCCTCTCGGGTGAGGCATAGGTTCACTTCAACCTCCTCCAACCTCATCTATTGTATCCAGTGTTCCCAACTTGGGTTCCTCAGAGCTGCCAAGTAGTACGGATTTGCCGTATTTTGTACGGAAATGCGATTAGAATACGGATGTACGATTTTGTGTTGTTAAATACGGATTTTAAATACGGAGATCAGTTCAGTCTGAAGAAGGATCTCGACCAGAAACGTCACCTATTCCTTCTCTCCAGAGACGCTGCCTGTCTCGCTCCTGGTTTAAACGGAGCGCTGTCCGTTTAACGCGTGGGAACTTAAACGAAGAGCTGTCGTCTACAGCGCTATGGGTTCTAAAATAGCGCTACCAGCTGGAGCGCTTTACACATAGCTTCTTGGCAACAGTGCTATAGGTCACAGACTGTTCAGGAAAATTCTGGTATAACAATGAGTCTTTGGAATTCTCTTTCTCAGTGGTAGTTGGGCCTTTGATTATTTTTCAGGCAGTGGTAAAATTTTGGATAAACCTAGTGGTGAAAGGTTACCAGTGGGATTGCAGTTACATTGGGATTAGCTTTGATTTTACAGAATGGTGGGTGGGCTCAATGGGGAGAGAGGGAGGGGTGGGGAGAGCGAGAGGGGGAGATGGAGATGGAGATGGAGAAGGGGAGAGGGAGAGGGAAAGAGGTAGGAAAGGAATAAGTGGGAGGGAGAAATAAAGGAAAGAGGGAGGGAGAGAAAGAGGGAGGGGGAGGGAGGACGAGAGGGAGGGAGAGAGGAAGGAGGGAGGGAGAGGGAGGCTTCCAAAATGGCTTCTACATCATCATCTGGTGCTAAAAGCAGGAAGCAGTTGTTCAAAGCAATAAACAAAGAGATGGCAATGAATGCACTGTAAAACAAGGTGCATAGACGACGTCAATTGGTAGCAAAGTTATGCATTCTTTTACTCTAACCTGAGTATGACCGCACATTAAAAATAAAAGGTTGGTGACCTGTTTTTCCGAAGCTCCCGCAACAACAGCTTGTCCGCTGGACTGGAGGGCGGCAGCTTCGACCGCCCCAGGCCGCGGAGTTTGAACCGGCCCGTTCGCGGAGCTCGGATTCAGCCGCGGGACTTGCTTACCATCACCCGGCGGGGTCACAACATCGGAGGCCTGGATCGCCTCAGCGCAGAGGGAGAACAAAGAGGGAAGAGACAAGAACTGTAAGACTTTTGCTTTCCATCACAGTGAGGAGGTGCCTGGTGGACTCACTGCGGTGGATGTTATATCTGTGTTTATTGTATGTTTTGTTATTTTATTCTATGTTATGACTGCAAGGCACAAAATTTCATTCAGCCTGAAAAGTCTGAATGAAAAGTCTGAATAACAATAAAAGATACTTGATACTACTGCTGCACCACTGTGCAGCCTCATTTTCAAGCATGAATGCAGTTCCACACTACCACAAATTTTGCAGTTGATTTGCAGATGTAGAGGACGTTTAATTTCCACCGTATCAAACTGGTTTGGCAATTTATTTAACATTTTTAATGCCTGAATAAACCATTTGGCAGGTGTTTAATATTAAAATATTAATGAATAGCTACAAATTGCAAATAAACTCGATATTTGAACTATAAAGTGCGATAAATGCATGGGTGGATTAGAGGAGCAAATGCATCAAATGTAAACTGGTTCTCAATGCGATGTTTCATTTCTGTGGATTTGCTGACAGTTTGATTATGATAAATGGTAAGCTTTATGTAGAAGAAATAATAAATGGAATGCTAGAACGTTTTATTCTCTGCGTCTTATTCGGGCTGTTCATAAACAATGTGAATGCAATGACAAAATATGCTAAAGAAATGTCACTGCCAAACAGCATCAACGAGCCCGAGGGAAAGAGTAAAGAAGTGCAAATGGAATATAAAATGAATAAATATCAGGCACTATATTTTGGTATGAGAAGTGTGAAGTATATAAATTTAGATGTCTGTTGGAAAAGAATGAAAATGAATAAATCCTTATACTTTTTCAATTTTAATGAAAAGAAAACAGAAGTGATAGTGTTTGGTCCCAATGGCTCCCGTGAACCTCCCACTGTTGACTTGGGTCCCTTGGCACTGTATGTGAAGCCAATAGTTTTAAACTTGGGTTTTAGGATGGACAGTGATTTTAAATTAGATCGTCAAATAGGCGCGGTAGTTAAGTCCAGCTTCTTTCATTTAAGGCAGCTGGCAAAGGTGAAGCCTATTTTGAAACCGTAATCCATGCCTTCATTATGTCTCGGCTGGATTACTGTAACGCACTTTATTTTGGAGTTAGCCAATCTTCCCTTGCACGTGTCCAGTTGGTTCAGAATGCTGCTGCTCACCTTTTAACTGGAACACGTAAGAGGGAGCACATAACGCCTATTCTGGCCTCCCTCCACTGGCTGCCTGTGTACTTTAGAGTTCATTTTAAGATTCTTTTATTTGTTTTTAAATCTTTAAATGGTCTCGCCCCGCCTTACCTCTCTGAGCTGCTTCATCCCTACGCTCCTGCTCGGTGCCTCAGGTCAGCTGATCAGCTGCTCCTGGAGGTACCGAGGTCTAAGCGGAAGCTCAGAGGGGATAGAGCCTTCTCTGTTGCTGCTCCGACATTATGGAACACTCTACCTTTCCACATTAGACAGGCCCCTTCACTGTCCAAAACTAGTTTTAAAACCCTTTTCTATTCCTTGGCTTTCGCCCCTGCATGAGACTTTGCCTTCGCTCTTGTTTTAGTGTTTCTATTATTGTTTTTACTGTGTTTTAATGTTTTTATTGCTTTGTTTTATGTTTATAATTAGTCATGTACCGCACTTTGTTGCAACAGTGGTTGTTTTTAAAGAGCTCTATAAATAAAGTTTAGTTCAGTTATAGAATCATGGACCTTTTGATAATTGCTCATTTCTAAGCCCCCCCCCCCCCCCCCCCCCCCGTGTCTAGTTTCAGTAAAAACACTGAATCAAGCACTTGAACCAACTAAATTTTATTTTACCAAAAGCGCGTCACAGATCACACACTGTGCCTATCTCACCACGGTTTCGATCCCCGGGTCTGCCTGTTCAAGGGCACTAGGCCTCGCTCAGCCAGATGCGCTCCAGATGTTCACGCAGAACGGAGCGCCCTTCCGGAGGTTCGACGCTGAGCCTCGTGATCGCGGACATTTATATGTCCCGGGACCTCGAGGGGCCTGGACATATAAACTCTCTCAATAACCCAATTACAGATATTGATTAACCCCATGCATAACAGGGTGAAGAAGATATGATAGTGGCATCGAATGCCCCTGTCCCACTTGGGAAACCTGAACGAAAACCTCTGGAGACTTTGTGCCCCACCCAAGGTTTCTGTGCGGTTCCCGGAGGTTCCTGTAGGTTTTTGTCAGTCTCCTTAATGGTCAAAAGTGGTTTCCGCTTCTTCTATGTTCCGGCGATTATTTCAAAAAATTAAAAACCGGCCAGTTGCATCAGAGCTGACCCAGATTACTGCCACCCCTGTTAAAATGGCTTTATCTGCTAATTGTCTTGTACCACATTGTGCAGTGCAGGAGGAACTCTCGATTCACATAGTGATTCAATGTCAGGTGATGGTGTCTGGCCTGCTGAGTTACTCCAGCACTTTGTGCCGATCTTAAGTTTAATTTGGGTCCTGCAGGATATTGCTGGAGTTCTGACATGTCTTGCTTGCAGTAACAGGGGTGACACAGTGACACAGCTGACACAGCTAGTGCCTCACAGCACCAGAGACCCGTGTTCAATCCTGATCCTGGATGCCGTCTCAATGGAGTTTATGCACTTTCTCCCTTGATCGCATGGGTTTCTTCCGGGTACTCCGGTTTCCATCCGCATCCCAAAGACATGCGAGTTTGTAGGATAATTGGCCTCTGTAAATTGCCCCTAGTGTGTAGGGAGTGGATGAGAGAGTGGGATTTGATGGGCTGAAGGGTCTGTTTCTAGGTGTATCTTACAATTAAAAAAATATTTTCGGTACATAGGAGTTTCAAACGGGTATTTCTTGTGAGTTAAAAGTAAGCCGTTGCTTCATATGCTGCTTCTAACAAATGTGTAATATTTACTCTGAAGAAGGGTCCCAATCCCAAAAGTCATCCAACCTTTTTCTCCAGAGATGCTGCCTTATCCGTTGAGTTATTCCAGCACTTTGTTCTATCTTTGGTATAAACCAGCATCTGCAGTTACTTCCTGTGTATTATGAGTAATATGCATGTGATGATACCTCTGTGTCTTCTGACTAAATGATTCATTTATATTTAATACACCAATGTACCATAGAAAAATAAATTGCATTAAACTTCATGTACTGAGTAATTGAAATTCTGGGTCCATGTTTTGCTGGAAAAAGGAGTGAAAGAGGAAAAATAATCCAGATCTCACAAATTGTTCAGACCGGTTGATAATACAAGAAGGATAACTTACCAAGGACAATGTAAATGATACATTGTAAACCAATAAGTGGATAAAGCTGTAACTAGTCTTCTAGTTATTCTTAAGGCAAAATGATCAGCTGCTCAGAGCACCGTTCTTCAGGACCATGCAGGGCCCAGTAAAGGTCATTTCTCCTGCCATTGATCCCTCTCACTGTTAGGCTTTGGCTCAGTTTGAGGTCCAAATTAAATGTCAACAAGACTCCTTTGGATGCCACTTGTTTCTCTGCAGCTCGGACTTTCTTGCTGTTATTTTCCATGTTGGCATAGCGTGTTCCCTCCATGTGTCGGTTATCCTGCCAGGAGCCAACCCTGCTTTTTCCGTGCAGATAAAAATGAGTCGGTCACAGTAGTTTTTGCAGGGAGAAGCTTCAACCCATGTCCAATTATAAGCTGTAGGAAAAAACTGCAGATGCTGGTTTAAATCGAAGATAGACACAAAATGCTGGAGTAACTCAGCAGGGCAGGCAGCATCTCTGGAGAGAAGGAATGGATGACGTTTTGTGTCGAGACCCTTCCTCAGACTGAGTCCAATTATAGGGTGCGTTGAGGAATGGTATAATGCTGGGCAGGGCAATGCCATCATTATACTTTATGCCATGTAACCCTGTGCATCTTATGCTTGGGAGTCTTGTATCCTGAACCGTGAGTGTGGTGCAGCTGGTAGAGCTGCTACCTCAGCACCAGAGACCCAGGTTCAATCCTTGATCTGTAGGGAGTTTGCACGTTCTCCCTGTGATCATGAGGGCTGCTTCCTGGTGTTCCGGTTTCGTCCCACATTCCAAAGACTGCGGGTTTACAGGTTTATTGGCCTCGGTAAATTGCCGTTATAGTGTGTAGGGCGTGGTCACTGAGACTTGCTGTGGCAACCTACTGGAATTTCTTGATTTCATCTTTAATGGATACATGTTCGGGATTCAACTCAATATAAAAAAATATCTGACCTTAATGCAGGAGACGGGAGACTCTGCCAGTTCAGTTGATTTCTGTCTTGCCTGGTCTATAAGGAGCAATGAGGAAAGAATGAACAAGGATATTGAGGGAATGGATAGTGGAGGGGGCAGGTGTATAAGCGTTGGATGGAGCCTGGAGTAGTAAGTTTATCCAGGAAGGGTGGGTGTATCTGGGCTGGAGGGATAGGGTTAGAGAGGGTAGATGTGCACTGGCGTGGATGGCAATCCCAGACCGAAGAAGATGGGTGGATTTGGGCGAGAGGGGCAAAGGAATATGGGCTGAAGGAAACGGGTTGTGGGGAATGGCAGGATCATGCATGTGGCGGAGGTAGTGTTGTGGTGAGGGCGGGGCAGGGATATCTGGTCTGGTTGGAGCAAGGTAGAGGTATCTTGGCTTGAGGGGCCAGGGGAGAGCCAGGGGAGAGCCAGGGGTAGGGGCGACCTGGGCTTGGCAGGATCAGGATGGCGGTGTTTGTGGGGGAAGGGCAGATAAATGACGGGAATATGACCTGTATGATCTGCTTCACTAATTCCTCATAGCTACAAGATGCAGCAGCTGTGGGATCGGAAGAGGATTTTGTACATCTGATGTTAAAAGTCGCACAATAGAATCAGTGAAGTTGGAGAATATTATCGTGCACCACCTGCTCAGATCACACTGTGTAGACACACTGGGGAATGTTTAGTTTAGAGATACAGCACGGAAACAGGCCCTTCAGCCCACCGAGTCCGTACCGACCAGTCTTCCACGCACATTAACACTATTCTACACACACTAGGGACACTTTACAATTATACCAAGCCAATTAAACTACAAACCTGTACGACTTTGGAATGTAGGAGAAACCGAAGATCTCGGAGAAAACCTATGCAGGTCATGGGGTGAACATACAAACTGCGTACAGGCAGCACGGTTAGTCAGGATCAAAACCCGATCTGTGGTGGTGTAAGGCAGCAACTCGACCGCTTTTGTGAATAATTTCCACGTACATTGAATAGTGACTGTGCAGTGATTAAGCTTCATCTGTTGCTGTGTAAAAACAAAGAACATATCCCCTGAGCTGAGCAAAATACACCTGAATATATTAGGAAGTGTTAGCTTTCTATGCTGCCTAAAATGAAATCAAGATTAAAGATTTTTGGCTGTTCTTTGTGCCAATTGTTATTCTTGCAATATTATTTTATATTTGTGGCAATTAGCAACATTAACATCTCACAATCCTCAGGAGTTGGAATAGAATAGTTTCTTGGCTGTTGCATAAAAATTGGCTTCCAGTGGAATAATGGCAGATGAGTGTAATATGTGTATTGTATGTATGAGTTTTATGTGGGAATGTTGATACCTGCTAGAAATACATCCCAGTAGGTGTTTATTTGCAATGATTAGTTCCATGCTTTTTCCCAATAGCTTAGTTTTTAGTTGAGATACAGTGTGGAAACAGACCCTTTGGCCCACTGAGTCCACGCCAAACAGCGATCACCTGCACACTAGTTCTATCCTACACACTAGGAGCAATATATATACAGAAGCCAATTATCCTACAAACCTGCATGTCTTTGGAGTGTGGGAGGAAACCGAAGCGCCCGGTGAAAACCCACAGGTGGAATGTAAAACCTCAGTACAGACAGCATCCATAGTCAGGATTGAACCCGGGTCTCTGACACATTAAGGTAGCAACTCTACCGATGCTCCAATGTGCCACCCTTGTTGTGCCTATCAGCTGATTGTGAGAATATCTGAATGTTAATATACCAGCTCGCAAAAACAATTGTGTGCAGAGGAGGTTGTCTTTCCATAATAGACATAATCCAAAGATTTGCTGGAATCATTTGATCAGGCTGAGATCAGCAGTCTTCTATTTGCGTCACACTAATATTGATGGATTTGTTTTTCATCTGGACATGTAGTGTAGAGCTCTGACCCTGAAATACTCCCGACAGAAGGCAGTCATTTGTCAAAGCTGCAAATTGTTTAACTTGTTTTAAAGTTTTGGATATTCAGAGACATTGCAAATCAAAATAGATATGCTAAAAAAATTATTATTTAAAAAAAATAAAAGTTCAGGTTAACTGAAAGTACGATATTTAGAAATATTTACAACAATAATTTATAATAAGTAACTTGACTTCCTTGTTGCCTGCTAAATCTATGCCCCACATCCCTCACTGAAATCAGTGGGATCTCAGATCTTGTCCCAGCCTGACCTGTCAGAGGGTGTAAGTGCCAGTGAATCCCTGCAAGAGTGAGCCCTGGCACTGGACTACATGGTAGACAGATTGACAGATACAGTGTTAGCAGTTGACGGGGACAGTGTTAGCTGTGAGGAGGTTGCTAGGAGGCTGCAAGGTGACTTGGATAGGTTGGGTGAGAGGGCAAATGCATGGCAGATGCAGTATAATGTGGATAAATGTGTGGTTATCCACTTTGGTGGCAAGAACAGGAAAGTAGACTATTATCTGAATGGTGGCCGAATAGGAAAAGGGGAGATTCAACGAGACCTGGGTGTCATGGTACACCAGTCATTGAAAGTAGGCATGCAGCTGCAGCAGGCAGTGAAGAAAGCGAATGGTATGTTAGCATTGATAGCAAAAGGATTTGAGTATAGGAGCAGGGAGGTTCTACTGCAGTTGTACAGGGTCTTGGTGAGACCACACCTGGAGTATTGCGTACAGTTATGGTCTCCTAATCTGAGGAAGGACATTCTTGCCAAAGAGGGAGTACAGAGAAGGTTCACCAGACTGATTCTTGGGATGGCAGGACTTTCATATGAAGAAAGACTGGATAGACTTGGCTTGTACACACTAGAATTTAGAAGATTGAGGGGGGATCTTATAGAAACTTACAAAATTCTTAAGGGGTTGAACAGGCTAGATGCAGGAAGATTGTTTCCGATGTTGGGGAAGACCAGAACAAGGGGTCACAGTTTAGGGATAAGGGGGAAGTTTTTTAGGACCGAGATGAGAAATTTATTTTTCACACAGAGAGTGGTGAATCTGTGGAATTCTCTGCCGCAGAAGGTAGTTGAGGCCAGTTCATTGGCTATATTTAAGAGGGAGTTAGATGTGGCCCTTGTGGCTAAAGGGATCAGGGGGGATGGAGAGAAGGCAGGTACAGGATACTGAGTTGGATGATCAGCCATGATCATATTGAATGGTGGTGCAGGCTCGAAGGGCCGAATGGCCTACTCCTGCACCTATTTTCTATGTTTCTATGTTTCTGTAACCTGCAGTGCCCAAGATTTAAGTCCTTCACAGTATACAGTATGTGTGTGGAAGGTGGTCTTGGAGGGGAGGATGCTCCTCAAACTGTGGAGCATCCTGGACACAGCTCACTCCCTCCATGACACACTGGTCAACCTGAGGAATACCTTCAGCAACAGACTGGTTCCACCAAAATGCAGCACAGAACGCCACAGGAGATCCTTCTTCCATGTGGGTATCAAACTGAACAACTCCTCCCCCTTCTGTCGTGGGGTAGACTGAGACTGACTCCCCCCCCCCCCCCCCCTTCAATGTTATATCTTGCATCAAATGGTGTATCCTTTAGCTGTGCCTTATGGCCGGCTTCATTGCATTGACATATAGTCTTCCCTTTGACTTGATAGCACGCAATCAAAAGCTTTTCACTGTACGTCAGTACAAATGACCATAATAAAGTAAACTAAACCAGCGTTCTGTGTTATATAAAAGTTAGTTGAAAAATAAACTCTGTCCATCTTGATCTTGCGTCCTTACATTTATACATGGTTGGCAAGTTCACAAATACAATAAGTCGAGCATTTCAAATGAGGTAGTGATTTAATAGCCAGATGAAATATTTTAATGCACATAAAAGCAGAAACTCCAGCTAAAGCCAACATTTTCCAATGTCATTGTCCCACAGCAGCCACCGCATGAATCTGCTGTCCCACGGGATCACAGTGTCCACCAACATGAGCACAGAGGTCAACTATGCCCATGCACATAGTTACACCATAGGCACCAACAATTCTCAGGATTTACTAAGGTTTCCTTTCCTACTCCTTTTAAATAGAAACAAATGTTTTAATAATTATAGATTATCACCCTACTATAGTTATCCAACCAGATGCAACTAAATTTAAGGTAGCTCTTTCTTCCCAATAACCCTTTCTGGCTTAAGTCCTCCCTCCACCACCTCCAGTTTAAATTCCATTTGGAATATTTTGGAGGACCAAGAAACCAAGTACCAAGATAGTTTTTGCATGCCATAATAGCGATTGATTAAACATTTAAGAAGTTGTCAGACAATATTAAAAATGATGTCTATCAAAACAATTTCCTACATCCCAATGAGTTCCTAGCAGCGTACAACAGAGAGAGCACATAGTGTTCAGATAATCAAGGATTGATTAAGGTATGGAAGGAAACCCCTTGGTCTGTCGAGTTTATATTGGTTTCATATAATAGAATGTTGTAATCCAATTTGTTCCACTCCTTTGTTACCTCCCCATAGCTGTATAAATACTTTCCATGCATATATTTACCCATCTCCCATTCAAAAGGGTCACAATGGAATCTGCCTCTACTGTTACCAGACCCCACCAATTCGCTGTTTGTGGGGGGGAAAAAAACAATCCTCATGTCAATAGCTCCTCATTGTCTCTTTTTGTCCTCTCTGACAATTGAGAACTGTTTCTCTCTATAAACTGTCTGTACTCATGCTGACTTTAAATATCTTTATCAGATCACCTCACAATCTCCTTTGTTCCTGGGAGAACCTCTCTGGTTTCTCCAGTCTGCCCGCTTATATAACGTTCCTCTTTTTTTGGTAAATCTCTTCTGCAACAACTCTACTCTAATCCCTTTACATTTTTCTTAAAGCTAGACGCAATGCTCCAGTCAAGGTCAAAGCAATGTTTTGTAAAGGTTCCTTGTGATTTCCTTGCTCTTGTACTCTACGCCTCTATTTACAAAGGCCAGGATCATACATGCGTTATCATATACCTTCAAACATGTTTCGAAAGCCCCAATATGAATTGTGCTCTGTCATTTATACATCCTCCTCTCACCCTACTAAAAAATTTAACACCCCTCATTTCATATTATTAAATTTAATCTGCCATCTTTCTGCCCATTCAATCACCCTTTCCATGTCATCATAAACTCCATCACCATTATCAAAGTCATGCACATGTTCCTGAACTGTATTCCCAAATAAATGGAAACACAAGTGGGCGTGGGGGGTCATAGTGTCAGGAAATGGGGAGCACAGATCCAGGAAATTTGCAAAATGTCATAATAGCGATTGATTAATTGCAGGTTGTGTTGTTTTGCACTAATATAAAAAAATAGATTGGACATTTTATTTTGTTTCTTTATTATGTTCTCTAGTGACGTTGTCAGACGTGTTATGCCGCGGCAAGTAAAAATGGAATTGTTCCATTTCGGTAAATGTGAGAATCTTGACCTCTTGACTTCCTGATTGGCTGGCGGACACAAATTTGATTTCAAATTTTAATAGAGGATTGGAGAAGTCTGGGTGTAAATTGGCAGGCCTGTGTGGAGATTAGTTGTTCTATTTCAAACAGGCGGTACAGGCATAATGGGCCAAATGTTCTCCTTCTGTAATGCTATAACAGTAATAAAAATATGATGCTACATTCCAGTGGCATCTTGCAATTTTTTAAGAACATCACCAATAGGAGCAAGAGTCCACCTTTTTTCTTTTCAAGCCTCCTCTACCATCAGAAAACATGATCTGAGTTTGGCATCGACTTCACGGTTTTACTCCTGCCAGAACAGTATAACCCTGCACTTAGTCAAAAAAATCTATCTCAGCTGTGAATATACTCATGGCTCAGCATCCACACTAGTGTGTAATTAGAATTTCTGATTATAATTGTTGATTAAAGCTTTAGCATAATTTATGTTGATGATTAAAGCTAAGAGTTTATTTTGGAGAAATTGCATTTCAAAGAAGAAATATTCACTCTGAGGCTTAATCCCAACATTTTACTCTGGAACATTTCCATATAAACATATCCTGTTCAATGGTCACTTATTCTTTTTGATCATCCTGCTTTTGCTCAATGAAGAAGTGGGAACAATAAGTCCAGAGATGAATGAGAGCAGGGCTTCTTCCAGTTTGGAACACAAGGTGGAGAAGGGATGATATTTACTGAGTTGCAAGCTACTGATGTTAGTTTTAACTTTAATGTTCCCGATGATAGTAAACAGATATACAATACCAGTAATAGGTGACATCTGAAGAAAGGTTCTGAGTCTGAAGAAAGGTTCCAACCTGAAACGTCACATATCCATGCTCTTCAGGGATGCTGCCTGACCCACTGAGTTACTCCAGCATTTTGTGTCTTTCCTTGGAACACCTGCTTCTGCATTTTCTTGTTTCTGCTGTTTATACACTCCCAACAGACAGCGGAAGACAAGATTTGGGGAAAGTCACTAACAGTCATTTGTCTACACTTGCTGATGCTAATATCGGTGGAAAGTAATTTTTTTAGACAAAAACTTTTATCTCTCCAACATTAGCTAATTCTGTGTGCTGTCAACACTGGTTTTTCCGATTTATTGTGGTATGGGTAGACTGATTGTCCTTCAGTATTAACATATTTGAATGTCTCAGACCATATACCGCAGGAGAATGTTTAGACAGTAACAACAAATTGGAAAAGGGTTATGTTTCCGCTTTCAGTTAATGAAGAAATAAATGTGTATCACACACACACGTGTGTATATATGTTTGTGTTTGTGTGTATGTGTGCATGTGTGTATATGTGTGTGTATATATGTACATGTGTGTATATATGTGTGTGTATACTGTATATGTGTTTACGTGTGTATATATATATGTGTGTGTGTGTATATATGTGTGTTTTTATATTTATATAAAATGGAGTAGATGGATAAAGAAAATCCATATAATTGTAAAAGTTCACATTTTATTTTAAAGTTTTGGTCTTCTTTTCTATTTGCAGATTGTGATTCCCATGCTTTATTCACAACTCACGACATGTTCAACATAGAGAGCCCAGATGGACATCTGGATGAAGATGGCAACGGGGAGGGCAAATCTCAGGCGGACTCGGGCACCGCACTTGGAACAAATGCCCCAGAAGAATCAGCAGTCAGGTCAGAAATGCAACGTTAAAATTAATGCAACATTAACATTCCAGAAATATAAGGCCAAGCAGAAAAACTGGAAAATAGTGCAGCAAATGCTTTGATATTTGTGAAGAGGAAAGATGGATTGTGCTACTTCTGGTGTGCTCCCTGTATGACAGACAATCTGAAACCCATCGAGGACCTCTCCTATTTAGATTTCCAGTCTGATCTATTGTACAATTTTTCCAGAGTTTACTGCTTGGTCCCAGAAGTGTGATTGCCATCATATGTTCGGGTTGCTGAGCATAAAAGCATCAGAATAGTTAATAAGTAGATAGTGTTAGATATAAGGAGAGGTAAATAGCCCACTGCACCATTTAATAATATTGTGGCTTATTCACTATCCCAAGTTTATGTTCTCATTCAATCTTCAGAACCCTTTCTCATAATATCCCAAAGCTGGGGATCTTGGTCTTTAAGTTTGCTTTACTTCACATCCCTTTCAGCCAAAACAATTGCAAAGATTTGCAATCCCTTTTACCCGAGATAAATGACTGACCACTAGTTGCTTTGTTAGTTACTTGATTTACTGTGAAGAAACCCAGCAGTGTTGAAATGACACGAGAATAAATAAATTAATATAATCAGAACAGTTTGCCAGATTATGCATCCTATGTCTTACATAAATTATGTGTAGGCAGAGGCACGACTTTACAGATAATAAATTCCTTTTCAGTTACAGTGGCAAGAGTTCGCCCATGTACTACTCTGCCTCAATATGTTTTTCCATGGTTTCTCCCACCTAATGTTGTGGAGTTTTTCTTGAGAGCTTTATCCATTGTGATATTTGCCAAGGTCATCCATTTTATGGTGGGGAAGAAGATGGGATAGAAATGAATAGAGACGAGTGATGTTTGATACTGCTCGGAAGGTAACAGAATCTTCTTTGAGCAAATTTCAATCAATTCAATGTCAGCCAACTGTTGTGCCCTTATAAGTGCATAAGGTTCACAGTTGCACATGGCCATGTATGGAATTGCCTTTATACTGGATGCCAGCTCATTGTTTGATGGAACAAGGCTGCCTGAAAAAGTCTTTTCACTTTTACTCCTTTTCTTTGCAGTCAATTATTCTTTGGAACTCAAATGTAATCATTTTTGTTGTAGTGCATGTGCACATCCTTAACGTGTAGGAAAGAACTGCGGATGCTGGTTTAAATCGAAGGTAGACACAAAATGCTGGAGTAACTCAACGTGACAGGCAGCATCTCTGGAGTGAAGGAATGGGTGATGTTTCGGCTCAAGACCCTTCTGAAGAAAGTGCATAAGGTTCAGAAGAACCCTTTAGAAGAAGGGTCTCGAACCGAAACATCACCCATTCCTTCTCTCCAGAGATGCTGCCTGTCCCGCTGAGTTACTCCAGCATTTTGTGTGTGCACATCCTTAACATCTTCCAGGAATATGTGTACGCATCCATCACCTTTTTGTAATTTTAATGATTATTGGGGTAAAGGCCTCAGGCCATTACACGGCCCTGTGTTTTATTGAAGAGATGGTTCTCATATCAGCTCTATTCATATTTTAATGAGAGTACAGCTTGAACACGAGTGAACACAGAAGAATTATGCAGCCATTTATTATTGGCAATGTTATTATGTGACAATTAACATTCTCCATTGTGCTGGAGTCTATAATAACAACGTCCAATTATATCTGGATGCTATTTCTGTGAGTGCAGTTCTGAGGCTTTTGTGTTCAATCCAGAGAAGTTGGTAATTTCAATATTAGATGGGTGGTGGGGCCAATTTTTACTCTGGCCAATAGCAGTTCATTACATGCTTCTGGCAGCTATTATTGCTGGCTGACAAATAACTTGTGCTGCCAAATGGTATGGGCCATTTAATATAGAGATCAGGCAGCAGGTGCTGTTCAACTGGGGAGACATCAAGCAGAATGCTGGAGACTTGTAAGACCCTTGTTGCTGGCATATAAAATAAACTTTACGTCATTTCTTAGGGAGTTCGGAGAAGCAAGAATGCATTTCTGGAGAAGACGGAATTTTTAGTTAAGTTTAGAGATACAGCGTGGAAACAGGCCCAATGATAGACCCAAAATGCTGGAGTAACTCAGCTGGTCAGGCAGCATCTCTGGCAGAGCTGGATTTAGATGAAGAGAGGCCCTAAGCTATTCCACTTGTGAGGCCCCTCCCATTCTCCCAGCCCCACGACTATAGGAAGATGGAAGAGTGTTTTAAATAATTTGATTAAAGCCTAGGATGCTGACGGGAGTTTAAAATTTCACAATTCCTTCTCTATAGGACATAAAATGTTATTGTTAAATACCGTAGTGATTGGAAAAACCCCCCATAAATATTAAAATTAACACTGTGAAAAACTTTTGCTATAACCGAACTTTGTAAACATGTTGTGGAATAAGCAAGAATTTTTAGGAAAATAAAATTGTAAGTTTACTCTCATATTAAAAAAACAAAAACAAAAAAAAAGCAAACAAAAACGTGAGCTTCAAAATGTTATTGCCTAGGAAATGTTGGGGGGGCTTTCTGGAGCGCTAGCATGGGTGTTGTGGGCTGAAAGGACTGGTTTCCAGAGGGCTAGTGTGGACATTGTGGGCCGTATGGATTCTTGGGCTGGCAGCTCAGTCACTAAGGCCTGGCAGCTCAGTCACTGAGGCCTGGCAGCTCAGTCACTGAGGCCAGGCAGCTCAGTCATTTCTGAGTCAGCATGACCAAGGACCAAGGACAAGACACAACATTAAAGACATTTAACAATAAACATAAAAACATCCCCCCACAATGGTTCCCACTGTAGGGGAAGGCAAAATGCCCAGTCCCCATCCCCAGTTCACTCATAGTCGGGCCTATTGAGGCCTCCGCAGTCGCCTTTACGGAGGCCCGATGTATCAGGCCGTTCTCGCTGGGTGATGTAGCTCCGGCGTTGGGAGAATCCTCACAGCGGCTTGGGACACCTGGAACAGCCGCATCCGTACTGGAGACCGCGGCTTCCGAAGCCAAGAAGGCCATGCTGGATGGAGCTCCACAACTGGCGATCTCGGCGAGAGATCCCAGGCTCCCGATGTTAAGTTCAGCGCCGCTGGCCACTCCACAGACCCGCGGCTCAGCGATGTTTCATCGGCGGTCTTCAGCTCACCAGAGCTCCAGCGCGGCGACCCAGGCAAGGCGTCGCCCGCTCCTCGATAGCGCTCCAGCGCTCCAGCGCTGTGCCGCCGCCGAAGCCGATGTTTTGGGCGGCCCCCTCAGGAAACACTGCTCCAGGCCCGCTGGTAGGCCGTCGAAGGTGCAGCCCGGAGAAAAGCTGCCTCTCTGACCAGGTAGGGACCCTAGAAAGTAGTTTCCCCCTTCTTCCCCCACCCCCCCCACATAAAAAAGACTAGAACACCTAAAAACAAAACACTCAACTAACTAAAAATTAATTAAAAAAAAGAAAAACGGACAGCTGCAGGCTGGGCAGCCATACCACACAGGACGGCGCCCCCTAGATTGGCTACATTATGGCTACATGTAACATTGATCCAAACAAAGATTTGGAAACTGAAATAATTCAGGATTTTAAGTTAAATTGATCGCAACAAATCAATTGTTGTTACTCCATAAATGTTTCTATCACTTGGGTTACTGCTTTTATTTATTTTTTGAGCTTTTACCACAAACAATGTGATTGGTTAACTGAATTGATTGAAAGATACAGCATGGAAATAGGCACTTCGGCCCACCAAGACAGAGTCGACCAACAAGTTCACTCTAGTTCTATGTTAACCCACTTTCACATCTACTTCCTACACACAAGGGCAATTTTACAGAGGCCAATTAACCCACAATCCCACCTGTCTTTGGGATGTGGGAGGAAACCCAGGCAGTCACAGGGAGAATGTGCAAACGCAAAATAGACAGCACCCAAGGTCAGGATCGAACCAGGGTCTCTGGCACTGTGAGGCAGTAAATCTACCAGCTGAGCCACTCTGTTCTATTATAATCTCAGTAGCAACTAAAAAAAGAAAGGTGGGTTTTTATTCATCTGGCAAAGGTGATAAATTCATCTCATGATTGCATTCTAATTAGTTACTTTGATTCAAATAAATGGCTTTCCATCAACAAAGATTAGTGGGAGATGCTGGCTGAAAGGTGCAAACGTCATTAAAGGGTAAAATCATATTCTGAGGGAGGAACGATTTCAATAGAATTAGAACACATACAGACACCATCTTTGAATTTTTCAATTACAATGGACAAATCGTTCTGCTCAACAAAAGAATTCAGAAATTAATAATAAAATTCCAATAGTCAGAAGAGGTTTGAAAAATCTTCAAAGAGCTAATATGGACAATCTTATCCATAATTGGCATCTCACGATTGTGATCAGTGTAAGATTTTAAATTACATTCCGAGTAAATTACATGGAATCACTTTGTAAAATTCTCATTCCCAGAAAGCAATGGAATTCAATGGTTCTTATAATTTAATGGCTATAATTATTAAGAAATTATTTATGCTACAGCTGCATATTATCACAATGTTGCCATAAAAAAAACAAGAATGAGACATGCTCTTTTGGTGGAAAATTAATTTCACCCTATAATTGCTCCTCGTGCTGTAAGAAGCTTAAATAATTGATGCTAGTCCTCCTGTCAGTCTGATACAGAATTAGTCCAATGTGGAAGCCTTCAAAGGTAACACTTCATCATTATCTTTTTCCAGGATACTAGTGATAGAGTTGTGGTAGAATCTGGACAATTCTCATTTCATCATGATCAGCTGTGAAAATTAAAATATTCCAATCATTTTCAAACGCTTTCATGTTCTGTATTTAAAACAAAGTTGTGATCTGTGAACTTTACAATCCAGCCCTACTTCCATGTTCACAAAACCATTTGTTACTGAGATTTACTGAGACATGAAGCAGGTAGAACATTGTGGAGCGCTGCTACAAAATAACACATCGATTTAAATTATTTTTACTAATCTATTGAATTTTGTACTTCTATAATGTTTGATCTCAATTTAAGATGTCTATAAGCTCTAAAGTTGTTTATTTCATACTCCATGTACAGGGAACAAACAGCTAGGTGGATTAGTTTGTGGATTATTTGAATTTTTAGAGGAATCTGAATTCACCCAATTACTATAATCTTAAAACTACAGGATGCATTTTCATGGATGATCTTTCACTTATTTGTTGTATTCTTATTTATTCTCAGAAGATTTAATAGGAACCTGAGGGGCAGCATTTTTACAGAAAGGGTGGTAGGTATGTGAAATGAGCTCCCAGAGGAGAATTTGTTTATGAAGGAACTGCAGATGCTGGAAAATCGAGAGAGACAAAAGTGCTGGAGAAACTCCTGGGTGTGGCAGCATCTATGTGTCGAAGGAAATAGGCAACGTTTCGGGCCGAAACCCTTCTTCAGACTGAAACGTTGCCTATTTCCTTCACTCCATAGATGCTGCCTCACCCGCTGAGTTTCTCCAGCACTTTTGTCTACCTCCCAGAGGAAATCGTTGAGACGGGTACTGTCGCTATGTTTAAAAAAAACATTTGGACAGGTACATGGAAAGGATAGTTTTGGAGGGATGTGAGCCAAATGCAGGCAGTTGGGACGAGTGTAGATTGGGGATATTAGTCAGCATGGGCAAGTTGGGCCGAAGGGCCTATTTCCATGCTGTATGACACCATGACTCTTTGTCTCTGATCTTCCATTTTCCTACTCTCTCTCTCTCTCTTCTCTTTTAGTTCTCCTCTCTTTTTTCTTTGTGCATTAATAGATCTATTTTCTGCTTCCTATAGTTTACCTCCGTCACGGTTCTTCATTACGATTTGCTGGAAAGCATTGCTGTATTTTGTCCTATTTACAAAAGCTTCAGACACCCTCAAGGGGGCGCCACCTGAATAAGGTGATGGTTTAGAAGGAGACTACACTTGAGCTGAACAAAGCTGAACAAAAAGTTGTGGGCAGCAAATTTCTTTCCATTAGTTCTGGTCACCAAATGTGGGTCCTTATAGTTCTGTACTTGCATAGACGAAGAAGCTTTGATAAAACGGTGAAACTGTTATTTAATGAGAGAATTGTATGCTGCTTGTAATAACTAAGGCAAAAAAAAGTTAAATGCTCATGCAAATTGTTTAAGTGTCTTATTAATATAACAAATTGTAATTGGCACAGCAGGTGAAATCTTAGTTGAATAATTTTAGCTAAATGTTATTTCATGAGGGAAATAACTGTGTTTTCTGCTCGAATTGCACTTCACTCAGCAGTTAGAACACGAATTCCTTCTGCTACCATTGGCTGCATTGTGTACCATCTACACAATCCACTGTTCTTTCGATGGCTTGAGGAGCACCACCCAAAACCCAATACCTTGACCAACACCAAGGGCAGTTCAGCAGGCATATGGGAACAACGACTTTCAGGTTCCCCTCCAAGTCACTGTCTGTGTTCCTTCAGGAAAGCAGGATCTAAATGCAGAACATCTTCGTTTAGCAGCATTGTGGGGCTGTCTGTACATTAGAGGGATTGCAGCAGTTCACAAAGGTGACTAACCTGTGCCTTCTCAAAGACATTTAGAGCTGGCTGTATATGCTGAGCAGCTGCTGATGCCTAACAAGTAGAAGCAATCAAACAGCAAAATCTCAGTTAAATTCTTGCAGACCCACTTATTTTGAAAGCTGTCAAGGTTCACACTGATGCTAATGGATGTTCTATTCCTACTATGACTTCGATGAGACATTGTGTTGAGCATAATTTATCAGTGTAATTAACATTTTCAGTGTGGGAAACTACATAATCTGTAGTTACCTACTGGAGGCAGGGAAGTTGCAAATATTTTGATTTGTCCTGCTGCTTCTGGATGGTATACTCATTTATATAACAGAATGGTGGAGAAATGCACTTGTTCACCAGAAGTGCTGGTTTGCATGTAGAAAATCATCTCACTAGCTTGAGTTGTAACACACTAAATGATGTGACAGGCGTATGATCCTATTCTACAATATGGATTGCATTGGATTGAAATTGGATCAGTGGCATTGAGCTTGCAAGTCCAAAGATCCCTGGAGGTAACAGTGTAGGTAGATACGGTACAAAGATAGGTGAAGGTGGCATTTTCCCATATTAGCCAGAGCATAGCATCAAGAACAGTGAGGTTGCAGGGCAGCTTTATAAAGCATTTATTAACTGTATACAGTTCTGGTCGCCATACAATAGGAAGGATATGTTTGCACTAGAGAGGGTGCAGAAATTCACCAGGAGGCTGCCGGGGATGGAGTGTTTCAGTCATGTGGAGAGGCTAGGTTCATTTGTCTTGGATTGGAGGAGGCTGAGGTGGACCTGCTTGAGGTGTGTATAAAACCTATGGATAGGATTGAGAGTGGGAGACTCTTCCCCATAACAAAGTATCAAGAACCAGATGATGCAGGTTTACAATAAGGGAGAAGGGTTTGGAGGAGATCTGAGGAAATGTTTTTGCACCCTGAGGGTGGTTGCATTCAGCAATGCATCACGTGCAGGTGGTGGAAGCAGGTACTCTTCAAAAGTATCTAGACTTAAATGCTATATTAGCAGAGCCAGTAGAGCTGCTGCCTCACAATGCCAGATGCTTGAGTACAATTCAATGGTGTTTTTATTGGCATGTGCAAACACACAGTGAAATTCTCTTCTTGCATACAGCCCAGTGTTTCCATACCTAAGCATATTCTCCATCCCACGCACTAGTTCTTATGAGCGGTGCCCGATCCAGGCAAGTCCCAGGCTGCTGTGGGCGTCCAGCCATCACCTTCCTTGGATGCGACGTCCCGCTCCTCACCCGTCCATCTTTGTGCCTCGGGAGCACCACCCACAGCTGACTTTGAGGGCGCGGTAGACCAGAGCCAGGTTCCCTCTCCTATCGGCCTTGCCCCTCCCCGTCTCGTCCGTCATCCTTGTCCTCACCGGTTCCATCTTCACCGCCTTTGGGGGATGAGCTCCTGACCTCTGAAGAAGGGTCTCGACCCGAAACATCACATATTCCTTTTTCTCCAGAGATGCTGCCTGCCCCGATGATATGCTCCAGCATTTTGTGTCTCTCCTGACTTTCATTGTTGCCTCCATGGAGTTTGCACATTGTTAAGAGTGTTGAATTACCATATTCATTGGACAATGAAACGTCTACTTGCCGTATATGGATAGGCCCGTAAATGCATTCTCCCTGTAACCACAGGGGTTGCCTCGGGGGTTCTCTGCATTTCTCCCACATCCCAAAGACTTGTGGGTCAGTAGGTTAACAGGCCAATGTAAATGCGTAGTTGAGTACTAGAAGGTGGGAGAAGAAAAAAATGGGATTAATGTAGGATTAGTGCAAAGGAATGGTTGATGGTCAACATGAGCAAAAAGGCCGGCTTCTATGCTTTGTAACTCTGACTGCAAATGAGCATCTGACTGGGCAAAAGGGGAAAGGACTGTGGGCCAAGTCCACCTTTAGGGTGACACAGGCTCGATCCTGACTACGGGTGCTGTCTATATGGAGTTTGTACGTTCTCCTTGTAACCGCGTGAGTTTCCTCCGGGTGCTCTGGTTTCCTCCCACACTCCAAAGACATACAGGTTTGCAGCTTAATTTGGCTTTGGTAAATTGTAAATTGTCCTGAGTGTGTAAGATAGTGCTATTGTGTGGGGTGATCGCTGGTCGGCGAAGTCTCGGTGGGCCGAAGGGCCTGTTTTTGTGCCGTATCCCTAAGTCTAAAGTCTAAAGTATATGTAAATGGTGTGAATATGGATGGTAATTGATGGTTGGCATGGAATTTATGGGCTGACATGCCCGTTTCTGATTGACTTTATGACTATACAGGAAATTATTCCAGAATTATATAACAATTCGTAATATCATTTTCACAACATGGTCTCTCTGAGTCTCACATTTTAATGTTTATACAAGACCTCAGCAATTAAGGAAATAATATTACATTATCTATCTGGAGCAAGCAATGTGACGCAGATGTATGTTTTCCCTCTTGGCTTGCTGATTAGCAATGTAATATACAGAGTGACGCAATTATATTTTTAATGATTGCAGATGATTGTTGAGAGCTCGTTTGCATTTTTTATTTCATTCTTTTGGTTGTAACTATTTTTATTTCCAATGAGAATATTGCTTTGTTATTTCCAATGAGAATATTGAAATGCAGAATTACTACAATTCATTGCTAACTCCTTGTTTGTGGCACGTCAGAGAGTATCTATGGACAGATTTCTATGAAAACTTTCAGAAACTCTGCAAAATTATGTCTGTTGATTCATTTGATGGGTTATGTAGAAAATATACCACATTTACCATTTACACATTTGATGAGAGTGGATGGCCTAGTATGATTGTGTTGCCAAAAGTCGTTTAAAACTTCCCATTAATTTCTATCTGTGCACTGTTTAACACTATTGTAAGAAAAAGTATAAAGAATTAAAAAGCAAAATGCTTCAGATCCTGGAAACTTACTTATAGAAACTTACAAAATTCTTAAGGGATTGGACAGGCTAGATGCAGGAAGATTGTTCCCGATGTTAGGGAAGTCCAGGACAAGGGGTCACAGCTTACGGATAAGGGGGAAATCCTTTAAAACCGAGATGAGAAGAACTTTTTTCACACACAGAGAGTGGTGAATCTCTGGAACTCTCTGCCACAGAGGGTAGTTGAGGCCAGTTCATTGGCTATATTTAAGAGGGAGTTAGATGTGGCCCTTGTGGCTAAGGGGATCAGGGGGTATGGAGAGAAGGCAGGTACGGGATACTGAGTTGGATGATCAGCCATGATCATATTGAATGGCGGTGCAGGCTCGAAGGGCCGAATGGCCTACTACTGCACCTAATTTCTATGTTTCTATGGATATCTGAAATCGGACAGAAAATGCTGTAAATATCATTAGGTTAGGCGACATCTAGTTTAGAGCAATGCAGCATTGAAACAGGCCCTTCGGCCCACTGAGTCTGTGCCCACCAACAATCGCTCATATACTAACACTATTACACACTAGGGAAAATGTGCAGAAGCCATTTAACCTACAAAAATGAACGTCTTTGGAAGTGGGGGGAAACTAGAGCACCTGGAGAAAACCCACGCTGTCATGGAGAGAACGTACAAACTCCGTATAGACAGCACCCGTAGTCCATTGACTGCATTGTGTACCATCTACCGGTGCTGCCTGTACGGAGTTTTATGTTCTCCCCGTGAGTTTTCTCCGAGATCTTCAGTTTCCTCCCACACTTCAAAGACGTACAGGAGGGTAGGTAAATTGGCTTGGTATAAATGTAAAAAAAAATTGTCCATAGTGTGTGTGTAGGATAGTGTTAACATGTGGGGATTGCTGGTCAGCGTGGATCCGGTGGGCCGCGTGGGGCCTGTTTCCACAATGCATCTCTGAAAAAACATGATTTAAATTGTGGGAGGGAGGGGCTGTCTGTGAGAAGTGGAGATCAAGAGATACAGCATTGCATAGGTGATGGTGGTGCTGGCTGGCAGAGGGTGAACTCTTGTTTGTCACAAATGATCTAACTACTGCAGTTGTGATATAACCAGAAAGAAATGAAGGAGGACAGAGGAAAGAGAGGAGTTGTATATGGAGAAAGAGGGAGAGAAACAAATGACAGTTCTGAAATCATGAGATACAAAACTCTGAAGATGCAATACACCTGAAATCAAAACAGAGAACACTGAAGATTGGTTACTTTTCAATAGTATCAAGTAAAGTCATCAACATTTAAAGTGAATTCTATTTTTCTCCACATGGATGCTGCCTGGCTTGCTGGTATTTCTAACATTTTTGTTTCATAATGAAGAATTAATTAGATTTCCACACTCTCCATTGAAAGAAAGTCCCCCTGTATTTAGATGGTGCATGCTTTGCATATAATGGGAGGAATCAAATGATCACTGCAGCTGAGTTTCTTTCAGCACATTATTATGGCTCTAACTCAAGACTAAGCAGCCTTGAAAGTGAATTTCCAAAAATTAACCTGGTTCAATGCCACCATTCCACCTCTCCCTGCAGCATGTTCGATTTCTAGCTTCTCCTAATCATGATGTAAAGGCATTGTCAGATTTTTAAGGTGTTCCACCAAATGGAGTTATAGTGCGGTTGTTTTTATTTTTAATTTGCTGTTGTTCAGAGCTTGTTGGTGGAAACTCTATTTATCTTGATTGAGTTCTGTCCTTTTTCTCTGTTTCATTTAATGCATTGCAATGTCTATCATAATAGCCACATAATAAACCACTCAATAAGCTTCCATGTATTTTTCTTGTCAATTTTATGCTTATGTGCTGGCCGGACAACATAAACGTTATTGTTCATCACCAAACATAGAATAGTACAGTAAAGGAACAACTCTTGAGCCAATAATGTCTTTGCAGAATATTATGTCAAATTAAACTGATCCCTTCTGTCTGTATGTGATCCATATCCCTGGACATGTGCATACCTAAATGCCTCTTAAACGCCACTTTTGTATCTGCTTCCACCATCATCCCTGCAGCTTGTTCCAGACACCTACAACTCCCATTGAAAAAATACTTATCCTACACATCTCCTTTAAGCTCCCCCCCCCCCCCCCCCCCCCCTTAAAGCTATATCTCTAGTTTTTTTTGACATTTCCACCAATGGAAAAAGATTCTAACTCTTATCTATGCATCTTATAATATTATAAACATCTATCACATCTTCCCCTCAGTATCCGACACTCCAGAGAAAACGATCCAAGATTGTCCAATCTCTTCTTGTATCAAACATTCTTTAATCCAAACAGCATCCAGGTAAACCTCTTCTGCATGCCCCCTACCTCCTTTCTGTAATGTGGCACCTCGAACTACACAGAAGACTCCTAATGTGGTTTTTTAAGCTGCAACATGATTTTCTGACTCTTTTACACACAACAATAACATACAGCTTCTTTAACACTATCTACTAGTGTTGCTACTTTCAGGAGCTGTGCACTTGGACTCCATGATCATTCTGTGCATCAACGCTATTAAAGATCTGTCGTTAACCGTGTACTTGTCCGTTACATTTGACCTCCTGAAATGCAACCCTTGCTCGGATTATCATGCTTTTTCCTTTAGCACCACAAGGCATATGCCATAATGATCTGAAGGAAGATATTATTATTAGGAGGAGAACATCTATAGAGGTGCCATATACCCATCATGACTTAGGCATAAGTGCCTCAGAAACCCCAGAAAACCTGTGTAAATTGTGACCTGACTTTCCAATGCCTCCACATCTCTTCCATCAGGAATACAGCAAATAGGTGAGAGACCATCCATGGAAATTCATCCTGTAGTTTTTAGATAATTATGGTAATTGGATGAATTCCAATGTTTCTAAAATTTCAAATGATCCACAAAAATCAACAAATTGTTTGTTCCCTGTACATGGAGTACAACATAAATAACTTTAGAGCTTGTAGACATCTTAAATTGAGCTATCAAACATTATAGAATATAATCAAAATTCAATAGATTAGTAAAAATAATTTAAATCTATATGTTATTTTGTAGCAGCGCTCCATAACCATGCGATGTTCTGCCTGCCTCATGTTTCAGTAAATCTCAATAACAAATGGTTTAGTGAACATGGAAGTAGGGTTGGATTGCAAAGTTCTCAGATCACAACTGTTTTAAAGACGGAACATGTACAGAAAGTGATTGAAAATGATTGGAATATTTTAATTATCGCAGCTGATCATGAAGAAATGAGAATAGTCCAGATCCCATCACTTTTCACGCAAAAATAAAATGATCAAGTGTTAAACTGTAGAAAGAAACTGTGGATGCTGGTTTAAACTGAAGATAGACACTAAAAGCTGGATTAACTTAGCGGGGACAGGGAGCATGCCTGGAGGGAAGGAATTGATGACGTTTCTAGTCTGAAGGGTCTCGACCTTAAACGTCACCCATTCCTTCTCTCCGGAGATGCTGCTTGTCCTGCTGATGTTTCTCCAGTTTTTTTTGTCTATCTTCTATGACTAAGTGTTACCTTTGGAGGCTTCCACATTGGACTAATTCTGTATCATTCTGACTGGAGGGCCAGCATCAATTATTTAAGCTTCTTACAGCATATCAGAACGAGGAGCAATTATAGGATGAAATTAATTTTCCACCAAAAGAGCATGTCTGATTCTTGTTTTTTTATGGCATCATTGTGATAATATGCAGCTGTAGCATAAATAATTTCTTAATAATTATATCTATCAGCGGACCATTGAATATAAGAAAGGAATGTAATTCTGATGCTTTCTGGGAATGAGAATTTTTATAAAAAGATGCAATAACTTTTACTCTGAATGTAATTTACAATCTTACTCTGATCACAATTGTAAGATGCTAATTGTGGGTAAAATTGTCCATATTAGTTAGTGAAAGATTTTTCACACCTCTTCTGACTGTTGGAAGATTATTATTAATTTCTGAAATTTTAGTTGAACAGAATTATCTTTCATTATTTTGAAATTCGAAGGTTGTGTCTGTATGTGTTCTAACTCAATTGAAAGCACTCCTAACTTAAAATGCAATTTTATCATATCGTGCCATTGGCTCCATTCAGCCAGCAGCTCACACTGGTCTTTGCTGATGGAAGAGTTGATTTATTTGTATCAACATACGGTAACTAACAAGCATGTAATCATGTGATGAATTTATCACCTAGGCCAGATGAACAAGACTCCAGCCCTATGTTTTCAGTTGCTACTGAGATTATAATAGAACAGAGTGGTGCAGCTGGTAGAGCTACTGTTAGAGACCATGGTTCCAGGTTTTATAAAGCTGCAACCTGACTTCCTGACTCTTTTATACTCAATTCCCTGACCATTGAAGACAAGGATAACATACAGCTTCTTTACCACCATCTACTAGTACATGTATTGCTACTTTTAGGGACCTATGGACTTGGACTTCAAGATCATTCTGTGCATCAATACTGTTAAAGATCCTGCCATTAACTGTGTACCTTTCCTTTACATTTGACTTCCCAGATTGCCACACCTCCCACTTGCTCAGATTAATCTCTATAGGCCATTTCTCCGTTTATATCTGTAACTGATTTATATCCTGATTTTCCATGTTATCTGCACCTCACTGTGCTTATATATATGAAAATAAACTTGACTTGAATGCTATACCTCTCACAGCCTTCCTCGGTCTCTGCGACTCAAGGGCGAGATTGTATAGGCAGGTTATTTTCTCTGGAACGTCGGAGGTTGAGGGGAGACTTGAAAGAAGTGTATAAAACTATGAGAGGCAGAAAGAAGGTAGACAGTCATGATGTTTTTTTCCCAGGGTGGAAATATCCAACACTAGAGGGTTTAGCTACAAGGTAAAAGGGGGAAAAGTTTAATAGAGATGTGCGGGGCAAGTTTTTTTACACGGGCTGGTGGAGGTTTGGAACACATTGCCAGGTGGTGGAGACGGATATGATAGTGGTGTTTAAGAGGCTATTAGACCAGCACATGGAAGTGCAGGGAATAAAGGGATATGAATCATGTGTCGGCAGATGAGATCAGTTCAGCTAGGCATCATGTACGGCACAAACATTGTAAATTACAAGACAGCTGATAATCCACAATCCCTTGTTGCTATCTTGAAATGGAAAACCAACCTAAGCATTGTTTGAATGCCAAAGGGAAAGCTTTCTATCACAAGGGCTACCACCTTGGGTCATAAGATTTACTTCTTCGGATAACCTGGCCCCTAATCTTTCATGATAATCCCTGACATTAATTACATGACTTCAATCCACTTAATCGTGCTGTTCAGATAACAATGTGTTGGACCATTTACTTTGATTACTGCCTTCTGCTACAGTGTGTGTTCATAATGATGAGGTCAATAGCTCAATATCCAGGACTCCTACAGTTTCACATTTGAAGAGGAAAAACGCAGCAATACAAACAAGAATGCTTAACACCCAATTGACCCAATCAATCATACTTGAAGAAAAAATAATCACTAACCTGCCATTGACTACCAGGTACATATCCACTGTTATATCAAAGTTAAAATAAAAATCCAAAACAAACTACGATGTTCCTGCCCTTATGTTATGTGGCTTGTTGCGTTCAATGTCAAGGGAGATGGATTTGTATTAGTATAATAATACTTTTCACCAACTATTTCTGAGCTGCCACAGTTATTTTTTAATGTGGGCCACAACTATTGAGGGTCATAAGTTCTACGAGCAGAATGAGGCCATTTGGCCCATCAAAATGTTCCTAAGCAAAATTACTCTGATATAAGAGCAGCACTGTAGGATTTGTTCTATCCAATTCAAATTTCTTTCACCTTATTGATTTATTTTCCAACAGAGATCAGGCGTAAGGCTATATCTTTCATTTGTGGCCAAGTTTTTAAATGATTAGCTACGAAGTCAATGACAAATATTTATTTGTTTAATTAGCTCTTAAATTATAATTTTTTTTAACAACTCCTTTACGCTTAAGGTCATAAGGAATAGGGGTAGAATTAGGCGATTCAGCCCATCAAGTCTACTCTGCCATTCAATCATTCCCTCCTAACCCCATTCTCCTACCTTCCCCCCCATAACCTAGCTTAGCTACAATTATGTTAATTCTCTTCCTGCAAAAAAGTATGCAGCTTCTTTACCATCGATACACATTTTTAGATGTGCAGCTGGAAATTGTGCAGGGAAGATTTGCAAGGATGCTGCTATGATTTGAGGGCCTGAGCTGTAGGGAAAGGTTGGGCAAGCGGGACCTTTATTCCTTGCAGCACAGTTGGCGGAGGGGTGATCTTATGGAAGTGTATTAAATCATGAGAGAATTACATAGGTTAAATGCACAGAGCTTCTTTCCCAGGGTAGGAGAATCAAGGTCATAGATTTAAGGTGAGAGGAGAAAGTTTTAAAAATATATATTTTTATTAGAAGTGATGTACAATAATATACTACATGAATAACATATTACATTTCATGTACAACTTCTTATTTTTAATTTAATAGTAGAAAAAAAAGATAAGAAAAGCAAGAAATATAGAGAGAGAGAATATTATGCAGCTCAAAAAAGAAAAGAAGAAGGTGATGTGAACTAAGCAAAAAGAAAAAGAATAGGAGAGGGAAAATAGAGAAGAAAAAAAGAGGAAGAAATTGAAAGGGACATGCCTCCTTCATATCTTTACCCACCTCTCACCCGGTTCTGAAACACTTAATTTCTAAGGTTGTGTTGCACCACATGCTTGTAATAAGTCGATAAATGGAGGTCAAATCTTTAAGAATTGGTCTGATCTGCCTGACAGGACGGATCTCATATCTTCAAGGTGTAACAAGAGGAGAAAGATTTAATAGAAACCTGAACGGGCTCACTTTTTCACTAGGAGTGCGATGGGTATATGGAAGGAGCTACCATAGGAAGTAGTTCAAGCAGGTGCAATAACAACATTTAAAAGACATTTGAAAAGGTACATGGGTGAGAAAGGTATAGAGGGAAATTAGTCAAATGCAAGTAAATGGCACTAGCTTAGATGAGGAATCTTGGCCATCATGAATGAGTTGGGCCGAAGGGCCTGTTTTGTGCTGTATGACTTTATGACTCCTTACCTCTGATACCAACCTTCAATTTAATTCTAATGCATTCTGTTTATCTTTAACCCCCTCCATAAACTCTGTCACTTTAGAAACTTAAGAAATGTGAACCTCAAAAATCTATTTCTGAACAGTAGCCAGCAAAGTGAGATTATACTTTGTTTTCCATTTCATATTTTTACTTGCCTATGCCTGTGGAATTCCTCCTCATTAATTTTAACCAACAGTTTGTGTTCCCCGATACAATATTTAATTTTGCATGCATCCTGTTTCTGAATGGCTCATCTATTGCCTTGGACATGACAGTTTCTTAATCCCAATCCCATCACAAAGTTCAGTTCATGACTTCCTACACTGGAAGCTTTAACCAGTGTGGGTAGACCCCAAACAACACCCTTTTACTGACCCCACCATCCTATCCTAAACAGATTTATGCTTCTCATCCTGTACTCCCACTCATGCATATTCATCCCAAATGTTAACACCACCGATAAAGTTTAGACTTGATGGCCGCCATTGATGTGATGGGACAAAGGGGCTCTGTGTCTGTCACATGACCTTACGTTGAACAATGTATGTCTACCTCCACCCATTCTCTGCAGTTCTTATCAATCTTTGCACTTGAACATGACCATATGATCCTCGCCACTTCCTGATTACATCCAGACCCCACACGTACAGCGAATAGCAGAGAAAATACCAACGGACGTTAGGGCAGTACAATGGCGTAGCTGGTAGAGTTACTGCCTCACAGTGGCAGCGACCCAGGTTCCATCCATTTTTAAATGCATCTGATAATTTCCTTAGAAAGATGTTAAAATTATAGAAATTAATTGAAAACAAAAAATAATTGCAATATGTAATACTGTAATTTCTTGGATTTGGAGCGGCACAGTGGGGCAGCTGGTGGAGTCATTGCCTCACTGCGCCAGTCCCAGGTTCAATCCTGACCTCGGGTGTTCCCTGTGTGTAGTTTTCACGTTCTCCCTGCGACCTCGTGGGTTGCCACCAGGTGTCCCAGTTTCCTCCCACATTCCAAAGACGTGCAGGTTTGTTTGTTTAATTGGACTCTGTAAATTGCCCCTCATGTGGAGGGAGTGGTTGTGAAAGTAGGAGAACATCGAACTAGTATGATGAACGGGTTATTGACAGTTAGCGTGGACGGGATGGGCCGAAGAGCCTGTTTCCATGCTGTATCTCTAAACTAAACTGAGACGTGTATCTCTAATGCAAAGTGCGTTATGATTGATATTTTGATATTTTCATTGAATTTTTTTAGGTCTGTTTGTTGCTGCCTACCATCATTTTTTTTACCATCCCTAATTGTCCATGAGAATATGATGATGAACTGCCTTCTTGAACCAACGCAGTAATTCTGGTGAAAGTGCTATTGAGGAGGGGTTGCTCAGATTTAGATTTTGAAAGGAAAGGTGTTTATAGATATGACTTGGGGAAAAACTAGCAGGAGGGATATACTTGCTGATTATATGAATGAAGAAGAATTATTGATGAAGTAGCCAAAGATGTTTTGGTCTTGGACACTGGTCTGAAAAACGCCCACCTGAAGAAGGTTAAAATGATTGATCTCGAACAACTATAATCATCTGTGAGGCATGACTCTAAACATTGGAATGGTTTCCATTTGATGCGTACTAATGTCAGATTGACCACATATCCGGTGGCCACACTCTGACAAAAAGATTGGTATTCGACTCTTGTTTGGGATATTCTAGAACCACGGCAGTGAGGTGGTTGGAATGGTGTTTAATTAACTTCTCACAACATTATAATTGAGTAACAACACAATGGACCCAATACATTTTCTCAAACCTTTTCTTATCTATCACAAAGTCCATATGTATCGAAACAAAACAGCTATTCATGCAAGCACCACATAAATTTAGTTTTACTTTTAGTTTTATTTTAGTTTCTTGACACGTGTACCGAGGTACAATGAACAGCTTTTTGTTGTGTGCTAATCAGTCAGCGGAAAGATTAAACATGATTACAATTGAGCCGTCTATAGTGTACAGATACAGGATAAAGGGACTAGCGTACATTGCAAGATAAAGTCCATTGTTGACAATTGATTTATTTTCATTTGCAGGAGAGATAAAATTACAGTTCCAATTTATTTTAAATTTGAGCTTTCTTTGGGTATTTTAATAGCCATTTATCCCAATACACTCTAGTGATGTTATTTCTCACCAGGCAGCTTCTGAGTATTACCAATGACTGGATTCTAATCACAAATCACAAATTGAAAAGACCAAAAATTCTAAAGGTAACCTTAGCCACATTAATATATTTTTGTGTATTATAATAGCTGCTCGGTGATAAATATGAGGCAAGAATATTATCCATATTTAAATGTTCATCTGAATTCCCTGATTGAGATTTTATTTTTATGTGTGAATGGAAATATTAAGTAACAGGAGCATCAGGTGCTTTTATAATCCCTTGAGCTTTCCCCAACCCTAAATATAATTGTGATTAAGCTTCTGCATCATCTCCGTTGTTGTAATCTCTCCCTATTTCTCTGTATTCCTTTAGGACTTGAAATTGTGTGCTCCATATCAATTACATATTTTCCATTACTTCTTAAATTCCCTTTGTAGATTATCCCAGTTTCCTAGTTGGAAGTACTGGTATGGATGGAAGAAAAATGAGGAAACATATTAGTTTGGACAGTGACATTACTTGTATAATTTGTTTCAAAGCTTATTTGTGTTTGCATTTCAACTGATGAAGTAAATTGAATGTAAATTAATGCATTGTCATTAAAATTACATGAAAATACACAGTGCAATTTTGTTTACCACTTGGAATTGAATCACAATGCATGAATATTGCTGCAAATGTCTTCCTTAGGGTTTGTGAACATCCTTGTGGACAAGGTTACTAAAATGAACAATCAAGTTTAAACTGAAACCTTAATAACAGGAGAAGGGGAAAAAACTGAAATGTTTCTTAAAATCATATTTTAAAACCACGTCCCGATTTATTTGTTATGCCATATATAATAAATGTACAGAACAAACTGCCTGACTAAAGTGCATTTGAATCTGAGTTACTCAGTTACTGTCAAAATGGTTGAATTGAATGAAATGTTAGATATTACTGGAATAACTCTACGTCAGACAGCATAGGGAGGGAGGGAGAGAGAGAGAGATTCAGATTGATGATCTTTCATTGTGATTGATGCAACATTCATCAAACATCATAGATGGGAATTGCTAACTCTGCTTCTCTCTCCAGAGATCCTGCCTGACCTGCAGAATATTTGCAATATTTTCTATTTTTATTTCAGATTTCTTGCATCTGTTGTATTGTCTTTTGGAGCCTGAATCATTTGGGTTCTTGTATAATGGTCTATTTATTGTTCTGTGATTGTGATTTGTGTCGTCTCAAAAGAAATATCAATTTTATTCTTATTTCTTTCAATGGTGCTATTTCCAGCCAAGCTTTAACAAGTCTTAAAAGAACGTATCAGATCGTCTTTGTCACAGTTATTTTACAGGTACTAGTCCCAGATCTTTTACGGGTGCACCCTAGAAAATGTGCTACTTGTAGCTAGGTATGGAAAATGCTGCGCCCAAGATGGCAAGACGTTGCAGAGAGTGTAAACACTTCTTGAGTAGTACAGGTGTCAGAGGTTATGGGGGAGAAGGCAGGAGAATGGGGTTAGGAGGGAGAGATAGATCAGCCATGATTGAATGGCGGAGTAGACTTGATGGGCCGAATGGCCTAATTCTTCTTCTATCACTTATGACCTTGGTTTAACCAACCTCCCCTTCATTCACTCCATCTACAATCCCTGCTGCCTTGGGAAAGCAGCCAACATAATCAAGGACCACCCTGGCCATTCTCTTTTCTCTTGTCACGCAGAATAAACAAAAGTTTGAATACATGTACCATGAGACTTGTGAACAATTTCTTTCCTGCTGTTATCAGACTCTTCACTGAGCCGCTTGCACACTAAGATGAATTCCTGATCTCTCAACCTATCTCCTTGTGGTATTTACACTTTTTTATCTGCACTTTCTCTGTAGCTGCAACACTACATACTACCTCCTTTTTGTTCCCTTTTGCATTGCCTTGATTTATATATATATGCACTTATGTATGGTATAACATATTTCACTATATCTCAGTACATGTGACAATAAAAATCATTAACATAAACAAATTATTTTTTTCTCAATCATCACGTTGAATATTCCCCTAACAATATATTTTTGTGGGCTTTCATCTTGTTTATTTCACTTTCCATTATATTCATAAACTGTTTTGTTATCATATACTTCCTGAGGTTTAAAACAAGAGATTGCGGATAGCAATTGCATAAGCAGTGGTTAACATGAGATGAGATGTAGAATTTCGCCAATAGTATTACAATTTTTTTTAAACATTTACTGCAATGTTTTCAGCAAATTAGTAGGACAGAGACAGTAAAGTAAGGAAGAAAAAAACCCAAAGATATTTTGAAAAAGCTTAATCGCACCTCTTGAAAACATCACAAAGTACAACATATTCACTGAAGTACTCTCAAGTGTAAAGAGAAATGTAAATGTATCAGTCATTTTACAGCAGAGATTCATAAAGAGTAAAATAAATGGCCAGTTAATCCAGTGGCATATTAAGTAACTAGATTTTAATACATATTGTCTCCTTAGTCATCATTATGCCTATTTTTGTAGACTATATAAGAGCTGTAATAATAGTGCTGGCTGTCAGTAGAATAGGACAGAGCAAACAAAATGCAGCTTTAATATAATTGAAATTGGTGTGTCCTAGTGTTGAAGGAATTAAGATTAGTTTGTCTTTGCTAAACACGGATGTACTAAAATTCATAACATAAATGGCATCTGTAATCTTTTAGGTTTTAGTGTAATATATTTTGCAGATCAGGCATACTTCCTGTTTACCCCTTAACTGGTCATTGAATTTCATTAATCTCACTATTACAGTATATTCCCAGCCAGAGGGTTTGTGCTGGTTTTGGTGCTATCGTCTTGAGCTACAAATTACTTAATTAGAATGAAATTGTGTCTTTTGGCAAGTGAATGATTTGGCCTATGGTATTACATGCATTATAATTTTTCTTCTTCCTTGCATATATATATTTGAATGCAATTTAGAAGTGGGATTTGCAGATGCTATCTCTGAGGTTTCAATGTGCCGATAGTGTGCAGCTGCTAAATCTCTAGGTTAAATTGCCAGTAACCTAGTGGGCATAGTTGCTAGGAGAGGGTGAATAATTGTGACTTCACCATCAGCTGTTATGAGTCTTTTTAAAAAAAAATAACAACCTGTGGAGTTCAGTGATTTCCATCTTATCTGTGTTTCCATTCTAAAGGTGATGCGGATCTACGGTGACAACTCCCAAGTTTTATCTCAGTCTGTTACCTGGATTTGTGAAGATGTTATTCTTTCCTTTGCTAATTCTATGTAGCATTGCGCAGCAAGTTATTAAGTATCTGTTTATATCTTCAGGAGCACAAAAGGGAAATGAGAGCAATGACCCAATTCCAACCAGTCCTGGTCATTGGAATACTTGTGGGCAAACAAGGATTTTTTGGAGAATCTAACAAGCTTAAATGCCTTTTGCGGATCTCTTAAAGAACCCTGCGTGTGTTTGTAGTTTTAACGTACATTGAATCTGTGGTGATTGTCTGGTGATCTTGGCACTGCCATGCATTCAACAGCACTACTCTCATTCACAACAATAATGTTAAAGTGCAGACAAAAACTAATCCTGATCCTTAGTTGAAAGAGAAAAAAAAATGATTTGGAAGGTAAGTGACATGAAGGGTGCTATCCTAGAGGGAGATGAGGCAAAATGCAGATTTAAAGTTGCTGAACTTGTCTAAACTGTAGCTGTTTCACCACAGAATTTACACCATGGAGACCACACCCGCAGAAATCAAGGAACTTGGCAACAGCACCCTGGAGTACTTAAAACCTGATAATCCCGAGAAGATGTGGATTCGCTTGCAAGGATTGTAAGTATATTTTTGTGATCAATTTGGACATGAAATGCTTTTCATGTTCCGTTTAACATTTAGTATAAACAGAGATTTTTTCTTTCTTGAATGTTACTTTCCTGTCATGACCTCAAGACATCCTAAGTGCACTTGAAGTGCTCATTTAATATTTTCACAGTTATATTGCTGGATTAATCCACAAAATAAAAGGAATTTTTCTGCATAAATGTAAAGCTAAAATCTTACTTTTAGTTGCTGTTTTAACAAATGTTATTGAAATGAATTGGTTGAGACAATTTATCTATTCAGCAGTTGCCACGTTGAAGTTCTATCTTTTATGGAACATGTCATTGTACATTTCTTTGTAGGCAGCTCATTATTGGAGATTTGTAAGTACCATTATCACTCAAGAATACATTTCTTAGAGTGAGTCAACTCTATTTCTGTTAAGCATGGAGTATTCCCATTAATTTATTCCCCATCACACATTTGCAATAATATTTTCAATAGTCTCATCTTCTGTGCTGCATTGTAATAAAATCAGAAATCATTTTTCTGAGGACCTATGTCATTAGATTCAGGATGGCACAGTGGTAAAATTGCTGCTTTAAACAATGCCAGAGACTCGGGTTTAATCCTGACTACGGGCAGTGGCGGACTGGGTCTAAAAATATTGGTTGCCAGGAGACAAAGGGGGCCCACTTCATCAGGGGCCCACTTCATCAGGGGCCCACTTGATATGGGGGCCCACTTCATCACGGGCCCACTTCATCACGGGCCCACTTCATCAGGGGCCCACTTGATATAGGGGGCCCACTTGTTATAGGGGCCCACTTGCCATTGGGCAAGCTGACACCCTGGCCAGTCCGCTCCAGGAGCTCCGTTTTCTTCCCACACTCCAAAGACGTGCAGGTTTATAAGTTAATTGGCTTCTGTAAATTGTCCCCAGTGTGTAAGATAGATCTAGTGTTAGGGGATCACTGGTCGGCGTGGATTCAGTGGGGCAAAGTGGCTGTTTCTATGCTATATTTCTAAACTAAACCAAAATTTTCTCTCTAAAATAACACAATAGAGAGAGGAAGTCAGGAAGTGAATAATTTTGGCAGTGAATTAATTGGAAATAGACTGAATGTTGTGACTGAAAGGTGGTAGTGTGGGGTGGGTATAGATGCAGTGGCAGACTGGGTCTAAAAATATTGGTTGCCTGGAGACAAAGGGGGCCCACTTGATATAGGGGCCCCACTTGGTATAGGGGCCCACTTGATATAGGGGCCCACTTGCCATCGGGCAAGCTGACACCCTGGCCAGTCCGCCACTGTATAGATGAGTTTTGATGAACAGTGTTTTGTTTTTGTGGTTTGTGCAGAAGATAGTTTTAAGATTTTTCTTTGCTCTTCTGCTTCTGTAGCCTGTAAAGTGCTGGGAAGAAATTACCAGTGCTTCGTCTGACTTTCTGCCTCCTTTGCTGCAGCATCTCTAATGTGGGAAGGCAAGAAGCAACTCTGTTGACCAATACGTTTAAAGCAAATTTTACTATCCTTTGTAAATCACAATTTATTTTCTGCTGTTTTAGAACAGATTGAGTTTTAGAAATATTTAACTTGCTTGTTCTTGTCACCTGTAAAATAAGCTGTCCAGAAATTAATTTGTTTGCCAATAAGTTAGATATTATTTAACAGATACCTTTCATAATGGATTGACTCTTTTTCAGTCTTGTCCAGTCCATTATTCCAGTATTTTGAAACTAATTGAGTCCATTGCAGAAATGTTTTGGATTCAGACATTTCAGAATGAAAAATGATCTTGGCCTGATGCCTTTGAAAATTACAAAATTGTCATTTCCATTGCTTGTCCCTGCTAATGAAATAAATAATCCCTCTATTGAAGTTGGTGATTGAACTTTCTATTTGATATAATGTTTTAATGAGAGAGAATTGGCACCAGAGATTGCTGCAGGGGCTTAATTTCCTTTTCTATCTGAGGTTATAAGATTCAGGGCAAGCAATAATTCTGTGGTCCTTGACTGCAAATTGATATCATGTTGGGTGCGGTGCCTAAAACAATATGTGAAGAATTATTTCTCTGCAGCTTCTCGTCTGTGTGCAGCACCACAGAATGGAGTCAATTCCTGATTCGAATTAGAAAGCTATTAACAAATTAATATGCCGCATCTCAGCATTAACGTCTTGCAAACACCACTTTGAGATCATCAAGAAGCATTTATTATTTTTTTAAAAGACAATGTATAGTTTTGTTCATTTATTATAATAAATGATTGAAGCTTCTGATTTCATCACATTACATCAAACAAAAATATATTTCAGAATAGATTGGGTAAGATCCTGTTTCAAAACTGTCATCTCATGAAATAAAAATAGGGGAATGCTATAATCAGTATTTTGTCCGTGATACATAAAAATTAATTACTCTTCAAAAGATAATATTCAATTAATTAGACAATAGTTGTGAAGAGAGAGTTGCAGAATGAATGTTTTAGGTTGATGATCTTCCATCAGAACAATCATCACTGCCTTCTTCCATAGATCCTATCTGGCCCTATTGATTATTGAGTCAGAGAGTCATACAGCATGGAAAACAGACCTGTCAGCTACTTGACCATGCTGACTAAGATGCCCATCTAAGCTAGTCCCATTTGCCCACATTGGTCCTGTATCCCTCGACAACTTTTCATGTACCTGTCCAAATGACGTTTAGATACTGTTAATGTATCTACCGCAAACACTTTGTCTGGCAGCTCATTCCATATATATGTACCATCTTCTGTGTAGGTTGCAAATACATCTTTTCTCTCTCACTTTTAAATTCTTCTTTTTCGTGTCCATCTTGTTACAAATGTTGGCCTTGCTGTCATCGTCCGTCCTGAAAAGGACGCAAGCTTCTGACGACAATCAGTGGAATCCATCACTTGTTGCAGTAGATGATGGTGGTAGCAGAATTAGCTCAGGATACTTCCACTTTCCAGCCCCGCGACATGGACGTTTCTGCAATGGGGCCACCTGAAAATTATGCCCTCTGGTTCTTGATCCCCCAACCCTGGGGAGAAAATACTTATTTCAAGTATGTTTGGTTGCTTCCACGATTGGATTTGATTTCACTTTTGATATTTTCGTCACTGATTTTATCCTTTGCGAGGTTAATCCCTGAAGTTCCAGGGAGGACAGATATTGGATAAATTAAACCACTTTCTGCTCAATCCAGTTTCCTTCATAAATCCTAGAACAGGAAATAATTATATTGATGAAATTTTAGAAGCAAAATTTACATCATGAAATGATTATCTGCATTTACCGTAGTCTTGGATCAGGCTAATTAACATTCAGAAAACTGATTCAATCTGGTTCACATATTTGACTATTGGCCGCAATAGATCAGGCAGCCATTTTGTGCATAGAGACCTTTTGATAGGGGGTCATGGGCAGTACATGTTACCTTCACACCCACTAACTCATTCGCTGAATGTTTCCAGAACTTTTTGTTCATATTGCAAAACTCTTGAATCTGCTGCATTTTTCTCTCAGTTGGGGTTTAGGTGAGAAAGGTAGTTTATATTCCCAAAATTAGCCTTCAAATTAATGAGATTACCCACTGCTTCTTATCCAGTCAGTGGATTGATGATATTCTGGTTTCAAGTACTTGAAAGGAATGGGATTTCCAATGGGATTGTAAGGAGGATGAACATTACCAAGTCCAGGTTCTATCCCAAATACCAATCCCTTGTTTCTTGACCCCTCTCATCTCAGAGAGGGAGCACTGCCAAATCTGCTTTTGCTAGATCGTTCAACTTTAGGGCTATAAACTCTATTTAATGTGTTTTGAGCTAAATTATAATACATTTGTCTTCGTTCTAAAGAGAAAACGATGGCTAATGCAACTTTCCTTTTGCAGACAGAACTACAGAAACACATCACAAAGGTAAGGCTTTTTTACACTTACTTTAATGCACTTTGAGCATTGTTTCATTTTATTCATGATATAGCCTTTTAATTGTTGGGCCACATTATTTCCAGAAGTCTGCAGGTTAAGATGAAGTTTGAGAAGATGGATTAACTTCACCAAGTGTTTTGTTTAAAGTTACTATATCATAGAATGTATTTTTAGAAGTATACAAAGACATGTGAGAATTTGGCAAGCATTGCGATTACTGTACATTCTCTGGACATTGAAATATGCTGTACTATCAGGAATACTCATGAGAGTGATATTTATATATCCTACAGATAACAGTATATTTGAGAGATTCATAAAATTCCATCTATTAAATTCACACTGGGCATTGATTCACTTTAATGAGCTGGGCTGCCGACTTGCTCCACGTAACTGATTTTCAGACAGTTTTGTTCTTCCTTTGAGTTTTAAAATGAGCTTCCTCTTACTCCACACAAGGGTATTGGCTTTCAGAAAAAGGGGGAGGCAAGGATTTGAAGAAAAAGACAGAGGTGCAACCAGTACTCGGGTTTTTATATAACACTTTGAATGCAGTAAAGAATATCGGAACATACTTCACAGGTGTGATTGTTGTTGAGCTGCCATGGGACAGAAAAGGGCACAAAGGCGAAACCTTGAGCAAAGGTGAGCTGCCAGTACAACATTTTGAAAATGAGGAAAGAATAATGGATGGACAGTGAAGTTTCAAAATGGAATTCAAAAGCTTTGGTCCTTGCAACTGAAAGCACGGCTCCTGGTGCTGGAGTTGTGAACACTTCCATATCGGTTGTCCGTTATTAATCCATATTTGGCCAAATAACCTGCAATTATCCCATTGACTGTGGTTTCCAAAAGCATTCCCAACACAAATGTTAACTTGACTGATCGGTGATTTCCTGATGTGTCCCATTTTTTGAATAATGATGTATTCATTCTGATCATCCATACTTCTGGCACAACACATGGTGATGTGGAGAGGATGCTTCCACTAGTGGGAAAGTCTGGGACTAAAGGTTATTGCCTCAGAATTAAAGGACATTCTTTTAGGAAGGAGATGAGGAAAAATTATTTAGTGAGAGGGTGGTGAATCTGTGGAATTCTTTGTTACAAAAAGCTGCAGAGGCCAAGTCAATGGATATTTTTACGGCAGAGATCGATATATTATTGATTAGTTCAGTTGTCAGAGGTTATGGAGAGAAGGCAGGGGAATGGGCTTAGGAGGGAGAGATAGATCAACCATGATTGAATGGCGATGGGTCAAATTACCCATTTTTACTCCTTTTCCTTATGACATGACAGCCAAGGAAGAAAATAAATTTACCTTTGCATTCTGAGATGTCTTGTGAGTCCAGTTGTGGATCCCAGTCCTGCCAATTGCAATGTGTACGGTTAGTTTACATCAACTGGTGGTGAGAGGGGGAGCGGTGTCTTTTGTCTTTATTTTCTTCTCTCTTTTTTTTCTTTACTGTTTCCAAAGTGGAGGTTTACAAGATTGATTCAGGTGACGATTGGGTTAATGCATGAGGAGCGTTTGATGACTCTGGGCCTGTGCTTGCTGGAGTTTAGAAGGATGAAGGGGTATCCCGAAGGGGATGACAGATGGCGCAATGGGCTAAGTGTTCGGCTGGCGACCGGAAGGTAGCCAGTTCGAATCCCGCTTGAATACGTGCATACTGTCGTTGTGTCCTTGGGGCAAGACACTTCACCCACCTTTGCCTGTGTGTAAATGTAATGTAATTATGTGAAGCACTTTGGGGTCAATGCAAGTTGACTAAAAATGTGCTATATAAATAAGATTATTATTATTATATTATTATCTCATTGAAATCTACTGAAAAATGACAAGCCTGGATAGAGTGGGTGTGGAGAGGTTGTTTCTAGTAGTGCGAGAGTCTAGGACCAGAGGGCACAGCCTCATACTATAAGGACATACCTTTAAATGGGGATAAGGACGAATTTCTTTAGCCAGAGAGTGGTGAATCTATGAAATTCATTGTCACAGGCAGGTGTGGAGACCAGGATGTTGGGTGTTTTTTAAAGTAGAGATTGATAAGTTCTTGATTAGTGAGGGTGTCAAAGGTTACAGGGAGATGGCAGGAGAATGGGTTTGAGATGGAAAAGTTGATCTGCCATGATTGAAAGGCAGAGCAGACTAATTGGGCCAAATAGCCTAATTCTGCTGCTATGTTTTATGGTCTCATGAAGCTCTTCTCTTTGAAGCAGGCCATGGCCCGATACAGGACATGACAGCATTGAGGCTGATTACTTGCATCCTGTTTGGGACATTTGTGCCTGTTTCTTCAGATGTTTTCTGGTTGTATGTTGCCCATTATCCAGACAGGTACATCTCACCATTTGGAAGCCTCTCTCCTCCTGATTGTGGAATGTAATCCCATTGGACATGGTAATCCAGCCACATGTAGATAAAGCTGCCTAAATTTGTGGAAACCTTTCTTGTCTCTCCTGTGCAGATTGATCAGAGAAGCTCCAAATATAGATATCAGGCACCAAAACTGCAAACTGTCTCAGTTCAGGTGCTAGATGACAATCCAACCACAACCGCGCATGAGCAAATGTGTCTTGATGAGTCCTGTCCCTGACTACACTGGGCTAGATGGTTCAGAGGATGTTATAACAATTGTAGAAACCTCCAGATAACTTCTTCCAACCTAGGGAATTTGGTGTGCATTGACTGCACAGTCCTGACAACCTGGGGATTCAGAATTCCAAAGACGTGCCGGTTTGTAGGTTAATTGGCTTCTGTAAATTGTCCCTAGTGTGTAGGATAGAACTAGCTTATGGCCGATTATTGGTCAGTGAAGAAGCGATGGGCCAAAGAGCCTGTATCACAAAACTGAACTAAAATTGGTGATGGCAAAGTCTAGGCATCGAGAGATCTCTGACTTCCTGCAGTATTCATTTTCTTAATCCGTCATGGGATCCAATGCCTGGGCCTTTATCTTCGTCGAAACTCAATTTCCTGGCCTGTCTAAAGCTTTATGATAGATCCTTGAGTAACATGTGGATGAGTGAATCCCCACCCAACCTCATCCCGCCAGGCTGCTCCCTATTAAAGACCATTGCCTGTACACCCTGTTAAGGGGGATTTGATTGTGGGTTTGCAGGTGAATAGACTTGAACCATCTCCTTGTCAAGTCCAACTCCCTCCCTACGACTGACATTTCCCATGTTCTATTGCCTGAAATTGTGTACAAAAAACAATCTTTTTCTGTCAGAGGTTTGTGAAAACACTGTCTCTGAGGGTGGTGGAGGCCAAGTCATTGGATATATTTAGGGTGCACATTGATAAATATTTGAAAGATTGAAGGATTGAGGTTATGGGAACTGGCACAGTAGAGGAGTTAAGGCCAGCGTAGATCAGCATAGCCATGATATAATTGAAAGTCAGAGCAAGCTGACAGAGTCTAGTACTCTATTCCTGTTCCTATTTTCCTTGATTTCAATTTACTTTGCTCTTCCTCAATTCATCGAATAAATTTGGTTCCAACTGCTAGACCATTTACATTTACGATGTGACTCAACGCTTTGGTGTTATAATTCATCTGTGCTTGGAGCGCACAAGTACATCTTGCAGAATGCCTGGAAGAAGATGGAAATTGGCTTAAGTCCACAAGTGTTACAGAGGCCGCTTGCTGCTGTGTGGTTCCCTGCTTTGAGTATTTTTTTAAAGCGGAGATAGATAGATTCTTGATTGGTACGGGTGTCAGAGGCTATGGAGGGAGAGATAGATCAACCATGATTAAATGGGGAAGTAGACTCGATGGGCCGAATGGCCTAATTCTGCACCTGCAACTTATGAACTTATGATGTCCACCTGAGCACAAAATCAAGTACGGAGACAAGGCATCAGCTCCCATGAACCGCCATGCAGTAACGGACCGCTGTTAAACCAAACATACTCATCAGCTTTTACCTTATTCCAGCTATTTTGCAAGATGCACTCATAAGGTCTATCTTTCCCTCTCAACCCCATTCTCCTGTCTCCTGTGGGACGACAGATGGCGCAATGGGCTAAGTGTTTGGCTGGCCACCGGAAGGTCGCCGGTTCGAATCCCGCCTGGAGTGCATACTGTCGTTGTGTCCTTGGGGCAAGACACTTCACCCACCTTTGCCTGTGTGTAAAATGTAATGTAATTATGTGAAGCACTTTGGGGTCAATGCAAGTTGACTAAAAATGTGCTATATAAATAAGATTATTATTATTATTATTATTATTTTCTCCCAATCACCTTTGACACCATTATGAATGAAGAGCCTGTCGATCTCTGCTTTAAAAATACCCAATGACGGCCTCCACAGCCATCAGTGGCAATGAATGCTACAGATTCACCACACTCTTGACCAAATACATTCCTCCTCATCTTCTTTCTAAAGGTTAGTCCTTTTATTCTGAATCTGTGCTCTCTGGTTTTAGACTCTCCCACTACTGGAAACATCTTATCCACATTGACTTTATCCAGGTCTTTCTCCATTCAGTAAGTTTCAATGAGGTCTCCCCTCATCCTTCTAACCTCCAGTGAGTACAGGCCCAGAGCCATCAAACAGTCATCGTACGTTAACTCAAACATCCCTGGGATCATTCTCGTAAAGTACCTCTCGATCCTCTCCAATGCCAGCAACATCATTAGGTAAGTCCCACCAATGTGCTTGGACAGTGGCCAAGCTGGCCATCGGCGAGTCACAGCGCCAGGCGGAAGAGGGCTTTGGCCGAGCCAGATGCCTGCCCCTTTAAAGGGGTTGTATAGTAGTTATTAGAATATTTGTAACACAGCTGTTTGATGATTTTGTAACATGGTGGTGGGTATGTCACCACGGTTTTGTTTTTTGTTGGTTTTTGTATCATGTTGAAAATAAATAAATTATTTTTTGATACCAAAAAAAAAAAAAAAAAATGTGCTTGGACAGTAAATCAGGCTTCCATCATACTGTGATGCATGAAGTGAAACACATCTTGTTTGAAACGTCCCGAAGAACCACCCAACATTACAGTTTGTCAGAATGGAGCAGTGCTCACACATATTTTCCAATCGCTATTTGAATTTGTTCTTTCAGCTTCCTTTGAACAGAGTAGTTTCTGCAATATTAATCATTTGTCAAAGTGGAATACATTGATCTGCATCTGCAGACAGATGTTGATGTCAGCAGATGGTCACATAGCTCCTCGCCATGCAATGTGACCTAAACCAATCCTCCCACTGGATGCAAAAAGGTTATGCCCCTGTCCCACTTAGGAAACCTGAACGGAAACCTCTGGTGACTTTGCGCCCCACCCAAGATTTCGGTACGGTTCCCGGACGTTGCAGGTGGTTGCCGGAGGTTGCAGGTGGCGGAAGTAGGTAGGGAGACTGACAAATACCTCCGGGAACCGCACGGACACCTTGGGTGGGGTGCAAAGTCTCCAGAGCTTTCCGTTCAGGTTTCCTAAGTGGGACAGGGGCATTACACAAGCTAAAATCAGGGCTGAAGACTGCCTATGCAACCACTCCATAAAGGTATTGAATGAGTCTTCCTCCTAGATCCTGATCCTTAGATTCTTTGAACTTATTGCTGTTTAGACATAATTATTAAGCAAGCAACATGCCATTCACCCAACACATTCAAGGTGCCATGCTGCCACTGCCATAGAGTTGCTGCCTTACAGTGCCAGAGACCTGGGTTCCATCCTGACTACGGGTGCTGTGTATATGGAGTTTGTACGTGACATGCATGGGTTTTCTCTGGCTGCTCCGGTTTCCTCCCACACTGCAAAGATACACAGGTCTGCAGGCTAATTGGATTGGTAAAATTGTAAAAATAGTCCCTAGTATGTGTAGGACGGTGTTAGTGTGCAGTGATCAATGTTGGCACAGACTCGGTGGGCTGAAGGGCCTGTTTCCGCGCTGTATTTCTAAACTAAACAAAACCGACTGAGTCTAGACTATATCAAGCTTCCATTTATACTTATCCCACTTGATTGTAGTCACATCCCCAACAGTCCACCCTCTTCCCCTATTCTCCTACTTGGCTCTGTGTCGGGGGTCCAACACTGTACAGTGTCTGATTAACCTACCCACCCACATGGCTGTAGTATGTGTGCAGAAACTGGAGCATCTGTAAATGCACACGATTAGAGAGGGACTGAGTATACCAGCGTTCAGTGTGGGGCAGCTGCTTTACCATCTGTGCCACTGTCCAATTAACACCTACCTTGGTGCAAGCATTCATGATATATTGTCCAAATGTGCTGCAAAATGCTGATTGGCATATTGCTGGTAAGTAATGTGATGTGTAGGAAGGAACATAGTACGAGTCAGAATGGGTGATCAATGGTCGGTGTTGACTCGCTGGGTCGAAGGGCCTGTTTCCATGCTGCATCTCTAAGCTAAACTAACTTACAAATAAAAAATCCCAAATATTTACTTGCACCTAGCCTTACTCTTTAGGTTGGAAATGCCACCTGGCCTCCAGCTCTTTCCTGATTTCTACTTTGCAATGTGCAGGCACAGAAGTAAGAATGTTGGTAGTTTACTCCAGCTCACCAACATTGCTCTCATGAATGTTACACAAAAAAGCTGGAGAAACTCTCATGAATCACTGGCTGGTCAATAGCACAATCTGGCTCAATAAATAGCTTTGTTTTTTAAGATTTTGTTTTTAGTTTAGAGATAATGCATGGAAACAGGCCCTTCGGCCCACCTGAGTCCATGCCGACTATCAATCACCTGTTCGCATCAGCTCTATGTTAACTCAGTTTCTCATCCAGTCGCTCGCATTGGGGGTAATTTTGTTTTTCACAAAGGCCAATTAACCTACAAATTGGCACATTTTAGGGATGTGGGAGGAAACCAGAGCACCCGGAGGGAACCCACCTGATCACAGGGAGAACATGCAAACACCGCACAGACAGCAGCGGTGGTCAGGATCACACCCGGGTCTCTGGCGTTGAGAGGCAGTAACTCTACCAGCTGGACCACTGTGTTGCTAACATATTCCTATTCAATGCTCCCTGTATTCCAGTCTTTGGAAATGCACGCCACATGTAAAATAGACAATCGGTTGATGTTACAGTTCTCTGAGCCAATTTTGTTTATGCCATTTTATGCTGTCAATTGGCATACATCAGAGATTATAAGCACATCAATCAATGGCAGAGAATATTATTTTGTACCATCTTTCAACATGTTCTGATAGCCTTACAACAGATTGCCACCAACTAAGTGTCTGTTTCAAATTATGGGTAACTGAATCCATCTCTGGGAAATATCTAGTCTGGAAGCAGTTTTGTTTCCTTCTCTGCCTCAAACATTATATACTGCCATGTAATTTGTATAGATATACTGCTTCATTTTCATTCTTTCAGATCTGAAATGAGCTAACTATTACCAATTAGCTTCCAGTTGGATGACTGAACCACTACCGGTAGTCATTTCAAGAAACAGCAGTAATTCAGAAGGGCAATGAACATATTGCACAGGTTGTCTAAAATATCTTCCTGTTTAACATTTGCAAAATACCACAACCCCATCAACCTTCCTCCTTCGTGCATGTTAACATTTAATAAATTCCATCTGCTGCCACTGAGCTTTGTTCACAACTACTTTTACTCTGTGATCGGAGGAGAGAAAGTGTGATATAATCAAAGCTGCGGCATATTATTTGAAGAATTGAAACCACCAGCTTAATATCCTTCATGAAGACTCCTGACCACTAACCAAAGTAATGCATTTCAGAAAACTGTCGAATAAAATATATACAGCTACAAGTTAAATTTGGTTCTAAATGAAGCTGCCGTATGTGTTGTTAATTAGACTAAAACTGATAAGGTACCATTTTCAAATTATTGAAGTTGATTACTACCCCCAGGGTAATGCTTTCTCCCTATGTCATGTGATCATTGGTAGGCACCAATTCAATTCAAGTCATGTTGTTGCCAGGTTACCACTTTATTATTTTCCTACAAAAACAAATCCTGTTTAACCCTTGAGAAACGGCAGTATTTTGACTATGAAATAAACTGAAGTTGAAGCGTGTAACAACGACTTATTTCAATAGAGTAGAATACAGTATTTTTAAAAGGCCATAACTCCTCTTACTCCCTTGAATGGAATTGCCAATGTGAATGATTAACAATACATTTTTGCATAGGTTACAGGAAGACTAAATTCTTATAAAGGGTTAAGTCACTTAATGACTCATTATCGTGCAAAGAAAATATGAAGGACACATTTACAATTAAAATATATTGAAAAGTTCTTATATTTTTGGCACCCTTCCCAATAACCCAGGTCCTGGTTCTTCCACTTTATTTGCACTCTTCGAAGCCCCAGTTCCCACACTCCCTTCCCGCTCACTGGAGCCTGGTTCATGCGCTCTCTTTCACCATTGCTCAATCCCTGGAAAATGTATTATAATATTCTGTACAGCGTGTTCGGATATTAATAGAAATAACTTACTATAGTTCAGAGAGTCTGCCAGTCCAGCATCACCATAGTTCTACGCGTGCCTGATTATCAGAGTTTTACTGTGTTACTGTTCTCTATATTAACAGAGAAAAAGTCTCAAAACCTTTCAACAAAAGAGATAAATTTATATAGTGCTTATCGTGAACACAGGTTTTCATGCGAGGTTTTAAGTACCATCGAATTGTCACTGTTAAAGATGATGATATTATAATGGTCTGACTTTTCAATAATTAGACTTTTTTTGGACAAAGGAAATAAAGATTAGCCATAATCATAATCATACATTATTAGCCAAGTATGTTTTGCAAATACGAGGAATTTGATTTGCCATACATTCATACCAATAAAAAGCAACAAAACACACAAAATATCTTTTAACATAAACATCCACCACAGTTGTAATTATGCTCCTAGAGCTAACCCCCTTAGTCTAGTTCAGTAAAACACTTGAGTCAAGCATTGGACCACTAAACTTTATTTTATGAAACAATAACAAACTCCCTATACAATACCTAACCACTGCTGGATCGATCCTTGTCTCTGCTTGTCCAAGCCCTTCAGCCTCGTGCAAGCAGATACCTCCAAAAGCTTACGCAGTCCCAAGTGCCCTTCCAGAAGATTGACAACGATCCTAGTGGGGATCACTTTTTATAGGTCATCGGACCCTGCTGGGCAGAAGTATGATGGTGTGGCAGCCCCTACAAACTAATCACATATATCGATTACATTAAAGTGTCATTGACAGTTCCCCAACCCAATTACAAAGCACCCCATTACAATGTTTCTACAGAAGCTTCTGGAAGGGAGTGAGTTGACCCAAGTAATCCAACATTTTCCCAGGTACTATAAACAATTTAAACAAGGCTTCACACTTCAGCCACTCATTAAACAGCAACACATACATTATTTATAATACCGTTTCACACCCCCTTTTATAACCAATTCCCACTATGCATTTGCAGACCTTCTTATCTCCCTCTGCAAACCTTCATACTTATTAACAAAGTTAAGACATCTGGACCTCTCCTTATCATCAACTTCCACCTGGGATCCAGACTCCTTGGAACCGTGACTCCATCTTGCAACTTTCACAGAAAGAGACCAAGCAGGCCCTGCAAATGCAAACATCCTCCATTTTATAATAGCTCTATTTTGGCCAATATTAACATTGTGACTCCTCCACATTCCTCACTGTGATTAAAGGCGGAAAAAAAAGTTCAATCTCTTCCTTTCTTTGTTTTTAAGTACCATTGAATTTTCACTGATGATTAAAATATCAGTGGGCAATATGTGAAAATTTGAATGCAAATTAGTTTTGAAATTATATTTGTTTTTTTTTGTTCAGACATGCAATTGGAGGGAGAAACATTGATTGTAAATTAAAATGCTGATGCAAGTCACCATTCAGCTATGCTTTAGGAATATGTTTTGGGATCTGTGCAGAAGGGAAATTATTATTGAATTGGAATTCATGGGGAATATATATATATATATATGTCTTCATATTATAGTCATATTTGTTTTCCAGTATTGTTAGGGAGATAATACCAATGTGGTCATCAGCTTATTTTTAAAAGTTTACTCTTAATATTTACATTTTTGTAACATAATTGTAATATGGATTATACATTGTGCAAGTTCTAATTGTCTTCTTTCAAGAGAATTGTGAACCATTTTTGCAAGTGAAATATTTCAATATATTGCAGAAAATTGATTCATTGTTTAGATATAATATAATACGAAGAATAGGGTAGTGTATTTTTCTATCTTTCTTACCAAATTCACAGTGCAAATTGTGCAGCAAAGAATACATTATAATAATGGCAATTAATAAAGTTTATTTTCCTCATTGACTAATGAGGGTGAAAAGGAACATTGACATAGAAATGTTCCAGTACATCCAACATGTGGTCTTTTTCTTCTTCATTTGTAAATGGCGCCAAAATATGGCAATGGGTGCAAGAATTTCACCATGCAGCTCACACATTATAATAAAGAACCATTGAACTTTAAGACATTACATTATAATTTTGGTGGAGAACTTTAGGATTTTGCTCCCACAAGAGTAGTTGTGCTTACCCTGGTGGTAGAATTGGGTGAGTGCAGAATTGAACTGAGAGCTTGAAGTGCTCTGAATTGTGTCATTATCGGTTTATTTGTGAATGATTGATTTGGCACAATTTGGCTTACCTCGGGTTCAAACGTGGCTGACCTGTATATGTGCATGCCATCCCTCTGCACATGTGAGGTGCCATTTTCCATATTCCACCAGCGTAGCACATAAGCAAGGATATCACAATGTCTTCTTCCACCTGCATGGATTGTATTTCCACCAATCATTCTCCTCACTAGTTTAAGTCTAGTGTGGATGATGACAAAACTGCTGTATATGCTTCAAAAATATATTTGTTTTATGAAAGAAGTTTTTTTTATTTTCTGTTGTCAAGTCATTGTATTTGCTTTCCAATATTGTTAGGGAGATAATATCAGCCTGGCCATAAGCCTGATTTTGAAACTATTTTTAATATTTTAACTTTTGTGACATAATTGTTGTATAGACTATGCATTTTGCAGTGATCGAATGATGGTTTCATGGTTCTTATGGTCTATCCAGGTTTGAGAGAACGCACAATATATTTCCATTGGATGTATTTGAATTTGCTTCCATGATCCTTGGATATCCTGGATTATTTTTTTTAGTTTTAGAGATACAGCGTAGAAACAGGCCCGACCAGCGATCCCCGCACATTAACACTATCCTATACACACGAGGGGCAATTTACACTTATACAAAGCCAATTAACCTACAAACCTGTATGTCTTTGGAGTGTGGGAGGAAACCGACAATCTTGTAGAAAACCCACACGATCGCGAGGAGAATATCTTTAGTCGGAGGATGGAGTGTCTGGGGAATTCATTGCCAGATACGGCTGTGGAGGCCAAGTCAGTGGGTATTTTTAAGTCAGAGATTGATAGATTCTTAATTAGTAAAGTTGTCAAGGGTTATGGGGAGAAGGCAGGAAAATGGGGTTGAGAGTGAAAGATAGATCAGTCACGATTGAATGGTGGAGTAGATTTGATGGGCTGAATAGTCTACATCTGCTCCTATAACTTATGACTCCCCCCTCCCCCCCCCTCCTTTCCCTCCCCCCCCCCCTCTTCCACCCCCTTTCCCACCCCTCTTTGCCCCCCAAATCAATCATCTTTTCCTCACCCCTTTCCCAAATCTAGCACAAAGAACTGTGTTTGGAAAGAATTTGGATCAAAATTCTGAAGTCACAGTTTTTTTGCATTGTAAACCAAGTCTGTGCCACTTTTCAAAACACCAGATGTTTTCAAAGACCTTTATATTCAGTAGAGAATCCGTGTAGTGTGTGTTCTCATACAAAGTGAGAAAATAAAGTGCAAAAAATTCAAAAGTAATTAATGGTGAAGCCAATATGATTGAACTCATTTTATTTCTCAGGAACAATAGGAACAATATCTACATTGCCCAATACTCCATCAGCAAAATTCACTGCCCAAAGTAATCAGCAACAATGGTCTACACTGCCAATACTCCATTGAACTATATTTACACTGCCCAATAGGATCAGCAACTATATCTACACTGCCCAATACTCCATCAGCAACTATATCTACACTGCCCAATACTCCATCAGCAACAATATCTACACTGCCCAATACTCCATCAGCAACTATATCTACACTGCCCAATACTCCATCAGCAACAATATCTACACTGCCCAATACTCCATCAGCAACTATATCTACACTGCCCAATACTCCATCAGCAACAATATCTACACTGCCCAATACTCCATCAGCAACAATATCTACACTGCCCAATACACCATCAGTAACAATATCTACACTGCCCAATACTCCATCAGCAACTATATCTACACTGCCCAATACTCCATCAGCAACAATATCTACACTGCCCAATACTCCATCAGCAACTATATCTACACTGCCCAATACTCCATCAGCAACAATATCTACACTGCCCAATACTCCATCAGTAACAACATCTTATAATAATGTTCACACTTTGATTGTTATCTGTTTGCTCTGGTTTTTAAGCCACCAGCTCTTCAATGAAGTAAAATTCTCTTGGGCTCCTCCGCTCTCTGGTTCTTGTTCTCACTGTTGAGCAGTGCTTCAGTTAAAAAGTAATTTACTACTTTCCGCACAGTGGATATATTTGCTTCTGGAACAATAGGAAATGTTCATGGAGAAACATCTCCCCTTCCTTGATCTCTCTGCCTCCTTCATAGGGGATAGACAAATGACTGACATCTACTACAAGACCGACTGATTCCCAGAGTTATTGGACGACATTTCCTCCCATCCTGCCTCTTGGGAAGACCCTATCCCCTACTCTCAACTCTTCCGTCTCGGACCTTGTCTTGTTTTTAGTAAACCAGTATCTGCAGTTTCTTGTTTCTTCATTGGATCTGTATGTGCTGGTTTTACAAAAGAAAAACAGTGCTGGAGTAACTTAGCAGGTCAGGCAGCATCTCTAGAGGACGTGGTTAAGCGACAATAATGATCAGAATCTTTCTTTAGACTGAAACTTTCATGGAGTTGGTAAAGCATTATGGATCTTGAAGAACCAGCTGTTTGTCTAAGTGAATAGCCTTTTTACATAATACATTACTAGGAATTACAAATCCCAGGAGCTTGGTTGGCCATATAAATCTATATTTATCCACTTAACATGACAATGGCTTAATTTGGGTTCATCATGTTGAAGATTTGTTTGATACTGATGATGACACCAGGCCTGAAGTAAAACCAAAATTGGTAGAAATGCTTAACTACACTGGGGCACAATGGGGCGGCACAGTGGTAGAGTTTCTGCCTTACAGTGGCAAACACCCGGGTTTGATCTTGACTACGGGGGCTGTCTGTATGGAGTTTGTATGTTCTCCCTGTGACCGCGTAGGTTTTCTAGGGGTGATCTGATCTCCTCCCACACTCCAAAGACGTACAGATTTGTAGGTAATTATCTTCTGTAACTTGTAATTTGTCCCTAGTGTGTAGGATAGTGCTAGTGTATGGGCCAAATGGAGGCCAAATGGGTCCTGTTTCCGTGCTGTATGTCTAAAGTCTAAAGGTCAGATTGCCACCTGAGGAGAGAGAAATAGAGTTATCTGCTGAGTCCCTCCAGTATTAGGCTTTGGACACTTTTCACTGCCAATGTGGTTTTAGTAATTTCCTTTCCACTAATTCAGCTTGTGCATTTTTCATTTCAGCTGATGAGCTGTAAAGCTTTTTGATTGTGTGCATTTAAAAGTTTTCACTACTCTGTTCTAGATCCGCTTGCAGTTCTACAACAGTTTAATTTAGTTTAGAGATACAGCGCGGAAACAGGCTCTTCGGCTCACCGAGTCCGCGCCGACCAGCGATCCCCGCACATCAACACTATCCTACAAATACCAGGCACAATTTACACATACACCAAGTCAATGAACCTGAATGCCTGTAACCGGTTTGTAGGTTAATTCTTCCTCAAGGAAACCAAAGATCTCAAAGAAAACCCACGTGGTCACGGGGAGAACATACAAACTCCGTACAGACAGCACCTGTAGTCGGGATGGAACCCAGGTCTCCGGCGCTGTAAGGCAGCAACTCTGCCGCTGTAACACCATGCCATACCGTGTGTTCTAATGTGTTGCGTTTTAATTAGCAAGTAGGAGAACACTAAATTAAAGGCATATGTCTGTAAGAATACTCCTTAATCACCAATATGTCTGCCATCATACTATTGTTACTCAGCTTCATGGTTCATCCTGCTTTTAAGCATTTACAAGAGCAGTAAAATCTATTATAGCAGGAATTGTGATTCTCACAGCAGTCTGAAGGTAAGGGGCTGCATTGTTTCCAGAGGCATTGTGTGAATAGGTCAGTTTTTCCTTCCAAGAAGGTAATCATCCCATGGTAATAAGCGTACGTGAGATATAGGTGAGTCACGCCACTACCTGTTGTATTTGGGAGAGGTGGTGTTCACTTACCGGACTAATGTAATGAAGCCATTAAATGTATTAATTTGCTGGAGGATATGATGACAGTTAAGACAGGTAGGTGAGGTCCAGAGGAGTTTTACAAGAATGATCCCAGGAATTAGTAGGTTAACCTATGATGAGTGTCTGTCAGCACTGGACCTGTACTCGCTGGAGTTTAGAGGAAAGGGGGGAGGGGGGGGGGGGAGATGCTCATTGAAAGGTACAGAATAGTGAAAGGCTTAGATGTGGAGAGGATGTTTCCACTAGTGGGAGAGTCTAGGTCATAGCCCCACAATTAAGGACGTCCTTTTAAGAAGGAGATGAGGAGAAATGTCTCTAGCGGAGGGTGGTGCATCTGTGGAATTCTTTGCCACAGAAGGCTGCGGAGGCCAAGCCTGTGGATATTTTCAAGGCAGAGAGAGAGAGATTCTTGATTAGTACGGGTGTCAAAGGTTATGGGGAGAAGGAGGGAGAGATAGATTGAATGGCAGAGTAGATGTGATGGATCGAATGGCTTAATTCTACTACTATTACTTATGACCTTAAGAGATTATGTTACAGCTTTTTAAAGTTTCGAGGTACAGTGCCGAAACAGGCCCTTCAGCCCACTGAGTCCACGCCGTCCAGCGATCTCCATATACTAACTCTATCCTTCACACGAAGATCAATTTTCAATTTTACCCAAGTCGATTAACAAAGGATTCTGCATGTCTTCGGAGTGTGGGAGGAAAACGGAGCACCTGAAGAAAACCCACACAGTCATGGGGTGAATGTACAAACTTTGTGCAGACAGCACCCATAGTCAGGATTGAACCTGGTTCTCAGACGCTGTAAGACAGCAACTCTACCGCTGCACCACCGTGCCACACCATGACTACTTTAGCAATCGTTCTACATAAGATTTGGAGTCAGCTGCGCTCACTTCATAGGTATCTACTTTTGCCACTTTACATTTGTTCATAATATGTCAACAAATGATCCTGGAAACACAAGAGCCGACGCTGGAATCTGGAGCGACAAACAATCTGCAGGAGGAACTCAGTGGGTCAAGCAGCATCTGTGGGGGTGGTGGAGAGGGAAGGAATTGTCAACGTTTGGGGTTGAAACCTTGCATCGGGACTCGAAAACCGGGGAGTCTTTTCTGAAATGAAATCTTCCTCACTCACAGTCACACTGAAAAGCACCCACGCAAACACACCTCGTTAATCAGTTACAGCATTTTGAGCGCTGCAGCAAAATTCTATTTCCCTCTCTCCCAGTAACAGTAATTTGAGTGAGGTCGTTTTTGCCTGCAATCCTATCCAATATTTTCTTAACAGTGAAGGAGGCTATTCAAGCCATTGACTTTATGCCTGTTCAAAGACCAATCCCACTAATCCTGTTTCTCTCTCTTAAATACTTTATTCTCGCTTAAATACTTATTAATTCCTTTCTGTTACTTCTACCACCAGAGGCAATTCACAATAAACAATTAACCCAGCAGTCAGGGATATGGGAGTTAACTGGAGTGTTGTGTTCAGTTCTGGTCACTATACCACAGAAAAGATGTGGCTATACTACAGAGAGTGCAGTAAAGATTCACTAGAATGTTGAAACAAAGAACTGCAGATGCTAGTTTACAAAAAAAAAGGCACAAAGTACTGGAGTAACTCAGCAAGTCAAGTAGAATGGGCGTACACAAAATTGCTGGAGAAACTCAGCGGGTGCAGCAGCATCTATGGAGCGAAGAAAATAGGCGACGTTTCGGGCCGAAACCAAGTCAAATAAAATGTCTGGAGAACATGATTAGATGACCTTACGGGTCGCGACTCATCTTCAAACTGTTTGTAGAGGGGAGATAGAAAGAATGGTTAGTGACTGTGAGAAGCTCATGTCTCCCAAGTCAAGTCAAATCAAGTTTATTCGTCACATACACATACGAGATGTGCAGTGAAATGAAAAGTGGCAATGGTTGCTAACCAGCTTAATTCCTCTTCCCATTCCCATACTGACCTTGATGTCCTGTGCTGTGTCTCCATTGCCAGATTGAGGGCAACACACAAACTAGAGGAACAACACCGTATATTCCGCTTGGGTAATGGCACGAACATTGAATTCTCCAATTTTAGGTAACCACATAACCCTTCTTCCCCCGTAAACACCCACTTTCCTCCCCCCTCTTCACTGTATCCCACCTGGACTCACACCTATTCCTCCCCACCCCCTCCCCTTCCACCTACATCCCCTCCTCTAGTTTCACAATTCACAACTCTTCAATTATTTTGTCTTACATCTTGCGTCTTTTCACCTCTGGCCTTTGACCAACCACCTGCAATCACAAAACCCTTCCCCTCTATCAACCTATTACCTGCATGGCTTTGTCCTGCCCCTCCTCACCCAGCTTTCACCCCCCCCCCCCCCCCCCCCCCCACCCTGCCCCCCCCCCCACTACCACCCCCCCCCCCCCCCCCCCCCCCCCCCCCCCCACCCACTACCCCTCCCCCCCTTCCCCCTCAATCAGTCCAAAGAAGGGTTCTGACCATGTCCTATCCATGTGAATGAGCCACTGAGTTACTCCAGCATTTAGAGTGATTTTCACCAGGATGTTGCCTGGAATGGAGCACCTGAGTTATCGGGAGAGTTTGGATAGATTAGGCTTTATTTTTTCCTGCAGCAAAGGAGGCTGAGAGATACCATGATTTGAAGTATGTAAAATAATGAGAGACATAGGTAGATAGGCAATCTCTGTTTTACTTAGTGGGTGTGTTTAAAACCAGTGGGCAACCTTGTGGTGAAGGGAGGAGTTTTAAGATCTAATGATCGTTTAAAAAAAAAAGATTAGTTGGTGTCTCGAATGAGGTACCGTGGTGGCAGGTGGTGGTGGCAGAAATAATAGGTGCATCCAAGAGATATCTGGACAGGTATGGTATCGAGGGATATGGAATTAATGCTAGAATGTGCAATCAGAATTGATAGGCATGGTGGTCAGCATAGATGTGGTGGGATGAAAGGCTTGTTCCTTGTAGTAAGTACAAGCCCATGACTCTATGACATCTGGGGAAACTTGTGGTGTCAGGGAGAACATACGAATTCCATTCAATGAGTACCAGCCATCAAGATCAACCTGGGTCAGTGGAATTGTGAATCAGCTGCAGTACTGTGTCAATTAGTGACACAAATACTTAGCAAGGCCATTATAAAACTTGGTGCAGAGTTCACTTGGTGTCACTCAGGCGAGTGAAGACCTTGCTTCAATTCTGTTTGATTCAAACTCGAGAATCTTCTTACACATTTACACTGTTTAGCATCTTCAATCAACATGTCAGGTGAATGGATGTGGCAGCAATCATTGCCGATTGCAAAATATGTGCTGAATTTTCATAAATGTCTCTTCTTTACTCGCTTTGGAAACTGGCAAGATTCCTGTTCAATAATGCCGTGTCATTACGACATTTTAGTCTGACCAGCAAAGTTAATTAATGTAACCAAATTCATTTTGTGTGTTTGGATTGAGTAGGAGAATAATGCATTGGCCTCTTGAGTTTTAGCATATAAATCGAACTGCTAGTGTGCCAGTGGATTGGATTTCATGCTTGGAATAGTCGGCTTTAGGTTCCAGCTCCTTTCAAAAGCTGTGTGATTTGTAGTGTGCAGAGGATAAATTAATGTATATTTTTGGATAGAATCTCAACACAAGTATTTCAAATAAGATTTAGCCAGGAATACATTCTCAAAAATGTTACTTCCATGTTGTTTTGTTTTGCAAGAATGCGACCTTTGGAGCTTAGAATATCTTGGGTGTGCATGTTGTCTGCTAGGGTATATTGCATGGTTAGGCTCTGCTTTAGACTTTGGAGATACAGCGTGGAAACATGGCCCTTTGTCCCACTGAGTCTGCGCCGACCAGCAATCCCCCCAGATTCAAGCACTATCCGACACACTAGGGACAATTTACAATTTTACCGAAGCCAATTAACCTCCAAACTTGTATGTCTTTGGCGTGTGGGAGGAAACTGGAGCGCTTGGAGAAAACCAACATGGTCACAAGGAGAATGTACAAACTCCGTACACACACCAGGCAGGATCGAATTCGGGTCTCTGGCTCTGGAAGGCAGCAACTCAACTGCTGCGCCACTGTGCCACCCCTCGGCTGTGTAAGATAGGCCTAGAATACCGAGGTGTTTTCTTGCATGGAAACAATGGCCTTCACTTTGCTGAAGCAATAACTGTGCCAAAGCAATAATGGAGGCAGGAGAAAAGGGTGGCTGGGTGCAGCTACCTTTAAATAGCCTACAGTTGAGGTTGGTGACGTTGTGACTGCCTGCCACAGCTATCATGTCCACACTCACCCCTTTCCCCAGGACAAAGAACAGTGGTGATAACTCCGGACTGTTCAAAGGAACTCTCCAGAGATGCAGCCTGGAGCAGCTCCATGTGAAGCTGTCACATGGAGGAATAGAAAACCGGAGATGACATTGACTCTTTACAGAGAACATTGTCATCGACTAAGGTCAAAGTGTTTGTTGCCAGTTTATATTATCCACAAAAAATGTAGAATGACATTGTGAAAGCCACATATATTCACACACCTTATAACATCTTATGCTATGTACACTGTGGCACAGCAGCACAGTGGTAGAGTTGCTGCCTTACAGCGCCAGAGACCTGGGTTTGATCCTGACTACGGGTGCTGTCTGGATGGATTTTGTACGTTCTCCCTGTCACTGCCTGTTTTCCCCAGGTGCTCCGGTTTCCTTCAACTCTCCAAAGACGTATAGGTTTGTTGGTTAATTAGCTTCAGTAAAATTGTAAATTGTCCCTAGTGTGTAGGATAGTGCTAGCGTGCGGGGATCATAGGTCGGCACGGACTCGGTGGCCGAAGGGTCGGTTTCCAAGCTGTATCTCTAAACTAAAACTAAACCTAACTAAGCTGCCAGAGGAAATCTGGAGCTCAGTCGCACACAGAACATGCAAATTCCACACAGATAGCCCCAAGCTCAAGATTAAATCCAGGTCTCTGGTGCTGTGAGGCAGCAGCTCTACCAGCTGCACCTCTTTATAAATATAAAAGTTAGCTGCTGGTGGGCCAATACTGGCTTCTCCACTGTTCAATATGACAATGGCTAATCATCCAAATGTTATACCCTGTTCCTGCTTTTGCTCAATTTCTCTTAAGCTCTTTAGGCTCATGACCCGCATATATCACTGATATACGGGGAGCCCAAAATATTAAATATATGTGAACATTAAAAATAGCAATATTCTTGAAGCAGGTTAGACAAGACGTTTATGGCACGCGGATAGGACTTGTCTCACACAAGGTGAAAGTATCTTGTTTAAAGATGATGTGAAAAAAAGGAAGAATATTTCAACCCAGAGTTGTTAGAAATTGCTGAAAGCTATAAGTTTAGCTCGAAGTTGTGATGTTTAGGGAGCACCAAAAAAAAAAAAAAAATCTTATCCTTGCATTGTTTTTTATTTGGACCGTGCCTAAGTGGTATAGTTGTGTTTAGTTTAGAGATACAGCACAGAAACAGGCCCTTAGACCCATCGAGTCCGTGCCGACCAGCGATCACCCCACACACTAGTGACATTTTCCAATTTTACCAAAGACAATTAACCTACAAACCTGTACATCTTTGGAGTGTGGGAGGAATTTGGCGCACTTGGAGAAAACCCACGTGGTCATGGCGAGAATGTACAAACTCCGTACAGACAGCAAACATAGTCAGGATTTCCGTGCAGTTCCCGGAGGGTTTTGTCAGTCTCCCTACCTGCTTCCACAATATCTGCAACCTCCGGCAACCACCTGCAACCTCTGGGAACTGCATAGAAACCTTGGGTGGGGGCGCAAAGTCTCCAGAGGTTTCCATTCAGGTTTCCTAAGTGGGACAGGGGCATTAGGCACCAACTCTAACATTGTGCTACTGTGTCACCCAGTTGAACAAATTCTGTCAAAGCTGTTGACAGCTCAACAAACATAACATGAAAAATGCAAGGTTTAGTTCAGCACAAGCTACTGATAGAGCTTAAGACCATAATTGTAAAGTCAAGGCTACATACACAGGCTGAAAATTTACTGGTGAGATTGGCTGGTGTACAAATTGGCATTGTTGAGGTGGCTGTCACCCACCATGGTCTTCTCAGTGTAGAATATATGTTTCAGTTGCCAAAATGAAACCAACATTACTCAGCATGTATAAGGGTTGTCTTATCCTTGCAAATAAAACATGACCTCATCATATATATAGTGATTGAATTGTACAGCATGCAAACATGGCTTTCCACCCAATTCATCCATGCTGACCAAAATCCCCCAGCTAGTCCCATTTAACTTCATATCCCTCTAAATCGTTCCTATCCCGTACCTATCCAAGTGTCTTTTAAACATTGTTATTGTGCTTACCTCAACAAACTCCTTGAGCAGCTTATTCTACATACCCACTACCCCCTTTGTGAAAAATTGCCTCTCGTGTTCATCTTATATATTCCCTACCTCACCTTAAACCTGTGACCTCTTGTTCTTGATTCCCCAACCCTGGGAAAGAGACTGTGCATTCACCCTATGTTCCTCTCATGATTTTATACACCTCTATAAGATCACTCCTTAAACCCCCTTTTATGACTTGACCTAACCAGAGTTCATGGGAACCTTTTATACACCTCTATAAGCTAACGGCAGGTAATCGTGTAGCCTCCTGCACTTCAAGTTTGAAGTCCAAGAGTGACCTAGCTTGCCCAATCCTTCTCCCTATGGGAACTTAGGCCTTCAAATCCAGCCAGTTTGCTGTCAACAATTCTCATAAAAACTTCTTTTTGTGAAAGGGCAGCTGACAACCAGGGAAAGACCTAGTGACAGGCGGCCTCAGGAGAGACGGCTCCCACCAACACACACAAAGAGGGAATAGACCAGCACCTATGGGGGCTGGCACGTTTCGGGCGAAAAGTTGCTTATTTCCTCATGTCCAAGGCAGGATCCATCGCTAATCAGCGTCTTTGGATGACATTTCGGGTCCACCCTTATATTGCTACGGAGCTACATGTTGTGTCTATCTTCGTTTGAATCCAGCATCTGCAGTTCCTTCCTGGCCGAACCCGATTGAAAGAATCGGAATCGACTATGAATAAGCGAACTAGCACAGCAATTGACAGAGCAGCAGCCCTGGCAGGACATAAGCTACAGCAAAGTTTGCACCTGTGGCTGGAGGGAAAAGATAGGGGAACAGAGAAAGGTCTCAAGATCCACCAGGCAGGGGCACAGGAAAAAGTGCCTGAGAGAGCTTGATGTGGGGCCTCGCATTGACCATTACTTTCTAAGAGGTGGGCCAAATCAGTCGAGTGAAGCCCAGTGGCAGGTTATCCACCACAGCTGTTCCACAGGGTATCAGCACCCCAGGCCAAGCTCAACCAAGTACTGACAAACAACGGACATGAGTCCAGAGCCCAACCAGCCACAGTCAGCGGTAGAGAGGAAGATGGAAGGGGAAAAAAAAAAAAAGCCGAATGGAACAGTCACTGGCTGTGGCTGAAGAGAAAAGATGCTGTGTGGGCTGCCACGTGACCATCTAGAGGCTAACCATAAGACACACACCCAGGTCTCATCTCTCTGCGGTGGGCCTGCCTCGACTGTGATAAAAGGCCGAAACACCCAGTGACGTTGAGGTACACAACTGAAGATGTGTCTGATTGGTAGCAAAATCACCTAGTGGTCATCCCCAAGAATACCAAATGTCAATTGTAGTGGAAAACCCTAGGGATTATAACATCCAGTCCTACTAATCAATATGTGGTCTTTTCAGCCTAATAGTATCTTTCCTATAGCAGGCTGAATAAAACTGGACAAAATGCTCCATTGCGTGCTCACCTATGTCTTGTGCAACTGTAATATAAAGTCTCAGCTTCTATACTTCTTCCTGACTGATGAAGGACAGTGCGCCAGAAGCCTATAGATCTGTTGTGGGAAGGTTACTGGAGAAGATTCTGAAAATAAGATTCATATGCTTTTGGAAAGACATTGGCTGATTAGTGATAATCAGCATGAGCAGGCAACACATGGGTATTATAGTCTATAGAAGAAATACATTATAAAGGTGCATTGAGAGTTTTGTTAGCTTCAGGGATGCATGCTTCTTAAAATATCACAAGAGGTAGGGCAGTAGTTTATACAGCTCACTGATCAGATAAACTCTCCACTTGCCTATATTTAGGAACTGTAGGTGAATCCTGATCTTTTCTTTGCCCAATCCAAATGTTAGCCAAGTGTTATTTTCACCTGTGTAGGAAGGAACTGCAAATGGTGATTTACATTGAAGATAGATGATATGCTGGAGTAACTCAGCGGGTTATTTTTTCTTGCTCGCATTACTCTGAACCTTGTGTTCTTGGGATTGGTGGCAAAGATGCATGTTTGGAACTGCAAAAACCCTTCTATGTATGTGCAAATTGGAGTCTGCAGGTATCACTTAAACGCTGCATGGCTGATGTGTAGGAAGGAACTGCAGATGCTGGTTTCGACCGAAGATAGTCACAAAAAGCTGGACTAACTCAGTGGGACGGGCAGCATCTCTGGAGAGAAGGAATGCATGATGTTTTGGGTCGATATGACGCTTCTAAGACAAATTTACATTAGGTAAGAAACGACTTAATGCGGGTAGGCATTTAGCTCATCGTCGCAAGTTTGACAAGGATGGAGCCATTTGCTACGGTCTTATAGATTAAAAATTATTGTGGCATCACTGGTCAACGATGATTTGTATTGTTGCAATAGATTTAAGGGAAAGTTGGCATTTTTCAGCTTACAAATTCAGTTTTAAAATTGCTTGCTCTGGTAATGTATTTAACAAAATTCTACAGTTTACAGAAAGTAGCTGTCAATGCCTATGTCCCACTTTAATTATGTCTTTTATCTACTCACATAGCGGTACATTGTACTGACACATTGCAGTGGGGCTGTGTGTGGGTGTAACTTATCAGGTAATGCTGAATGCTTGGCCTAGAATCACCAAAGAATGGTGATTGTCGTTCCGCAGTGGTTCATAAATGCAGCTTGTAAAATGCTGATAGTTATTGTTCTCCTGGCCTTGAACAGGATTGAATTTGAAATCTTTTATAACCCTCATGATCCTAAATATATCTTTGTAATAACATTTCTGTCGTAACTTAAGTCGTACAGTTCATTCGCACATGGCACAGTGGCGCAGCGGTAGAGTTGCTGCCTTACAGCGCCAGAGACCCGGGTTCGATCCTGACTATGGGTGCTGTCTGTGCGGAGTTTGCATGTTCCCCTTGTGACCAAATGAGTTTTCTCCGAGAGCTCTGGTTTCCTCCCACATTTCAGAGACGTTGCAAAGTAGTAATTAGCTTCTGCAAATTGCCCCTATTGTGTAGGATTAGAAAGTGGGACAACATATTATTGGTATGAAAAAGGGTGATCGATTTTTGATGTGGACAATGGGCTGAAGGGCCTGTTTCCATACAGTATCTCCAAACTAAACTAAACTAAACTAAAACATCATAGCTTTCAAGTTGTTGCATTTTCTTCCATATTTGGTCGGTTACATTTTCAAGTCTCCAACATTTTTATGACATATCTGAAAAAGTGGAAGTACTATTCAGGCATATTTCAATGTTCAAGTTTGGAATTTGGATACATTTCCTTGTTTTATGTAATATTTTGAGGTGAGGTTGGCGTTTTCTACAGTTGCTGAACTGAGTGTCAAATGGTCAGCATTTAACATTTAATTGTGGAATAACTGGACAAAAGTGAGTAATTGATGGGAGTGTGTGCAAAAGATAATTAAATAAATTATATGTGATTCTGCCTCGATTACCTGCTCACTTGATGCTCAGCAAGATTGAATCCTGTCAGCAAGAATTCTTTATGCACCCTTCATTGTTTGTGTTTTAGTGAATTTAGTCCTTTGATTTTTAATGATTTAGTGTGATGAGTAACAATATGGATAGCTCAAAAGCGATATGCTTTGCATTTAATTACTCCTTGTAGAAGTCAGGAATTTGAGTTTTGTGAAGGCAGCAATATTCTCTCAGAGTGAAAATTAGCCAAGCCGTTTTAAACTGTTTCTTTGTACTTTCTGTAGAGAACTGTTGATTTGATTCATCACAGCACCAATGAGTAGAGCCCAGGGTGATGGTGAATTTGTTGTGAATGACACAGTGTTGAAGCAGGATGCTTTTGCTTGAGCAGACAGGTGATTCTGGATAAGTTTGCTGGTTTCACCAAGGTGCAGGCACTCATCACCTTCACTTACATTCTCACCAGTAGAATGGTCCCTTTCCCTCTCACATCGGAGGTCACGAGAACAAAAAGCAGCCCAACTTCCGAATTAGAAGCCGGAGTAGGCTCCTGGCCTCCTCCAACCCATTCTCCCATTTAATAAGATTATTACTCATCTGATTGTAACTTCAACTCTGCATCCCCAACCGCACAGGAAGAATTATATAACAGTCGAGAACAGGTTTCCAGCTCCCATCTCCTTTCTAGGGAGTGCACTGTCAAACTTTCAATTTCACATTAACCTATGATGAGAAGTTTTTTTGTACAATTTGGGATTGTTTATAATAACTCCTATATACTAATGTAGATTTAGCTCATCAGCTCAGATAGAATGGCCCTATCTCTTTTCTGTGATGTAACTTTTTCAATTGGGTGAGAAGTTTTGTACATGGGTTAAACTCCTATATACTAACCCATCAGCTAGAATATTGACAATTCAATTGTTATCACCCAAATTCAATCTCTAGAGGTTGTAGGCAAGGATGTCGACTATCTCCGTTACTATTTGCCTCAGCTATTGAACCACTTGCAGAAAGTATCAGAGCCCATCCAGAAATTTATGGGTACAATTCTAAAGATACAGTTAATAACATTTATTTGTATGCAGGTGATGTATTATTATACATCACAAATTCAGAAACTAGTATTCCGCATTTATTAAATCTTATAACGCAATTTGGCTCATTCTCGGGATATAGAATTAATTGGAATAAAAGTGAAATTATGCCGATAACGGAACCAAACCCATATATATTGCAACAATCTGCTTTTAAAATAGTCTACGAAAATTTTAAATACCTTGGAATTTATGTGACTAAGAAATATGCATCTATTTAAATCAAACTTTCCTCCCCTACTCAATAAACTACATAAGAATATTCAATATTGGAAAACATTCCCCATTTCAATGTTTGGTAGAATTAATGCCATAAAAATGATTTTCCTTCCACAATTACTGTACTTATTTCAATCAATCCCGATCTAGCTTCCAACGGCAGAAACTTCACAGATGGGGCTGGAGATGCCTGACAGGTGGGTGGGTGGCTGGGTGGTCTGTAGTGGTATTCTATATAAGATCATCCCCGTCTGTATTGAACAGGTTGAAGATACGACATGGGTGCATGCCTTGCATCAAACAATGCCAGGGTACACTGTGATCACAGTATTTTCATGTTCAGCAGTTATAGGAGCAGAATTAGGCCATTCGGCCAATCAAGTCTATTCCGCTATTCAATCATGTCTGATCTATCCTTCCCTCTCAACCCCATTCTCCTGCCTTCTCCCCGTAATACCTGACACCCTTTCTGATTAAATTTGAATGAATGAAGGAAACCGACACCACAGTTATGTTTTCTAATGAAAGAAGGCAAATTTTACTTTTAATAGTGACCAGATCAACATAGATAGTCTTTATCATAGTCGAAGGGAGGTCGAAGGAGATTGAAGGAGGTCCTCTTCACTCTCCACTATTCGGTATCCAATTTTCCCGAAGTTAGTTGTAGCTAGTCAAAGCTAGTCTTCAACATAGTCGAAGGAGGTCGAAGGAGGTCTTCAACATGTCATTTTTTTAAACTCTTCTAAACTCGCCAATTAGGTCATCTCTGAAGATCTTTCCTGGTCCTGAGAACACTAATGCAATTATCAAGAAAGCTCATCAGCGCCTCTACTTCCTGAGAAGATTACGGAGAGTCGGTTTGCCAAGGAAGACTCTCTCTAACGTCTACAGGTGCACAGTAGAGAGCATGCTGACCGGTTGCATCATGGCTTGGTTCAGCAACTTGAGCGCCCTGGAGAGGAAAAGACTAGTAAACACTGCCCAGTCCATCATCGGCTCTGACCTTCCTTCCATCGAGGGGATTTATCGCAGTCGCTGCCTCAAAAAGGCTGGCAGTATCATCAAAGACCCACACCATCCTGGCCACACACTCATCTCCCTGCTAACTTCAGGTAGAAGGTACAGGAGCCTGAAGACTGCAACAACCAGGTTCAGGAATAGCTACTTCCCCACAGCCATCAGGCTATTAAACCTGGCTCGGACAAAACTCTGATTATTAATAACCCATTTTCTGTTATTTGCACTTGATCAGTTTATTAATTCATGTGTGTATATATTTATATTATGGTATATGGACACACTTATCTGTTTTGTAGTAAATGCCTACTATATTCTGTGTGCTGAAGCAAAGCAAGAATTTCATTGTCCTATACAGGGACACATGACAATAAATTCACTTGAACTTGAGGTCGCCCAAGTGGGACAGCCCATTAAGTGTGTCCTTCCGTGCTAGGTATATAAAATATATGAAAGACTGAATCTTTAAATGTTATTGATGGAGAAAATGACTTGGCTAGTTCTTGCTCATTGCAAATCCAAAAGCATATTTTCAAGTTGTTTCAACTTTTAAAAGGAAACAATGATCAGGTGACAAGTTTGGTGGAGTTGTAGCAGATGGAATTTAATTCAGGCAATGAACAAGTCATGCATTTTATGAGGTTAAATACTGTTAACACATTTAGAGTAAATTACATATATACTAGGAATATTGATATACAGAGAGGCATTGGGGTGTAAATCCATAGATCCCTGAAAGTGGTGGAACAGTTACATAGGGTAAGGAAAATAGTATTTGGTATGACACGAAAAGCTGGAGTAGCTCTGCGGGACAGGCAGCATCTCTGGAGAGAAGGAATAGGTGACGTTTCGGGTCGAGATCCTTCTTCAGACTGAAATCCCGACCCACAACATCACCCATTCCTTCTCTCCAGAGATGCTGCCTGTCCCGCTGAGTTACTCCAGCTTTTTGTGTCTACCTTCGGTTTAAACCAGCATCTGCAGTTCCCTCCTATACATGGCGTTTAGTATGTTTGGATGTTAGCCGAGGCATTGGGTGTAAGAGTTGGGATGTCATGATGCTGTTGTACAAAATGTTAGTCAGACAGAGTATTGTGTAAAGTTCAGGTCACCACACTACCACTGATGTGGTAACAATAGAGAGTTCACCAGGATATTGACTGGAATGGAGGGCTGCAGTTATAAGGAGAGATTGGTTAAATAGGATTTATTCTCATTAGTGGCCAAGGGGTGACCTTGGTCAAGTGGAATTGCACCATCCAACAGCTCCATCCAAAACCACAAGAAATTGCAGAGAATTGTGGATGCGGCCTAGACCACCACACAAACCAACCTCCCTTCAATTGATTCCATTTAGCCTTCACGTTGCCTCAGCAAGGCCACCAGCATAATCAACGACCAGTCTCCCTCTTCTTCCCTCTCGCATCAGGCAAGAGGTACGGAAGTGCATCTCCAGATTCAGGGACAGTTTTCTCTCAGCTGTTAGGCAACTGAACCACCCTAGCAACAACTAGGGAGCGGTCCTGAGCTACTATCTACCTCATTGGAGACCTTTGGACTATCTTTAATTAGACTGTACAAGACTTCATTTTGCACTAAGCATCTTTCTCTTTATCATGTATCTGTACACGGTGGATGTCTCGATTGTGTATTGTCTTTCTGCTGACCAGTTAGCATGGGACAAAAGCTTTTCACTGTACCTCGGAACATGTGACAATAAACTAAACTAAACTAAACTAAATCTTATCCTTTTTATTTTCATTGCCAGTTCTTGGGAGTTAAAACTTGCTGATTACAGACAGACCTGTGCTAATTCCTCAGAAACTCACCTGCACTAGTTAAAAGTCTGATAAAACACACTTAACCTTTCTGGATGTAATTATCACTCATTCCAGAACAAAGCAACCCATCTGACTGGCAGTTCATCTAATATATTAAACATCCACTTCCTTCATTAGTGCACAATGACAGCAGTATGTATTGTCTACCAGACACACTGCAACCAGTCTCCAGGGCTTCCTTGATTAGTTTTGACTCTTACTACCAAGGGCAAGGGCAGCAAACACATGGAAAGACATAGATGCATAGATACAGAGACAATAGGTGCAGGAGTAGGCCATTCGGCCCTTCGAGCCAGCACTGCCATTCAATGTGATCATGGCTAATCATCCAGAATCAGTACCCTGTTCCTGCTACCTCCCCATATCTGCTAGTCCTAGGAGCGCTATCTAAAGGGCCTGTCCCTGATAGCACGCGTCTAGCGCGACCAGACGTGGTCGCTTGAGGCGTACGGCCTCGCGGGGCTGGTCCCACTTCGATCGGCGGAGGCATATGGAGTCGTGCGGGGCTGGTCCCTACATTGCGCGGGGCTCCAAACATCTTGCACTGTCCGCAAATCCCGCGCGACAATGGCCTGTAGGCCCGCAGCCGCATTGAGGCCGTACGCAGCGCCACGACCGGCGTACGCAACGTCTTGATGTTGTACGCAGCGTCTTGACTGCGTACGCCTAGCGCGTGGCGTTGCGCGATTACATCACCGCCCGGCGTGCCGTTGCGTGATGACGTCACCGCCCGACGCCGTGCGACATCCAAATTCAGTCGGCCCACCTCCTGCCCAGCTGATTGGTGAGTATGATGTCGGGACCAGCCCCGCACAACTCCATGCTCCTCTGCGGTTCGAATTGGGAACGGCCCCGAGAGGCCGTACGCCTCAAGTGACCACGTTTGGGCGCGCTAGACGCATGCAATCGCATGCTGGTGGGACAGGCCCTTAACTCTCTTTTGAATGCATCCAGTGAATTCGCCTCCACTGCCTTCTGAGGCAGAGAATTCCACAAATTCACAACTCTCTGGGTGTTTCCTCGTCTCCATTCTAAATGGCCTACCCCTTATTCTTAAACTATGGCCCCTGGTTCTGGACTCCTCCAACATCGGGAACATGTTTCATGCACCTAGTGTTCCAATCCCTTAATAATTTTATATGTTTCTATAAGATTCCCTCTCATCCTTGTAAATTCCAGTGAATACAAGCCCAGTTGCTCCATTCTGACAGTCCCGCCATCCCGGGAATTAACCTCGTGAACCTGCGCTGCACTCCCTCAATAGCAAGAATGTCCTTCCTCAAATTGCAGACAAAAACTGCACACAATACTCCAGGTGTGGTCTCACCAGGGCCCTGTGCAACTGCAGAAGGACCTCTTTGCTTCTGTACTCAACCCCTCTCGGTATGAAGGCCAACATTGCCATTAGCTTTCTTCACTGCCTGTTGAACCTGCATGCTTACTTTATTGTCCCACTACAATCAATATTTTCATCTCTAGCCTATATCCAACCTTCTGCCAACAAAACTCACCCCCTCACCTTTATTGGTCTTGTCATGTTTATATAACTTTTGTCAAGAGTGGGAAAAGCTGAACACTTCATTTGACGAGTTGGCCTGGCCTATTTTGGAATCCAAGTAAAATAGGGGGTTTATTTTCAAATGTTTGTGACACATTAATATACATGTGTTAGTAAGAGATGTCTCTGCCCTCTCTCTCGATCAGCAACACTAACCATGAAATATCAGCAGAAACTTTTAGACGTTTATATGCAATTTCTGCTATTCCTTGTAGCTATGTTACTTAATCGATAGAACTCTCAAGCAAGTTTAGTTTAGAGATACAGCGCGGAAACAGGCTCTTTGGCCCACTGGGTCCGCACCGACCAGCGATCCACCTGCACCCACTATGGACAATTTTTACATCGACACCCAAGCCAATTTACCTACAAACCTGTACGTCTTTGGAGTGTGGGAGGATCTCGGAGAAAACCCACACGGTCACGGGGAGAATGCACAAACTCCGTACAGACAGCACCCGTAGTCATGATCGAACCTGGGTCTCCGGCGCTGCATTTGCTGTAAAGCAGCAACCTTACTGCTGCGCCCATAAAGTGTTAAGTTTTTAATATGAAAGAACATATTGCGACTACTGCGACTGTTGCCATATAAATCTAGTCCAGCCTTTTTATTAGTCCTTTTAGTGCGCTCATTAAAGCCTTGGAGATGCTTCAAAGCATCAACAAGCTTGATATTGCTCTCACGGGAAATATAAAGGGCAGGTTGCACTTTTATTTGTAATTGCAGAGTCTGGTGGCTCGGGGGAAACTGAGTTCCACCGAACAGTTGATCCCTTTAACTTAAAATAATCATGGATTTTCATTATATCTTTGATGGATTGATTAAATTCCTTTACATTTAAAAACAAATATTTACAAAGCAACCATTGTCAATAGTGAATATACAGTGGCATAGTTCACCCTATCTAACAGTGCTTTCTGTGGTGTGCCCATGTGTCCTATTTGTTGACAGTACCCAGCATATGCACAATGCCTGACTGCTCTCCTGAGGTAGTCTGTGGAGCAGTCGGATTTTTCCACTCACGCGGATGCCCAGTCAAGATGCCTCCTTGCGAGCTTGTGACGAGGCAGAACCCAACCGTCTCCCTGTATCGCAACTCTTCGGGGAGAGATGTGCTTCAGGAATCCGTCATGCAAATGATAAAGTGAGCACGGCGGGAAATGTCAAGGGGGGACATGGAGCTATGCCTGATGCAGACTGGGAGGTGAAGCGTGCATGCCATCTGTCAGCGTTCAGCTGCTGCTCTGGGTAACGGTGGGATGGAATCGAAATTGGCTTGAAGTACATTGCCAGGAACCAATGACTCACTTCAAAGCTGTCTCTTTGGAATCTGGTGAACAAGACTCACTTTCTGATCCTCATGGGTTTTATTTTCAGCAGAGGGTAGCTGAGGTTCCCACACACAAGAACAAAGATCTTCCTCACTATGGAAACAACCAAAAAATGTCATGCACGTCAGTTGGGCATTCATATATTTCTTTGCCTTGCAGTGCTATTCATTTTCTTTGTCGGACAAGAGAATAATCTAATCAGAACAGGCTGGATATAAATCTTTCACTTATGAAAGATAAAGAGCAGTGTAAAATCGCAGGTGATTTGACAGCTGAAGAAAATGTCTGTTACACTCCTTAAAGATTGCTTTTCAAATTAATTGTCTGTGCCACATAGTGTTGAGGTTGACAACCTTGGAAGCAGATGATTAAATCTGGGTTTTTGACCACAGATATAATAATAATAATAATAATACATTTTATTTGTTGGGCGCCTTTCAGACATCTCAAGGACACCTCACATAGATTAACAGGAATATAAACATATAATCAGAGTAAAATAAATAATAAAGACATCACAGAGACACAAACTAAAAACAGAATTCAGTCCAAAAACAGAAAATCAAAAACACAATGTGAAGAGAGAGCAGCGGCAGCTAAAGCGCGCCAGCGTCCACTCTCCCTTCACGGCAGCCATCTTGGACAAAGACTAACAGGATTACGTGCAGACAAAAAATCATCCCCCCACAATGGATACCACTGTGGGGGAAGGCACAATGTCCAGTCCTTATCCCAAGTTCACCCAAAGTCAGGCCTATTGAGGCCACCGCAGTTGCCTCTACGGAGGCCTGATGTTCCTGGCCGTTCTCACCGGGTGGTCTTGCCCCGGCGTCGGGAGAGTCCTCTCAGCGGCTGGGCCACCTGGCGCGGCCGCGTCCTTACCAGAGACCGCGGCTTCCGAAGCCGACAAGGCCGCGCCGGGTTTGGAGCTCCCAGGCTCCCGATGTTGAAATCGGCGCTGCCCGCTCTGCTCCGCAGCCCCGCAGCCCGGAGGTGTTGAACACGGCGGTCTCAGCTAACCAGAACTCCAGCGCGTCAATCCAGCGCGGCGACCCAGGCAAGGCATCGCCCGCTCCGCTCCGCAATAGCGCTCCAGCGCTGTGCCGCCACCGAAGCCGAGGTGCTGGGCGGTTCACGCCGGGAAATGGCGCTCCAAGCCCGCTGGTAGGCCACGAGGACGGGTTGACGGGGCAGCCCGGAGAAAAAGCTGCCTCGCCGACCAGGTAGGGACCTAGAAGTATAATTACCCCCTTCCCCCCACATTAAAAAGTCCAATTTCTCCAAACGGACGAGACAGGACTAACTAAAACATTTTTTTTTTTTAAATCGAGTTTAACGGACGGCTGCTGGTTAGCCCTGCACAGTATTATGCTGATAGGAAGATTTGGTGGAACCTTCCTTCAAAATGATTGTTTGCCTTCGTCCTCCATATGCGTGACCTTGCCACTGATGATTGTGATTGCATTTTCCGTGATTGACCCAGGCTGCAATACACTGCACCCGCTAAAGATGACTGGAGTTTGTATAATTAGGGAAAATCACAACCTGAATATCTCTCCTTGATGCTCCCCAGATTACTCATAGTGTGCATCAATTTGCCAATTACATCACCAGGTCGAGACTGAAGGAGGAGGAGACAATATTGGCATTCATGGAGTGAAATGGGCTGCAACATCTCTAAAAACCTATATCGATCGAGTTTTTTATTTTTTGGAGGCAGTGGGATAAAAATACATGCTTGTTATTTGAGGATTAAAGGTAGAGTTAAATAGATTCATAGAGTCTATCCAAGCAGTTGTTAGTAAAGTTTGTGGGCATCACAGTGGAGCAGCTAGTAGAGTTGATACCTCACAGCGCCAGAGACATGGGTTTGATGCTCACCTCGAGTGCTATCTGTGTGGAGTTTGTGCATTCTCCTTGTGACCGTGCGGGGCGCTCCAGTTTCCTCCTACATCCATAAGACGTGCGGGTTTGTAGGTTGATTAGCCTCTGTAAATTGCCCCCAGTGTGTAGTGAGTGGATGAAAAAGTGGGATAACATAGAAGTAAGTAGAATGGGTGACCAATGTCAGTGCGGACTCGCTGGGCCGGACTCGCTGGGCCAATGGTCAGTGGACGTTTCCATGCTGTATCTCTAAAATGAACTAAAACTAAACTGAACTGTGTAGTCATGCATAAACATCCCAAGCCTTTCGTGAAACAGGTTTAGATACCGCCCAGATCATTGCCCTGAGGAATCCCTGCTACCATGTCCTGATGCTGAGACAACAAAACTACAACAGCCACATCTATACACCTTTGTGTTGTGTATGAATTCAGTCTGAGAGGTTTCAATAATTCTCATGACTTCAAAGTCTATAAGGGATTCTTGATGCCAAAAGCTAAAGGAGTCCAGAAGACATAGGTTTAAGGTGAGGGGGCGGGGGGGCGAAGAAAGATTTCATAGAAACCTGAGACGTAACTCTTTTAACACAAATGGTGGTGGGTGTAAGCAACGAGCTGCCGGAGGAGGTAGTTGAGGCAGGTACTATCACATTGTTTAAGAAACATTAGGACAGGTACGTGGATGGGACAGGTTTGAAGGAATATGGACCAAATACAGGCAGGTGGGACCGGTGTAGATGGGCCATGTTAGTCGTAGTGGGCAAGATGGGCCAAAGGGCCTGTTTTCAAGCTGTAAGATTCTATGACTCTCTGACTCTCATGCCATCAGCTCTTTTGTTTATTTTTGGGCAGAAAATACAACTGACTCAATTTGAACTGGGTATCAATAAGCAGCCATTTCCATCTTCACTTATTTATTTTGGCATTTTCGCATGATTGAGAAAAAAAATTAAAGGATCAGTAATTGAAAAAAAAAAAGTTCTGCTTTCTGTAGCCAGAACATTTACTGGGCAATTTTCCAAATATTTTACTTGATCCTAGCATCGTAACTCCACTGGAACAGCTTGGCTAGAACCACAACAAATTCTGTTGCTGGAATGTTATCAGAGCCCATGGCCTTTGCTGTATACAGTACATGAAGCCATTTTTGTGACTGGATGGAAACTGGCATTGACGAGTGTGGGAACATCAGGAGGAGTAGCGGATGGTTTGGCATTTATGGTTGAAGATCATCACATGTCCATCAGTGTAGTATTTTGCATTAATGCATTTGGGTCAAATTTCTCTTATTAGTTTAGTTATCTACCACCATTCATTGCTGAATGTAGTAGTACTGCAGAGCTTTGAAATGATCTATTGGGTAAAGGAATGCTTATCTCAGTCAATAATATGTTGGGTTTGTCAGACACGCGTATTCCTGTAATATTTGCTACATCATAGAGTACAAAAGAACCCACAAGTTGCTGGAGTAACTCAGCAGGGCAGCACAGTGGTGCAGCATTGGAGTTGCTGCCTTCTAGCTCCAGAGACCCGCGTTCAATCCTGACCATGGGTGCTGTCTGTACGGAGTTTGTACATTCTCACTGTGACTGTAATTTCTCTCTGACTGGGTGCTGTGGTTTCCTCCCACATCCCAAAGACATGCAAGTTTGTAGGTTAATTGGCTTCTGTAAATTGCCACTAGTGTGTAGGACGCAAAACTGGGACAACATAGAAACCAATGTACAGGCCGATACGGACTCGCTGGGCTGAAGGGTCTGGTTCCATGCTATATCTTTAAACTAAACTAAATCATCTCTGGAGAAAATGGATAGGCAACGTATTAGGCTGGATCCCATCTATGTCAACTATCCATGTTCTCCAGAGATGCTGGCTGAGTTACTCCAGCACTTAGTGTCTTGTTTTTTGTATAAACCAGCATCTGGAGGGGCCTCACCCAAAGCGCCACCCATCCATGTTCTCCAGTGCTGCCTGACTCACTGAGTTACTCGAAGCACTTTGTGTCTTTTTACTGCAGTTCCTTGAATAACTTTGGTATTTCTGGGACTGCTCCTTATATGCTCATTCATCCAGGCTTGGACATCTGGTTTGATGGTATCAGTGGAACAAGGGATATGTTAGATTATGAGGTTATTGGAGGCATTGCGTACAGTTTTGGTCTCCTAATCTGATGAAAGACATTCTTGCCATAGAGGGAGTACAGAAAAGGTTCACCAGACTGATTCCTGGGATGTCAGGACTTTCATATGAAGAAAGACTGGATAGATTCGGCTTGTACTCGCTAGAATTTAGAAGATTGAGGGGGGATCTTATAGAAACTTACAAAATTCTTAAGGGGTTGGACAGGCTAGATGCAGGAAGATTGTTCCTGATGTTGGGGAAGTCCAGAACAAGGGGTCACAGCTTAAGGATAAGGGGGAAGTCTTTTAGGACCGAGATGAGATTTTTTTTTTTCACACAGAGAGTGGTGAATCTGTGGAATTCTCTGCCACAGAAAGTAGTTGTGGCCAGTTCAAAGGTTATTTTATTGGTCACATACACCTAGGTGTAGTGAAATGCTTCTTGCCAATGCAGCACATAAAGAAAGAATACAGACATAACAGTAATAAAGAAATTTAAACATAAAAACATCCCCCCACAATGGTTCCCATTAGGAGGGAAGGTACAAAGTCCAGTCCCCATCCCCAGTTCACCCATAGTCGGGCCTATTGAGGCCTCCACAGTTGCCTCCAAGGAGGTCCGATGTTCCAGGCCGTTCTCGCCGGGTGATGGTGCTCCGGCGTCGGGAGAATCCTTACAGCGGCATGGGAACCCTGGAACGGCCCGTTCCGTACTGGAGGCCGCGGCTTCCGAAGCGAACAAGGCCGCGCTGGATTCATTGGCTATATTTAAGAGGGAGTTATATGTGGCCCTTGTGGCTAAAGGGATACTGAGTTGGATGATCAGCCATGATCATATTGAATGGTGGTGCAGGCTCGAAGGGCCGAATGGCCTACTCCTGCAGCTATTTTCTATGTTTCTATGTAACTATATCTGTTTTGAATCTATACCAATTGGTATGCTGATAGTGCCATCAACACTTTGGAAATCATCCACATAGTGAAAATGGGACATTAGCTTCTTGAGGACCTTTTCTTATGCACCTCTACCAATATTTCCAAGGAATAATGATTTTGTGAGTCAGGGATTAACAGAGATAAAGCCAAATAGGTTTGTCCCCTGTGTTGGTTTTCCTAACCACTGGGTCTGTGCATCAGCATTTGAATAACATAGAGTACAATGAGTATTGAACCAGTCCTGGAGCTATGCTTTGAAGACCATCTTCCAGATTACATTCTAAGCTCTGGGACAAGGGATAATGCAGTGCCGCTTGAAATGGATTAAACAACTTTCTTTTGATATAGTTGCGAAACTGCATGGAAAAATAATTCCTGTCTATTTACTTAAAGAAAACTCTTTTAATGCTCTTCAAAGACAATAAATTAGGTCTGACATGTTTATTTATTGTTATCATTACGATATTCAACAATGCAATGTTAACATGAGCCCAAAGAATTTCCCAATGACGAATGATTTATACATGGATCACTGATCTACTTGGTAATTATGCATTTAAGGAGCAAGTGCAGGAATGAAAAGTAAATTATAGCAACCCTGCTAAATTCAAAATGTGTAGGACGGAACTGCAGATGTTGGTTTATACTGAAGGAAGGCACAAAGTGCTAGAGCAACTCAGCGGGTCAGGCACCATTTGTGGAGTCCGAGCAAGGGTTTCAACCCGTAACATTCACCTGATCCTTTTCGCCGGCGATGTTGCCTGACCTGAATTGCTCCAGTACTTTGTGTCTATATTGCCATTGGATCTAAAATTCAGGAAAGATCAAAATAAAAGTTAATGACAACCGCTGAAAATTGTTCATTTTATCATACCATAAATGCCTGTTAAAATTAATTCTCTTCATTCTAAAGAGTGACAGAAATGTTTGATGTGGTTTGTGGGCACCAATATAAAATGACAATACCTTTTGCAGATTGTGCTGACTGTTACAGTACACTGGTAGTGGGATATATATTGTTTCAGATGAATGGGAAAAATGCTGAGGATGAGTGGTAGTGGTGGTGAGGGGGGGGGGGGGGGGGGAGTAGTGTAAGGTTATTCTTACCTGATTTGATTTGGTGGGATATGCACAAAAAAAAAACATTTTCATATGCAGACAAGGTCATAAATAGAAAGGCCACTAAGAAATCAGGAGGAATTTCCATGTCTAAAAATATAAGGATTTGAAGCATGCTTCCACAGGGAATAATTGAAATTAAATGAATTAAATTTAAGGGAAATATATACAATAACAGGGGTAGACAAAGTACATGAGCGGGTTGATACATCTCTTGGAGCTGAGACTAGTTGAGCTGAAGAGTTGCTTGTGTTCTAGACAATGGGAGGTTAACAAGAGGCCATAGACTTTCTGGTAAATTAATCCAAAACTCATCTTCTACTGGTTTCCTCCTCATTACATGACGAGAAACATTTTGTCATTATCGAGGCACCTCAGCGTCCAATATTTCTCAATCAATGTATGTAAGGATAGCCTGTTCTCATTGAAGAAAACATTCCAGATATTAGTCCTGTCAGCCTTCTGAACTGGTTCCAATGTTGTATGATCCTTCAGTAAACAAGGGGCCCAATACGATGGAGATACAAGAAAATGCAGATGCCGGCATCGTGAGCAAAAAGCAAACACGGCATGCCAAGCAGCATCTGTGGAGGGAAATGGACAGATGCTGTTTTGGGTTGGACCCTTCTTCAGAGGGGCTGCTAAAGAGAGGAGAGGGAAGGGTTAAAAGTGATAGGTGGATACAGTTGGGCTGATTGGCAGATGGGTGGAGGTTGTAACCAAGGCTGAGGTGAAATTGAGACAAATGGGAGCCAGATAAGGAAGGAAGAGGAGGTGTGAAATGTGGAGGAGGAGCTATTGGATTGAAAGGGAAGAGCGTGGAGAGAAAGGGGTCGGGGAATGATAGAAAAATGGGAGATTCGGAGCAGGGACAGGTGGAAGATGAACGGAAGGAGGAGGGGTAACGATCTGGGTGACAGGGCAGAGGAGAAAAGGTGGGTGCACGGGGATGAGACAAAAGAGGGTAGGTGAGATGATCTGGAGGGGAAAGCCTTATCTTGAAGTAGATGCAGTGAAGATAGGGAAACTGCAGGTCAGGGATGGCATCCTAGCATGAAGCAGATTGTGAGGAAGTCCAGTCAAGATAGTTGTGGACTAGTGGAATAAACTAAACTAACGCAGGCTTGTCGATGTCGATAGCCTGTCTCTTGTCATGGAGGCAGATAAATTAAGAAAGGGGTGAAAGGTGTCAGAGATAGTCAAAGTGAATTTGAGGGCATGGTGGAGGTTTGTGGTGAGTTTTAGGAAGTAAATGAGTTCTGCATGGTATAGGAGGCAGCATCAAAGTGGCCGTCAATAGCAATGCTCTACTCGCTACTCCTGCTGTAGTCTCACCATTGCCCTTTTTTAACTGAAGTATTACTTTCCTACTTTACAATTCCAGGAGAAATTAAATTATATTTGCTTTCCTAATTATTTGTTGAATCTGTATTGCAGCATTTTGCAGATCATTTGGGAAAAACCCAGAATACTCTGCACCTTAGAATTCTGCAATCTCTCACTATTTAGATAAAATTCCTCTTTTTAAAATATTTTTCCTGTCAAATGGGACAATTTTATATTTTCCCACACTATCAACTTGCCAGATCTTTGCAAAGACAATTAAACTATCAGTATCTTATTGCAGCCTATTTATGTCCTCTTTATACTTTCGGTGGGGAATATGGGGGGAAGTGGTAGAGGTGGAGTGTTATGTAGTTTCCTAAAATTGGAAAAACGACAGATATTGGAGCATAAAGGCTCATCAGCTAATGTAAGCTCCTTATAGAGGTGAGCAGCACAGAGAATGACTAAGAGACCTGTAGTTTGTAATAAAGGTGTTCCAATGAACAAGGAAATTCAATTACTTGAAATGTCTCACTTATTTGCAATTTTCCTGCCAAGTGATGCATCAGTATTATTGAGCTGTGTACAGGGTCACATCTGAGACGTGCTTAAATACTATATGGAGCACTGGTGTTTTCAACTGCCGACCTTTGTTTACAATGAACCAGTAATTGAATTACTGCCAATTGTGCATAACCTCTGACAAGGGATTTAGTAAATGACAAGGGACCAGAAGTCCCCAGCTCCTGGTGAAATACATTTACTTGTGGATGAGAGATTTCAGTCGGCTTAATGTAGTAGCTAACATGACAATTTCCATCCATTTCTCTCTGCCTCGCTACGCTGCAAGCTGAGCCAGTGTGAAGAAGGGCCTTGATCTGAAATGTCACCTGTCCCTTACCCTGACGTTGCCTGACCTGCTGAGTTACTCCAGCACTTCGTGCTTTGCTAAAAAATTCCCACATCTGCCGTTCTTTGCGTCGCCCAACATATTGAACATTGTTTTGGGCGTCAATCCTTTAGTAATCTGACGATGGAACATAGAACATGAGGACGTCCAACACAGGAACAGACCCATTGCCCCACAATGTCTGTGTTGAACCAACTAAATCTGCTTCAACATACTCCATATCCCTTCATTCCTGCATATCTGATAAGACTTCTGACTTCTGACGAATAACCAAATTATAGTTCCCTGAATTCAGATTCTGTCACATTTGCCCACCTGTTAGCATCTTTTGCTAACTGATCAGCTCACTCATCCCTGTCTACAGTGCCTTGTGGCTGAGAGATCTCCCTTTTAAGATAAAGCTTCACTTGTCTTTTATATTTGTAGCTTGGAGCTTCGCCTTTGCACTACCTCTGAGATTCACAATCCCCCCTCTAACCCAATCCTAAACAAACAGGCTTCTATTTCACTTCTCCCTCCTGTGTGGTATCTATGTCAACTGGCTGATACATTTTTTTAATGTGCTATACATTTTCAACTTGGAATTGCAGACATGATTCCAATTTTTACAACAACGTTACAATATACAGTAATGGTTGTCAACTCAAGTGGAAAGACAACGGAATTGCTCATTTGCAGTGAGTTATATTTCAAATGGGATGATGCAAATTCCCCCACTTGTATTTCTTTGCTGAAATGACCTAACCACATACTGATATAAAATGCCTACTGGTCCAATTATATATACTCTTAGTTTATGTAGGTGAAGTACACTTCTGGTGTTTTGTTTTAAATCAATGTCCTAAGACTACTAGAATGTACAAAGGCTTTGAGAATAAGTAAGTTTAGCAAGGACTAGAAGGTCCGAGATGGCCTGTTTCCATGCTGTAATTGGTATATGGTTATATGGTTAATAACTTCATTTGGAGCCTATCATTGGATATTATAGACGTGGGTAGTCAAATAGCAAGGGTGTAAAAGAAGAATAAACATGATTAAACTTAACAAATGTGCATCTTCTTTTGTCATTTCTCACTGCTTGTACCTTTACATTGTTTCTCGTGGTATTTTGGGATATTAAACGTTTCGGTTAATTACTGTGTCATAAGGTCACAAGGTCATAAGTGATAGGAGCAGAATTAGGCCTTTTGGCCAATCAAGTCTACTCTACCATTCAATCATGGCTGATCTATCTCTCCATCCTAACCGCATTCTCCTGCCTTCTCTCCATAACCCCTGACACACATACTAATCAAATGCGGATGTGAGCCGCAAGCAACCAGTCATCTGGCTTGATTAGGCATGATTAACATGCTTGCTGCAGATGTGCCTATTATTTTCTGGGTGGTCCTTCCGTAAGCTAGGGATTCATCTCTACCTCATTGTGGTCATTGGATTTATCGATGGGTCTGATGCTCTACAATGCTGAGAACTATATTCTACACTCATTCCCTTTCCTTTCCCTGTATCTTTTCCTTTGCTCTACCTATCGTACTTGAGATTGAGTTGATTATATTAGCGTATACTATTGCCTGATCTGATCAGAGAGCCATTCAAAACAAAGCTTTTCACTCTACCCCGGTGCATGTGACAATAACAAACCTAAAGCTAAAACTGCAACCAGGAATAAAATGTTTGTAATTTGGACATATTCTAGATTGGCCAGGCACCACTAAGATCAGAGATTTGGGAATAGGAATGAAGGGTTTCAGGGACAGGCTTCCTTGCTTGAACAAGAGTGGTTTCTGTGCAAAGTGGGGTGAGTACAGGCATAATATTCCCCTTGTATTTATACAGTGCGAGTGAGAGAGGGGGGCACATTATAGACCTATCTGGTGGCGATAAACAAGGTGTGGTTCTAATCATAAAGATTAAGTTACCTGTTTGCTCCCACTGGCAAATCACTTGACCAATCTACATGAATGTTTTGGCTCAATCTGGGTAGCAGAGGCACTTCATTGAAACATACCAACAAGCTTGATTGGTATTGTATGACTTTATCTTGCCCGGAAATCTGATTATATCTTAAAGTCCACACTGCCCAGTAATCAAACCTACAGGGCCAACTTCACAACCTGGCAGAGAAGATTAAACAAAATTGCTGGAGTAACTCAATGGGTCAGGCAACATCTCTGGAGAACATTGGTAGGTGATGTTTCGGGTCAGGATCCGTCGTTCGAGACCTGATGATCATCTATCCATGTTCTCCAGAGATGCTGCCTGACCTGCTGAGTCACTCCAGCACTTTGCATGTTTTTGTGTGTAAACCAGCATCTTCAGATCCTTGTTTGTAAACCATCTTCAGATCCTTGATTCTTACAGACAAGATTCAAAGCTGCATTTAAAAGGCAGTTCAATCCATAGACACCATTTTAAAAATTCGAATCAGTTTGCTGCATGCACCGTGCCTTGCCAAAAATAATTCTGAACATCAAATTTGATTTGTATTTCTTTGTTCATCTTTTCATAATTAACTTACAGAATGTGGTCATAACTAGCATGGTCAACATGTAGTTATCCATCTGAAGTAGCCCTTGAGTAAGTGGCAATGAGTTGCCACCTTGACATCTTTAGTACATGTGGTGAAGATGCTCCTACCATGAGGTATCAGGATGTGGAGCCCATGAGAATAAAGGAACAACAATACATTTCAAAGTCCAGATGGAGTTTAAATTGTGGAGAAAGCTTCCATGCATGCCATGCTATTGTGCTCCTTGGTGACAGAGGTCACATGTTGGGGAATGTTTTCAGTGTAGCCAGGGCATAGTGCACAGGGTTTTGCACATGGTAGACTGTGGCCAAACTAAATATCCCATTGACTCCCATTTTTGCTGGCGGTTTTCCTCTATCGGGCAAAAGTTGGCATTTAAAACCAACTAGAGTTGCAGAGGATCCCCTGACACCTCACCCCCCCCCGCCCCCCCCCCCCCCCCACCCACCCCCCCCCCCCCCCCCCCCCCCCCTTCTCCTCCTCTCTCCCATCAAGCAAAAGGTATAGAAGTGTGAAAACGGACACCACCAGATTCAGGGACAGTTTCTTCCCAGCTGTTATCAGGCAACTGAAGCATCCTACTAACCACTAGAGAGCAGTCTGAACTACTATCTACCACATTGGAGATCCTCAGACTATTTTTGATCAAACTTTATTGGCTTTATCTTGCACTAAACATTATTCCTGTTATCATGTATCTGTACACTGTGGATGGCTCGATTGTAATTATGTATTGTCTTTCTGCTAACAGATTAGCACGCAACACAAGCTTTTCACTGTACCTCGGTACACATGACAATAAACTAAACTCACTCCACACACCCTCATCACCACTAAAATCTACTGACAGCTGGCCATCTGGGACTTAAATTCTTCCTTTGTTTATCAACCTGGTAACGTTCATCTGCTAATGAGGCATGTCATCCAGTGATTACCAGGATCGTGCTCATCAACCCATCCGTGCACTCGCCATACACGCCAGATCTAATGATACGTGGAAATCCAACGGCTAATTTGCAGAGATTTGTGTTCTGCCCCCTTTCTGAAGCTGAATGCAGCCAGTTGCATTTTTGCCCCAAAATGTATAATTGCAAAGAGTTGCACACTGTAATAATTAAAACAAACTATGACAGGTATAAAATGCATCACAGATGAAATAATACCACATGTAGGTTTTAGTCCGACACAGAATGGACAGTCCTGGTGATTGTTTCTGACTGTTCTGTTTACACATGAACCAAATGCAATTTCTTCATTCAGAATCAGAATAATTTATGTACACTTTAATTTCCAATGCTTGAAGTTCTGGTCCAGTAAAAAATGCTCCACAATTTCACAGTTTCAGTGACCTTTCATCTGTATTTATTTTATTCTAGATGTGTTTCATCAGATATAAAATATATATTTACAGCCAGTTCTTGGAACTGCTGTCATTTTCCCACCCATGGTTTTAGTGACGCAATCTATGTTTTAGCCTCCCTCATGGCAAAATTAGGCTGCAGCCATTCAAGTGAAATGGTTTCTTTTTCCATGCTTTAATGTGGAAACAACATTAAGACCAAACTTGCCAGACACTTATTAGTGATCACTGCAAATTTCTGTTTACTTCATGTTTTTGCTTTGAGTCATAGAGTGATACAGTGTGGAATCAGGCCCTTCGGCCCAACTTGCCCACACCAGCCAACATGTCCCAGCTACACTAGTCCCACCTGCCCGCATTTGGTCCATATCCTTCCAAACCTTATACTTGCTTCATTACAAAAAAATATTATTCGAGCTTTCACTGAAATTAGAATATTAGCAGTGTATTATTCAGCCTGCAAACATGGCAATGTGTCTATGAATAAATGTTTTCCTGGATCCTATTTGTAAGTTATGGTTGATTCTAAGGAGCAAAAAGTTACATTTTTTCTTTCTATATAATTGTTCTATGATACCTGCAATCAAGAACTGCCAATCTGCCAAACATTGAACATAGAACAGTAAAGGACACAAACAGGCCCTTCGGCCAACAATGTCCATGCTGAGCATGATGCCAAGACCAGCATTTATCTGCCTGCACCTAATCCATATCCCTCCATTCCTTGCCTATCCATATGCCTATCCAAAAGTCTTGTAAATGGCACTATCGTATCTGCCTCAACCATCATCCCTCAGCAAGGGCATCCCAGGCACTCATCAACCTGTGTAAACCAGACTTACACTGCACATCTTTAAACTGAAATTCTTAACTGTTTGTTATTATCGTAACAGATAACAGATTTACTAAGTGCCTGTAATGATTATTTTAAATGGCTTTGTTCTTTGTGGAATGTTTTCAAAACCCATTTTGTTCAGTGATCAAAATCAGTAAGCCTCATTTAGAACAATAATCTGTACTTTCATTAATATGACCCTTTATGTAGATTTCCTAAAGTAGTGCATTTCCTTGTAGTAGTGCACCACTATTCTGCATCGTTGAATTATGTTCATTCTCCCGTTGGGATGGCAACCACAATGGGGGGAAACCAGCATTTATTATCAATCTTAACTGCACTTCTCTGAGTGTCTGCTGGCCCACATTAGAAAAGACATCCAAGATTTAATCACATTGATGGCCTGCGGTGACACATATGCTGGACAGGGATGATTGTAGATCTACTCATTATTATCACAACTGATTGAGGCTTTACATTCCAAATTTCTTTAAATGGTTGAACATTAATTCTCCGGCTGCCTTGGTAGAATTTGAGCTTTTGTCTCTGATTCTCTAATTTTGCCTAAGGTACTCATGCAATACCTTACTGTTGATACCTATATTGAGAACCACTTTGGGTGACACAGTGGCACAGCGGTAGAGTTGCTGCCTTACAGCGTCAGAGACCCGGGTTCAATCCTGACATCGGTTGCTAACTGTACGGAGCTTGTGACCACGTGAGTTTTCTCCGGGCGCTCCGGTTTCCTCCCACATCCCGAAGACGTGCGGGTTTGTAGGTTTATTGGCGTCTGTAAATTGTCCGTAGAGTGTAGGATAGAACTAGTGTACGGGATGATTGTTAGTCGGATAGTGTGGATTCAGTGAGTACAGTTTCCACACTGTACTCTAAACTAAACTACTGATGGTTTCGGAAAAAAACATTTGACCAAAATCAACATTTTGAACTTCAGTGTGCAAATGTTATGCTTTGGGTGGAATTGGTAATCCCAGCACAACACTCGGCCAATGTTGCATCCTTTTAACCCCCCCCCCCGAGCCTCTATTCCAGTATGCTTGGATGATATTTAATGAAAACCCTGCCAGGAACATCATAATCAGATATTTGATATTTGTTTTGAATCATATTCTTTGAATCAATTAGAAGAGGTAACATGATAAAGTTGGAATTATACAACTGAAAAATATTCCAAGAATAATAAATAACATTACACACATCATGTTGTAAAATACTTATTTCAAATTCATGAAACTACCTTTTAAACAACAACAATGCCAAAGCTGCTCTAGTTTGGCTGACAGAAGTCAGCTTCTTTGTAAATATAAGAAAATCATTCAAAATGTTTCCCCAGTGAACCATTAAAAACTACCCTCAATGCACAGATCCTAGTAGATTTGCAATGTATTTATTCTAAAAGAAGATTCGATATTGTGATTATTAATTCACCCAGAGGGTCTTGCCAGATTATGCAAAAAAAACATAAGTGTGTTGAAAAGAAAAGCAAATTGCTGAAGTAACTCAACGGGCCAGGCTGTGTCTCCGAAGAACATAGATAGGTGATGTTTTGAGCCAGTCAGGCCAGCTTTATGAGTGGGACCTCCAGAAACTAGTGCAAAACATGATGGGAATTCTAGCTACGTTGAATGCAATTTCTGCTTCAACTTCTGTGATCTTTGCCTCTGTGCTGATAAGAGTCTCACTGGCTCCAATTAGTTGGGGAAGAAAAGTTCATGAGGATTATAGGGGTCCCAGTTGGTATTCACATATTTACAGACGTTGCTAGGGTCTTCCAGAATGACCATCTGCCACCAAATCTGTGGCAGTAAAATGCCAGAGTGCAAAGTGAAAATGTTCTCTATTCTCTGAGGCCTAATGGTGGAGCTGGCGGCCTCCAACTGCGATCGACCTCGAGGCTCCGCAAGCAGAGCCAGCCAGGACTTACAACGCGAGGCTGGCCATCTTCGAGCTGTGGCGGCGTTCCGGTGTTCCAGTGGCAGCGGCACGACTCGGGGCCGAGACGGCGCTCCGGTGAGGGCGGCACGACTCGGGGCTGAGACTGCGCTCTGGTGCACGGCTCGGGGCTGAGACGGCGTTCCAGTGGCAGCGGAACGACTCGGGGCTGAGACGGCGCTCCGGTGAGGGTGGCCCGACTCGGGGCTGAGACGGTGCTCCGGTGGCTGAGGCGGCATTCCGGCGGCGGCGACCTGAATCCGGGGCTCGGCCGCGGGCCAGTGGACGACATCGTCGGGAGCTCGCAGGTCACAGGTTGGTGCCTGTTTTCCGGAGCTCCCGCGGCAACAGCTGCGTCCGCTGGGCTGGAGGGCGGCAGCTTCGACCACCCCCGGGCCGCGGAGCTTGAACCGGCCCGTTCGTGGAGCTCGGTTGAGCCGCGGGACTGACTACTATCGCCCGGTGGGGTAACAAAATATCGCCTCAGCGCAGAGGGAGAATGAGGAGGGAAGAGACAATAACTTTAAGACTTTTGCCTCCATCACAGTGAGGAGGTGTTTATTTTGTGTTTTGTTGTTTATTATTATATGTATGGCTGCAGGCAACGAAATTTCGTTCAGACCGAAAGGTCTGAATGACAAATAAAGGATCTAATCTAATCTAAACTAGTTCCTACCGCTTTAGATTAACAGAGTGACTTTCTGCAATGAATTCCCTTCATCATGCCAACTTAATGGTGAGTTTGTGCAGGAAGTAACTGCAGATGTAGGTTTATACTGAAGATAAACACAAAGTGCTGGAGTAACTCAGTGGGCCAGGCAGCATCTTTGTAGAAAAGGAAACGTTGACATTTGGGATTGGGACCCCTCTTCAAACTGAAGGTAGATGGGGGAGAGGGAGGGGGAATTTGAGGTAGGAAAATGCCTTTTTTATTTGAAGAAGTAATGACAGAAAATGCTGGAAAAACTCAGCAGACCATGCAGCATGTGTAGCTAACTCTTTGTGTTTCATCAGGGATGCTGTCTGAATTGGTGAGTGTTTCAGGTATTTTTGTTTTGTTTCTATCACAGGTTTAGAACACCTGCACTATTCTGATTTTAAACGGAGTGAAACCACTAATCCAGGAAGCTGGAAACTGAAGTTGCCCAATTGGCAAATGTTCTGGAGGATTGGATGTTGTGTTTGTTGATCCCACAGCACATTTTCAATTCACTATTAAGGAAAAATGTCACAAGGTATTATAATACAATTATTTCAGTGAACCCAGAAAGGTTAAAGGGAATGTGTGGAAGTGGTGCTCTGGTAAGGAGGAAGAGAGTGCAGGAAACAGGGCCCTGATGAGCTGAAGGGGGAGTGTGAGAACCAGGGCTCGAATTAGTGAAAAGGAGGTGTGGGTTGACAGAGAGCGTGGCAAATATCATCTATGTGAGGCAGATGCCAGACCACCATGATTTGATTGATTAAAAGAGACAGCATGGGGACTGGTTCAACGCCCCACTGAATCCACACTGATCATTGATCAACCATTCACGTTAGTTCTATATTAGCCCACTTTATCATCAACTCTCTTCACGCTAGGGGCAATTTAAAGAGGCCAATTAATAGAGTCATACAGCATGGAAACAGGTCCTTCAGCCCAACTTGCCAAAACCAACCAAGGTGCCCCATCTACACTGGTCCCACCTGCTTGCGTTTGGCCCATATCCCCCTAAACCTTTCCCATCCATGTACCTGTTTTTAATTTTTTTGTTCTAGTATCTGCCTCAACTACCTCCCTTCTTGCAGCTCATTCCATATACCCATCACCCAATGCATGAAAAGGTTGCCCCTCAGGTTACTATTAAATCTTTCCCCTCTCACCTTAAACTTATTTCCACTGATTCTTCATTCCCCTACTCTAGGTAAAAGACTTTGTGCATCGACCCTATCTATTCCCCTCATAAAATTATATACCTCAATAAGATCACCTCGTGCTCTCAAAGAAACACAATCCTAATCTATAAATCCCCATGTTTTTGGGATGTGGGAAAAAACCAGAGAACAGCACCCGAAGGAAACCCATGTGACCACAAAGGAGAACGTGCAAACTCCACACAGACAGCACCCGAGGTCGGAATTGAGCCTGGGTCTCTGGCGCTGGGAATCAGCAACTCCACCAGCTGTTCCAGTGTGCAGTCGGATGGTGGATTATCGGCATTTGCCATAACTCTTTTTAAAGAATTGTTTGACATTTTTCCCACACACACTGAGATGAGAGTCAAAAGCACTCTTAACTATTTACTTTTTGAAGCACGAAGAAGAGTAAAATTAGTACTGCTTAAAGTAATCAGTTTGAGTTTGATCCACTAATTTCATGAATGATAAAATCTGCAGCTGCCCATTGTGGGGCCAGAGAGTTCATTAATTCCTTTCACATTATGTTCATGAATTACTTATGACTAACTCTCTTAATTGATTTGAGGGTAGTTACAAGAATGATCCCAGGAATGAGTGGGTTAACCTATGATGAGTGTCTGTAGGCACTGGGCCTGTACTCGCTGGAGTTTAGAAGACTGAGGGGGAACCTCATTGAAACATACAGATTAGTGAAAGGTTTGGATAAAGTAAATGTTGAGAGGATGTTTCCACTAGTGGGAGAGTCAAGGACTAGAGGTCATAGCCTCAGAACTATAGGACGTTCTTTTAGGAAGGAGATGAAGAGAAATTACTTTAGTGATTCTGTTGAATTCTTTGTCACAATGGCTGTGGAGGCCAAGTCAGTGGATATTTTTAAGGCAGAGATAGATAGATTCTTGATTCGTACAGGTGTCAGAGGTTACGGGTAGAGGGCAGGAGAATGGGATTAGGAGGGAGAGATAGATCAGCCTTGATTGAATGGCAGAGTAGACTTGATGGACTGAATGGCCTAATTCTACTCCTATCACTTTTATCACAGCTGTGCTTGCTGCAGTTTAGAGTGTTAGCATACTATTTTCCTTTTGTTGTTACCTGTGCTCTCCCTGCACTGTTAATTATTGCCATGCTAGAGTTCAACAGGCCCTAGCAGCTGTCTGGCACTTCACCCTGCTAACCGTGGCCGTGGGCAGCAAGAGCCAATAGCCTATCTAAGTATGGATGTAGCTGCTGTTCATTCTTTAACTAACCCCCTGCACTTTCTCTCCAGCTGGGATTGCAGGCAACCAGTGTAGAGAGAGAGGATCTGTTGTTACTCAACAAGATGAGGGCACAAGTCTTTGAGGTTTTTCCACAACTATCCTTGAGAAGGTTGAACTGCTGCTGCCTTTGTGTAAAAGTAGATGTTGGGTGATGTGGATTGGACTTGCTTAGTTTAAAATAGAGATTAATAGGCTCCTGATTAGTAAAGGGTGTCAAAGGTTACGGAGAGAAGGCAGGAGAATGGGGTTGGGAGGGAAAAATAGATCGGCCATTATCAAATGGTGGGGCAGACCAGACGGACTTAATGACCCAATCCTGCACCTATGTCTTATGATTTCATGGTCTGAGAGTTCTTTATAGACCCCGAGATGGTGTACTTCCAAGACAAGATACTGATTGATTTGGAGGGGTGTTTGTAGGCAGTTTTTGTTCCCATGTGTTTGCTGCTTTTAATAATTCTAGGTAGCAATAGTTGCTATTTTAGAATGTGTTGTTTATGTAACGTTGGCGAGATGCTACAGTGAATATTTTGCAGATAGACCACCGTGTGCCTGCGTTGGAGGGATTGAATATTGTGTGGAGGATTGAGTAGAGAGACGGTTCACCAGACTGATTCCTGGGATGTCAGGACTTTCATATGAAGAAAGACTGGATAGACTTGGCTTGTACTCACTAGAATTTAGAAGATTGAGGGGGGATCTTATAGAAACTTACAAAATTCTTAAGGGGTTGGACAGGCTAGAGGCAGGAAGATTGTTCCCGATGTTGGGGAAGTTCAGAACAAGGGGTCACAGTTTAAGGATAAAGGGGGAATCTTTTAGGACTGAGATGAGAAAAACATTTTTTTTACACAGAGAGTGGTGAATCTCTGGAATTCTCTGCCACAGAATGCAGTTGAGGCCAGTTCATTGGCTACATTTAAGAGGGAGTTAGATGTGGCCCTTGTGGCTAAAGGGATCAGGGGGTATGGAGAGAAAGCAGGTACAGGATACTGAGTTGGATGATCAGCCATGATCATATTGAATGGCGGTGCAGGCTTGAAGGGCCGAATGGCCTACTCCTGCACCTATTTTCTATGTTTCTATGTGCACGTCAACAGGATTCCTTATCCTGGATGTTGTTGCATAACCTTAGTGTTTGTGGACCTTCACTCATCCATGCAAGTGGAGAGTATTCCACCACAGACTTGTGTGATGTGGGTGGGAAAGGCTTCATGAGGGTCGAGATGCTGCAGGATTCCCAGTCTCCATTCTGCCCTGTGTTTCGCTGAACACCTTCGCTCAGTCCATCTGAACCTACTTGATTTCCTGGTTGCTAAACACTTTAATTCCTCTTCCCATTCCAACACACACCTTTCTGTCCTGGGCCTCCTCCATCGTCAGAGTGAGGCCAAACACAAATTGGAGGAACAGCATCTCATATTTTGCCTGGTCAGCTTACAACCCAGCGGTATGAATATTGATTTCTCTTACTTCAAGTAACCCCTGCATTCCCTCTCTCTCCATCCCGCCCCCACCCAAGTATCTTGTGTTGTGTTTGAGATAACCTCCGGAAGTGAGGTGATACATTTTACCATACCAAAGGCGCTATAGAAATGCAAGTTAATTTTAATTGCTCATTACGTTTAACCAACCGCACCATCTATTGAACAAACATTTGTATTTTCTGTTTATTATTATGGTCCAAATAGAATGGAGTACAGAACTATAATTTGAACTAATGCATTTGGCGTCGATGTATTTCAAATCATTTGTCTGGTGAGATTTTGTTGGCCAAATCGTACTTTTAATTTGGAGTGCTCTGTATACACATCATCAGTGATGAATGGGAATCAGATAATTAAATAATAGCATTTCCCAAAACTGCAGTTCTTATTGGGAAGTAAGCCAGTGTGCAGTGCAGAAATCTTCAACTTCCTCAGCTCGTGATGTGTTCTTGCTTGTTACAAAATCGACATCCTCCCAGGCACGCCCTAGGAAATATAAAACACTCATTAACAGTTACTTACGAAAAGTTATCCAGATCGGTCGTGCAAAGCTTTCCTACCTTTCCCCGTTTTCTTCTTTGAGGGACTTATTTTCTCTGCTGCAGTTTAGCTGAGATTAGCATGAAATATTTGTCTAGTTGTAATAATCTGTTAGATTTTATACCTGGATGACAGTTGGCAAAATGTCAGACTTTTCTTACACTTTGCCTAAGAGACTCGTCCCTTGCCATAGTTTGACTCCTTCTGTTTTGTAGAGCGTGTGTTATTTGGTACTGCACAGACATGCCTGTGTGATGTGGCCTCGATGGGCTCATTGCTCAGTTTTAGGAGAGGGTGGTTTCCCCAGCACGAGAGACCAATCTCTCTCTTCTCCACCGTGGATTAGTTGAGAACAACTCTGCAGATTCTTCACGGGCTGCACCAGAACAACTTCCTGTGAGGAGTCCAATTTTCTCCTTTAAATGGATGAATGTGTTACCATCAAGAAAAAGCACCTCCTAAAACCCATATTTAGGTAAGTAATAATACTGGCATTTTACTCAGGCTGCAGAAACCATTCAGTTCCTCAAGTTTCCTTCCTTTCCTTTCTACTGCAATGATGTTGTGAAAATAATTTATTTCATTTATTCTATGGTTAATTCTGCAAGTTGCAACATTGCAGAACAGATAATTTAACAAACCAGAATTTTTGTTTTGGTTTCTTCCACATTGCAGTAAAGTAAGTGATTTTATAATACTTTGATCAAGAGTTTAAAAGCACCCGACAGACTTTTCAAACACTTTGTACATGTGGTCTGAAAACAATTTGTTACAGAACATTGCATCTAAGTGCATGGCAAAATCTGCTTTTTAATAGTTATTGTGTTAAACCAACACAACAGAACAGTTCTTTTTTGCTGATGTGAGCCAAGTACTAGAGTGTAAAATCCTGTTTGTAAAATAAGCATTCTGTTTTTAATGACAACAGTGGCGCTGATAACAGATAGATTCTCATAGCTTTGTAAAACCGGAGAAGTATTTAGTTTGAACAAACTCCCAATGTGGAGTTATTTTGTAATTCAAAACATGATGTACGCCAAAGAAAATTAGTATTTTCGAAAAGGGGCTAACTTTTCTCATGTGTAAAGGAACACATTTTTCATCTGTCAGTGTATCTTGAGTTTTTGCTGTTCCCGGGCTATTCTCAATCATTTTGAAATCGGTCTGCAGATATCTAAGCATGGGAATGACTTTCCTTTTGGCACTCATTACAGGGATTCTGTGGTTAGGAAAGGAAATAGCGTTAGTGCTATCTTGTTTATAGCAAGTGACATCTCAAGATCCATTTAGGCTCCCATTGGACCAAAGTTTATGACATCTGTGGTATATCATAGCTATGAGTTTGATAGGATAAATAAGCAAGCTCCTATAAAACATGAACGGGCAGTTTATATTGGCTTTTCTAATTTCAGATGAATATGAGTCCATGTGACAGAAATGAAAAACTTATGTGAAGTTGCACAACTTGTAAAGTGACTTTAATTGGAAGAAACTTATGACAAAGTTATCAAGTATAATTGCAATCTGGTGTAGATACAAAGATAAATATCTAGATATAAAGCTATGCAGTCATTAGTAGCCGACCCTTATTTGTCCTGCTTTTTTCTCATCTCCAGCTCTCCACCACTCTCCTCCCACCCCGTACATTCAGTGTGAAGAAAAGCCCCGACCTGAAACGCCACCTATTCCTTTTTCTCCACAGATGCTCCTGACCCACTGAGTTAGCATTTTGTGTCTATCTTTGGTATAAACCAGCATCTGCAGTTTCTTTATTTCTACTATCTAATATAATGTTCCCTTACTTAGAAGTGGCAATGAACAAAAAGGGAGAACATTTCAAAACAATATTCCAGTGTTTTAATTTGAGACCTGCTCAAAATATATATGAACACCAAACTTGGCAAAGATCAATGCGTTGGAACTTAACTGAGACTCCAAACATCCCAGCCAGTGTGGTGTTGATTCGGAAAAGGAAGACAACTTGACAGTAGTACACCTGGAGCGATATGTCTACTCCATCTAGGGCATGTGTTCTCCCAAGGGGGAAACCCAGAGCTATCATTCCATTGGACCACTTAGAGAGAGGTGATAGATGTTAAGGTTTCACTTAATATGCAATGCTATAGTGTACCACATTTTATCATTAGTAGATGGCACAGTGGTGCAGAAGTAGAGCTGCTGCCTTAAAGTGCAAGAGAGCCTGGTTCGATCCTGACTAAGGGTGCTGTCTGTGCGGTTTGCATGTTTTCCCTGTGACTGTGTGGGTTTTCTCTGGGTGCTTTGGTTTTCTCCTACATTCCAAAGACGTGCAGGTGTCTAAGTTAATTGGTTTCTGTAAATTGTCCTTGGTGCGTAGAACATAAAACTGGTGTACATGTGACCAACGTTTATGGCTATCTTGACTATTATGACTATTATTGCCCTCCTGACTACTCTTCACTGTTTATTTTCTTCAATTCAATTATACTGTATTTAGTGCTATCTTGTTTATTGCAAATGACATCTTAAGATCCATTTAGGCTCCCATTGGACCAAAGTTTATGCCATCTGTTGTATATCATAGCTGTGAGTTTAACAAGATAAATAAGCAATCATATAAAACATGAACGGGCACTTTATATTGCCTCTCCTAATTTCAGATGAATACAAGTCCATGTGACAGAAATTAAAAGCTTGCCGATAAAGTGAATTTAATTGGTAGAAAGCTTTGTTGATCATTATGACATAGGTAGCTAGTATACTTGTCTTCTGTAAATTGTCCCGAGTGTGCAGGACTTGGAACTAGTGTACAGGTGATCAATGGTTGGTGGGGACTTGGTGGGCCAAAGAGTTGTTTCCATTCTGTATCACTATGTTCCATACACTCACCACCCTTTGTGTGAAAAAGTGGCCCCTCAGATTCCTATTAAATCTTTTCCCCTTCACCTTAAACCTCTGCCCTCTGGTCCTCGATTCTGGGTAAAAAAACAAACAATTTTCCTTATCTTTCCTTGAATCATATGACCAATCACTTTACATCATTACTTAAACATTTCTACTTCCGAACATTCAGTATGCACACTATTTCCCAATGCCCATCTTTGCACAAATGCTGTGAACAGGTAATCTGAAATAGGAAAGGAAGAAGGATACTCTGATTATCAATCCTTCAAAGACTGCTGATTGCCACAGATTCAGTGATGCCCTTTCCTACTATGGCCAGCACATGCCTTAAAACATGGAGACGTATGAGGCCAAAACGTCACCCATTCCTTCTCTCCAGATATGCTACCTGTCCCGCTGAGTTACTCCAGCTTTTTGTATCTATCGTCAGTTTAAACCAGCATCAGTATTGGGGGTTCAGTATTGATGTGGATAGAGAACTGGCTGGCAAACAGGAAGCAAAGAGTAGGAGTAAAAGGGTCCTTTTCACAATGGCAGACAGTGACTAGTGGGGTACCGCAAGGCTCAGAGCTGGAACCCCAGCTATTTACAATATATATTAATGATCTGGATGAGGGAATTGAAGGCAACATCTCCAAGTTTGCGGATGACATGAAGCTGGGGGGCAGTATTAGCTGTGAGGAGGATGCTAGGAGGCTGCAAGGTGACTTGGATAGGTTGGGTGAGTGGGCAAATGCATGGCATATGCAGTATAATGTGGATAAATGTGAGGTTATCCACTTTAGTGGCAAAAACAGGAAAGTAGACTATTATCTTGAGTGGTGGCCGATTAGGACAAGGGGAGATGCAACGAGACCTGGGTGTCATGGTACACCAGTCATTGAAAGTAGGCATGCAGATGCAGCAGGCAGTGAAGAAAGCGACTGGTATGTTAGCATTCATAGCAAAAGGTTTTGAGTATAGGAGCAGGGAGGTTCTACTGCAGTTGTACAGGGTCTTGGTGAGACCACACCTGGAGTATTGCGTACAGTTTTTGTCTCCTAATCTGAGGAAAGACATTCTTGCCATAGAGGGAGTACAGAGAAGGTTCACCAGACTGATTCCTGGGATGTCAGGACTTTCATATGAAGAAAGACTGGATAGACTCGACTTGTACTCGCTAGAATTTAGAAGATTGAGGGGGGGGGATCTTATAGAAACTTACAAAATTCTTAAGGGGTTGGACAGGCTAGATGCAGGAAGATTGTTCCCGATGTTGGGGAAGTCCAGAACAAGGGGTCACAGTTTAAGGATAAGGTGGAAGTCTTTTAGGACCGAGATGAGAAAAATATTTTTCACACAGAGAGTGGTGAACCTCTGGAATTCTCTGCCACAGAAGGATGTTGAGGCTAGTTCATTGGCTATATTTAAGAGGGAATTAGATGTGGCCCTTGTGGCTAAAGGGATCAGAGGGTATGGAGAGAAGGCAGGTTCAGGATATTGAGTTGGATGATCAGCCATGATCATATTGAATGGTGGTGCAGGCTCGAAGTGCTGAATGGCCTACTCCTGCACCTATTTTCTATGTTTCTATCTACAGTTCCTTCCTACACATGTACTGTTCATGACCCCCTATCAAAAGGTCTCTATGCACAAAATGACTGCCTGATGTATTGTGACCAATAGCTATTGTGGCCATAGTCAAATATGTGGACCAGATTGAATCAATTTTCTGAATGTGAATTAGCCTGATTCTTCCAGGAAGGACTGATTAACAATGATCAGAGTCTGAGAAATGGATACTTTAGCAACAAAATGGAGACTTTTATAAAGAGACAGGTTGGGGCAAAGAAATTAATGAATGCTAGCTCCAAGTAGAAATAGTTTGAAATGAAGGGCAGTACAATGTACACCAGCAGCGTTGCAGTGAATGGGCTGGGTTAACAATGTTTGTTAATGTTTAGTAAGATCACCTCCCAGTCTACTAAACTATTATGTGTAAAGTTCCAATCTGTTTAATCTTTCATCATATTACAATTGCACACTGTGATCCACTTGCCTGTTTCAGGATCTAGCCATTCTTATACCTGTAGTGTAACAAGATGTGTATTATTTTGTAAACCTTATATCCATCTTGCCAAAGCATAAAGTGTGGTCTGGATGAATGGAAAACTATTAACCTGAATGAAAGAAACATTGAAGTGGCTGTTTTGCAAGGTTGATTTGCTTTATTAATCAATTATTTTATGTCATGGTGGTCCACAAAACTTTTCTCTCTGAATTACATGTACGCATAAACTAACTGCATTGAACATGGAAACTGTTAGAAATATGCAGCAGGCCAGGGCTACCTATCACCCTGTAGTTCCTGAATCTTTTTATTTTCTGCCTCTACATTGCAAGAAAAACTCAAGTATTTAATCATAACATTTAACCTCTCAACTCAACCTCTTCCGACAAGGACAATTGAGTACTTCCCTTAACTTTTAGACTTTAGACTCTAGAGATACAGTGTGAAAATAGGCCCAACGGCAGAACAAGTCTATATCGACCAAAGTATGCAAACACTATCCCACACATTGGGGACAATTTACAATTTTTACAGAAGCTAATTAACCTGTTTGGCTTTGGAGTGTGGGAGGAAACCAGAGCACCCAGAGAAAACTCACATGGTTACAGGGAAAACATACAAAGCCAGTACAGCCAGCTCCTGTAGTCAGGATCAAACTTGGGTCTCTGGTGCTGTAAGGCAGTAACTGCAACATGATGCAACATTGCTGCTCTACTGGTTTTCTGGTTTTTATTTCAGATTTCTGATATTTGCAACTTTTTTGCTTTATGAATTTAACACAATTTCAATTATTCTTCCTTTATAAGTTGCCATCAGCTCAAGCCATAAACTAATTGTACAATGGTCCTAGTTACTAAATTCAGCAACAAAAGCATCAGTTAAATAAATGACACAAAATGCACAATCAAGCAATAAGAAACACAGTTTAAATAATCAAAGTGATTTTGCTTTTTTAACTGTAGCTGATCATCATTTCAACAACAAAATGTTTATATTATCTTCAATATAGAAAAATGTGTCATGGCGTTTCAGTTCACCATGATCAGACAAAATTAAGAGTTGAGGAAAAGATAAAAACAATAGAAGGTGTGACTAAAAAACTTAGCCACAAGGGTTAGTTTTAAGGATGGTCTTAAAGGATGAGTGATTGTGATTTCTGTATCATGATCATGTGATAGGAGTAGAAATAGGGTATTCGACCCATCAAGGCTATTCTGTCATTCAATCATGGCTGATCTATCTCACCTTCCTAACCCCATTCTCCTGCCTTCTCCCCATAACCTCTGATACCTGTACTACAAGAATATATCTATCACTGCCTTAAATATATCCACTGACTTTGCCAACACAGCCTTCAGTGGCAAAGAATTCCACAGATTCACCACCCTCGGACTAAAGACATTCCTCCTCATCTCTTTCCTGAAAGAACGTCCTTTAATTCTGAATTCTAATGTATTTATATCTTTGGAAAGAGGATAGTGTGATCAGGTCAGAACATGGTCACTGAGCAGGAGAGCAGCATCGAGAGAGGGTCTCACAGAACTGATTGCAGCCACCAATGTTGAGATGAAGGAAGGTTTGATTCACAATGATCAGTCAGAGAAATTGAGGCTTTAGCAAAGAAATAGAGACTAACAAAGGGCCAGGTAGGGGCAAGGAAATTAATTAATTCAAACGCCAGAATAAGAATTTAATTTGGAAGTGTGATTCACGATAGGTCAGCAAGTACTAGGATGATGTCCGAGCAGGATGATACAGTATAATGAACTGAAGAAAATAAAAGGTGACGAATATGGAGGGCAATCATCATTTAGAATAGTTGGAACTGCTGATGGAAGAGGGATGGATGGGGATTTCAGTGACTTCTAGTATTAAAGATTGTCTTGATTTCTTCCCCATCTATGGCCCCTTCACTATCTCTTATATTTGGAATGCTTTCAGTGTCTTTCAGTGTCATGTTCACAATGCACTTTCAGGTTCCGTGAATATCAATCCACAACAATTATTCATGTTATTCATCAATGTTCTTTCCCTGTTTCCTACTTATCAATTCCCCAGGTGCCTCCTTTAGCATTTACTTCAGCTATTCTCTTCTCTTTTACATGATAGAGACCTTTCGCTTTGAAAGCACAAGTCGAGGTAACTTAGAATATCGAGACTGCGAATTGCGTACCGTAGTCTAAGTTAATGAGAGGAGGGATGGATGGGTCAGTGACAAGGACACAGGCTTTATGTAGGAAATTGAAGTTTTCAATGATTAACTGCAGGAATTTGCACCTCATCTGAGTCGGAATACCTAATGTATAATCATAATCATACTTTATTAGCCATGTTTTGCAACATACGAGGAATTAGATTTGGCATGCAGTTATACCAATAAAAAGCAACAAGACACACAAAATACATTTAAACATAAACATCCATCACAGTGACTCCTCCACATTCCTCACTGTGATGGAAGGTGAAAAACAAAAAAGTTCACTCTCCTCCCTTCTTTGTTCCCCTGTGGTCAGGGGCCTCGAGCCTTCTGTTGATGGGGTGATCTTGTCTCCAGTAGCGGGCGGTCGAACCCTCCGCATCAGGACAATCAAGCTTCTGAATCGGGGGGATCTCAGCTCCCAACCCTGGGCGATCGGACCCCGGGTCAGGGCAGGTCGACGAACCTCTTGCGACTTAGGAGGTACGCGATATTAGTCTCTACCCGAGACTGCGAGCTCCTCGATTGTGAAATCTGCAGGCCGCGGTTGAAGCGTCGATCTCAGGCAAGGGAATCCAGGCTCCGTTGGTAAGTCCACGGCCCCGCGGTGTGGCTCAAACACAGTTTTGAGCAAGGCCGCCAGCTCCATGATGATATGTACCATTACCGCTCCCTCCGTAACTCCCTGGTCAATTCGTCCCTTCCCACCCGAACCACCCCCTCTCCGGGCACTTTCCCTTGCAACCGCAAGAAATGCTCCACTTGTCGCTTTACCTCCCCCCTTGACTCCATTCAAGGATGCAAGCCATCTTTCCAGGTGCGACAGAGGTTCATCTGCACCTCCTCCAACCACATCTATTGTATCCGCTGCTCTAGATGTCAGTTGCTCTACATCAGTGAGACAAAGCATAGGCTTGGCGATCGCTTCGCCGAACACCTCCGCTCGGCTCGCAATAACCAACCTGATCTCCCGGTGGCTCAGCACTTCAACTCCCCCTCCCATTCCAAATCCGACCTTTCTGTCCTGGGCCTCCATGGCCAGAGTGAGGCCCACCATAAATTGGAGAAGCAGCACCTCATATTTTGCTTGGGCAGTTTGCACCCCAGCGGTATGAACTTATTTTCTCCTCCCCTTTCCAGCTCTCTCTCAGTCCTCTGGGTCCACCTCTTCCTTTCTTCCTCCCGCCCCCCTCACCCTCACATCAGTCTGAAGAAGGGTTTTGGCCCGAAACGTTGCCTATTTCCTTCACTCCATAGTTGCTGCCTCACCCGCTGAGTTTCTCCAGCATTTTTATCTACCTTTGATTTTCCAGCATCTGCAGTTCCTTCTTAAACAGACTGTTGGCTAGGCTGCCATCGCTGACGGTGCATTATGTCTGAAATATGACTGGACCCAACACCAGTAATATATGCGACCAAAAGGAAAGTAAATGGGCCAGGTTGTACATGAGCTTTTGACTTTAAACTTTAGAGATACACCGTGAAAACAGGCCCTTCGGCCCACCGAGTTCGCGCCGACCAGTGATCACCCCGTATACTAGCACTATCCTACACACTAGGGACAATTTACAATTTTCAAAAGGCAATTAACATACAAATCTGTATGTCTTTGGAGCACTCGGAGAAAACCTATTTGGACAGAGGGAGAAAATGCAAAATCTGTACAGAATTTGAATTGAATTGAATTGAATACTTTATTATTTATATACTTTATATACTTTATTAATTTCAATTCAATTCAATTCAGACTGCACCCGTAGTCAGGATCAAACACAAGTCTCTGGTCCTGTAAGGCAGCAACTCTCCCGCTGTGTCACTGTGCCCCCCTTTCGCTTTGATTCTTAGCACCCTACACACAAATGAACAATCCATTGATTCGATACATTGTCAGCAAAAGATTTGCTGGAGTTCCTTACACAAATTTGTAACTTGCTCTGATCTCCCGGCTCAAAACTACATTTGAGCACTTCACATTTTGTGAAATACTCAACGGGAAGCTGCATCACAGGGCTTAGAGAGATGCAGCTGTCAACCTTCAAAAGACTGAGAGAATGGAGTCGTAAATTCTGAATTACTTATCCTGCTTAATCAAATTCTGCACTCTATAGCATTGTAAAAAATACCCAATCATTAATTTAATTTTTGATAAGTCACAATCAGATGCCGGTGAAAAATTCTGCAGGTTATTATTCAGAGGCAAACATACGTCATCGGCAGAAATCAATTCAAGATTCATTCTTATTATTCATACTAACGATATCCTTCTCAGTCATCAACAGTGATTAGTTTGTAACACTAAACATTGCCACTAAAACTGGAAATCATTCTATTTCAGACATTAATTATAACACATTAATAGTTCAAATCATTCTGACATTGCTGCTACAGAAAAGATAGTTGAGGTTGGGACTATCCCAACATTTAAAAGGTACATGGATAGGACAGGTTTGGAGGGATATGGACCAAACGCAGGCTGGTAGCACTAGAGCAGTTGGGACATGTTGGCCGATGTGGGCCAATTGGGCCGAAGGGCCTTTTCCCACGCTGTATCACGATATGACTCTATGACAGAAAGCATTTGGGCCGGGGTGTTGATCCTTTTTTATGTCAGGTCCAGTCGAGTTTATTTTTATGTCCACAAGCATGGAAGGGTATAGGTGCAATGAAGACCTTGCTTGCAGCAGCTTCACATACACATGGACTGAGACAACACACTACAACATAAATGATACATAAATAGTAAGATTAAACGGGAACTTACCAGTTCGAAGTTTGATCGTTATTTTATGAGGAGTACGTTGAGGGAATACGTGAAGAACCCCGCCAGGACGCATGCGTGTCATTCTTCAAAGCAGCGGTGTGAAATCACAGATAACTGTAATGACTGAACATAGTAAGATTAGAGAAGAAATACCAGTTGAGTATATGATCATGGGTGGGAGCGGTGGGCACGTATTCCCTCAACGTACTCCTCATAAAATAACGATCAAACTTCAAACTGGTAAGTTCTCGCTTAATCTTACTATTTTACTTCGGAGTCACATGAGTGACTACGTGAAGATTTCAAAGCTCTGTGATTTCATGCCGTGGAAATGAGTCCATGCATCACATCTGCCTTAATGACTGTGGGAGGAATTGTGTCAACATAATTTAGACATGAATCCGACATTGAAATCCATGAAAAATTTATTAACACCAAATTATAGCCCCTATTTATGGGGTAAATTAAAATACAGAACTTAAAATTGTTTCTGCAAACGTTCCAGGTTTAATGACTGGTTTATGATAAAATAGTTGGAATGTTTTTTTTCCCCTGACCATCCTGCTGTCTTGAGGATTTGGTCCATTGGTACATCCAACTGCATAGCTGCCGATGTAGCTGCAGCTCTGGTGGAATGAGATTTAAAAATATTAGTATCCACCCAGCCTGTGTTAGAACCTGTTTATGCCCTCTTGAGATGGTCTGGACCGTCACCTTTTTGTGTGGTTGCTTGTGGCTGATTAAAAGTGCCTTCTCATTGCCTCTGATGATTTTCGTGTTCTCCATGTATAACAACAAATGTCTTACTATACAGAGACGATCATCTGTTGGGTAAGACCTAAATTCTATATTGAGGCCTGCTGATCCCTGTCTGTTCTGCTTAACTAATTCATAAATATGAAACGTAATATTTCCAGATGAAGAAGTCATGTTGTCCAGTCTTCATTTATGTAACGACTGTACCCTTTGTGCCGTGACCAAAGCCATTAGCATGACTGTTTTTAATGTCAGTCTATGTAGGGACAGAGCTGTTGCTGGAGACCAATTCCTTAGCATCGTCAGGACAATACTCACATCCCATATTTGAGAGTACCTGGTTCTTGGGGGATTGGTATTAAAAATTCCCCTCATAAGTTTTGTTACCAGGAGGTGAGTCCCAACAGAATGACGCTCTGTTCCTTGCCATAGATAAGTTGATAGGGCACTTCTGGCGCAGTTGATGGCACTATAACTGAGCCCCTCATCATAATGGAGGCCTCCCAGGAATTCCAGAACAGACGGGATGTTCATTGATCTATAGGTGATGCTGTTTCTGTGACAATACATCTCCCATTTCCTGATATAGACCAGATACTGTTTTTTGGTGGACTGTCTGTGGGCCGCCGAAATTAAGTTCACTGTTCAGTCCGTCAGTCCCAGCTGTAGTAGAGGTATTTTTAGACTCTACAAATTAATAAATTCATATAGTTATGACATGGGTGGCTATCCCTTGTTACGGGATGAACCAATAAATCTGGTCTATTCGGGATGGTGATACATGGTTCTAATACCATGTTGAGTATCACAGGGAACCATGGTTGAGTAGGCCAATCGGGTACTACCAAAATACCAGACGCAGAGTCTTGCTGTATTTTCTTTAATACCCGACTGATGAGGCAGAAAGGAGGGAATGCATAAATAAACAATTTCCCCCAATGCAGCGAAAATGCATCTGTCGCCGCTGCCCCAGGGTCTGGTTCCCACGAAACATAGTTTGATAACTGGTGATTAAGTCTGGATGCGAATAGATCGATATCTGGTGTTCCATACCGTGCTGTAATATCAGCAAATACTTTTTTATTCAACATCCATTTGGTGTTTTCATTAAATTTGCGTGACCTGGTGTCTGCCACTAAATTTAGTTTACCTGGTAGGTAAGTAGCTGATATCCAAATATGTCTCTGGATACACCATTGCCAAATTGTATTAGCCAGATTGTCACATGATGTCGATTTGTTTCCACCCATATGGTCGATATATGCAACCACAGTGGTATTGTCAATCTGTAGTCTAACATGCTGGTGATTTAACCCAGAACAATATGACTTTAGGCCATGGAATGCACCCAACATTTCCAGGTAGTCTATGCCCAGTGTTTGTAATAATGATGCCTCCTGTGCAGTCCATCTACCTCCACAGCTGGAGATGGAATTGGTGGCACCCCAACCAAGTGCACTGGCACCAGTTTGTAGCACCATAGCAGGGTTGCTGATAATGATTGGATTGAAACAAAGCCGAATGTTATCTTTTCCACCATTTTAGTTCCATTATAGCTTTGATTGGTAGCTTCATTGGTCTGTCAAAATGACCAGCATTAATTTTGAGTGCTCGTATTTTTGTTCTCTGTAAATTTTGGTAATGTAAAGGTTCGAATTGTATGGCTGGAAAAGCAGCCACCATTTTGCCAATTACTTTTGCTACCAATCTGATGGATGGTTTATGGATGTCAATGAGGTTATTGCAAGCCTCTATTAAGTCTATAGCCTTTCCCTTTGGCAAAGTCACCGACATGTGAACTGAGTCAATGGTGAACCCCAAATAGTCCATAGTAGTGGAAGGCGTTAATTTAGATTTAACTGGATGGATAATAAACCCCAGTTTTTCAAATAACGTTTGTGGCTGTTACAGTTTGTTTGGCCAATTCCAAAGGTTTGCCCACAATAAGTATGTCATCTAGATATGCCATGACCATGTGTTTTTGTTTCCGTAGAAACGCTAGGGCTGGTTTCAAAGTTTTTATGAACAGCCTGGGGGCTGATGTTAACCCATTTGGCAGCGCTCTATACTGCCATCCTGTCCCATCCAGTTGAATTTTAAATAACATCTGTGGTCACCTCGTATAGGCACTGAATAGTAAGCATCTTTTAAATTGATGCTAGCCATGAAACCTTTGGAAATCAATTGTTTTGCAGTAACAAAGGTTTCCATTTTAAAATGAATATATTGTACAAATGTATTCAATTTGGTCAAATCTATGATGATGCGACAACCACCATCTTTTTTGTTTTTGGTAAAGATATTGGACACGAATTCTAGCGATTCGTGTTGGGATTTTTCAATTACCCCTTTTGCGTAAAGCCGCTCCAGTTCAGCATGCGCTTCTGATTTTTCTTTACCTGAAAGTACGAACATTCGGTTCGGTACATGCTGAACAGGAGGGCTGTATTTGTGTATAAATTCTATGGTATATCCCTGGATACTGCTTAAAATATAAGTGTTGGTAGTTAACATACTTCATGCATCCAGAAAGAAGTGTAATCTCCCCCCAACCTCCATGCTCCCTGCAATTTGTAGGGAACCAGACCCACCTACCTCCATAGTTACCAGTGGCAGGTTTACTTCTTTTTGTAAATCCTTCGTTGATGTTGAGGCGCCGGTGTCTGGGTTTGTGGTTGGGTTGGTGTTGGAGGTTTGCGTATCTTCCAAAAAGGCCGGTCTGGGCCATGGCCTAAAAAAGACTCATGTTCGGTGTACCGGACCTTCGAGCTTTCACCAGTTTGTCTTGTTCTACTGGTGGGTGCGTAAAGGTGCTGTTTATGGCCATAGTAGGTTTTTGATGAAGTCGCTTTTATGAGCCCCAGGGTTTTTGCCTCCTCATCGAGCTCCTTGACTTGCTTCGATAGGTTACCTCCAAATAGTAAAATTGGTGGTTTTACGTTTCCAGGTTTGCACAGACTTGCGAATTTCGGGTTTAGAGCAGGTCGGATGGCAGTCTTCCTGATGCTGTTTATTTCATATTGTGTGTTGCAAAGCAGTGCCAGTGCATCCTGTTGGTCCTGCGACATGTCCTTCTCATCTACTGGGCGGGCGAAAGCTGTTATTCCTGCTGTTAGCAGCTTTAATACCTTTTGGAGTTTGACATCCATGCCTCTAACTCCTGCTCTGATATGTTTCCATATGCAATTGTTTACAACAGGAACATTCAGGGATATAGTTACCCGGTTAGCCATCTCCATCATCAAAGACCCCTACCACCCATCGCATCACATATTCTCCATCCTGCCATCTGGGAAGAGGTACAGGAGCATTAGCTGCAAAACCAGCAGGATGCTCCTCAGCTTCTTCCCGCAGGCTATAAGACTGATAAACAGACTTTGCCCCCTGCCAAAGTATCGTGCACCAACCACCAACCTGGACACACTGCAGCAGAGCCACTGTCGTGCCGCTGCCGATCGGAACGCCTGTTGATGTTTAGTAGAGTGTTAGTTTGTTCATGATATATGTATTTTTATTTCTATTTATTTTTTAATGCACACTGAATGGACACTGGTTGAGCAACGTTTTTTTGTTTCCTCTGGGTATGTGAATACTCAGGAAATGACAATAAAGATATACAATACAATACAATACAATACAATAAAGAGAGTAGAGCAGTGGGCCGTGCATGTAGCCTTGGGATGCACCAGTGTTGAGGGTCAGTGAGGAGGAGATTTTGTTACTCATCTACAACATTGCACAGTTTATTCCTTCAACTATTCAACTCACTATATTCAGGTATTGAATAGTATTGAAAGAATCAGCAGGATGCCTTTCCGTTGCTGGATTCCTGCATGCATTTTCTAATTTTCTGCCATCAAAGGCAGCAAAGGCAAGGTAAACCTGTATCAACATTTATTTCTATAAAATTATATTACATTGTAGGAGAGTATTCATTACTCATTGCGGCTCCACATAAAATGTTGAAGATAAAATGTGGCACAAATTGAAAAGAAGCCTGCGTATTCTTAATTTATCATAAAGGTTTAAGCTGTCAGCAAGTACGTAGCATAGAATACTGGTGTCACACAATTTTAATTATTTCAAAGCGATGCATATATTGCTGGTAACACCAGCACATTTATTAAACCAGTGTATTAACAACCTATTTTACTCTGTGATGGCTGCGTAATTGCATTTTTTTCCTTTTTTTACTGAATTCATAAGTTCAGAAGATATCAGAGACCCTGGGAATCCAGTACAAACCCTGGTCATCCGGCACCTTGGCACTTTGTGGCGCCAGACTGGCAGAGCTTGAGCACTATGGGATGTCTATGTGAAACTCCAGTACACTTTTAATTCACGTTTTTTAAGATACATTTGAATACATTTTCCAGCCAAGCGATTTAGTTTAAAAAGATCACTGATTAGCCTTAGGAAAAAAAAGGTAAGAAACAGGACCCTGGTGAGCTTAAAGAGGCCAAGAAACAGGGCTCCATTGAGTTTAAAGGGAGTATTGTAAATGGGGCCCCTGTAAGTTTATAGTGAGCATAGAAAACAAGGCCCCAGAGAGTTTAAAGGGAGATTGAAAAACAGGGTTCTGGTGAGTTTAAGAGGGTGAGAAAGATTCCAGTGGGTTTAAAAGGAGGCACTGTTGTTTATAAAAAGAGTCTGGAAAAGGGGCCTCGGTGAGTTTAAGGGGACTGCAGGAAACAGACCCAGGTGAACTAATCCATTGGATTTCCCATCAAATTGGATAGCAGATCATCAAAGTTTTACTGTAGTGTCAGTGGTGTACAGTTGCAGGGCTGGTATTCAGAGGCTTGGAATAATGATATGGAGGCATGAGTTCAAACTAAATGACAAAATAATATAGAATAACATAATGTTGATGTCAGATCGTCATAAAATGCCATCTGGCTTGTTGATGTTCCTGAGGGAAGAAATGGTGTTACTTTATTAATCAAACCTGGCTTTGTGGACAACAGCTCCACAACAATGTTGTTTACTCTCCATTATCCAGTGTCGTGGCCTCACAAACCAATCAGTACAAAGTCAGTTAAAAAAACGGTTAATGAATGCCAGCATTGCTCTCATGTACCTTGAACAAATAATAACAAAAATTGTTGTGACATTTGGAGTTGCATGTGAACATTGGCTGACAGCTTAAATGTGAATGGTAACACTGATTGGCCTGAACAGATAAATCAGTGCGCTGCTCAATGCTTCTCGCATTGCCCGCAATTTTATTTAAATTATAAATTTTCTGCTGCCGTGAAAGAATAATGCATTATTAATAAACCAACTATTGCAGCAGATCTATCTTGAGTGCAGCAAATTACATGCTCAAAAGCCACGGCGGGTTTGTTAAATGGAATGCCCAGGTCAGCAGGAGTTAAGTAATGCAAGGAACATTATTGACCTTGACCAGAATCAGAACGTGAAATTGCTTTTTTTCATTCCTTATTCCGAAAGGTTCATAAGTTCCAAAGTTAAAAGGGGCCCTGGCAATGGTAGCATTGAAATACAGTTACTAGATTAGTGGGATGACAGTAGTATAACACATACTTCAGGCAACCGAATAATTCAGCTGTTGTGCATTTCCTAATATATTAACCAATTGTGCAATGGATTGTTAAAGTCCAACCAGTGTTGGACATTCTGGTAGCTGGTATATAGGACATAGAACATAGAACGGTACAGTACAGGAACTGGCCCTTTGACCCACAATACTTGTGCCGAACAAATTAAACTGTTCTCATCTGCCTGAACATGATCCATATCTCTCTATTCCCGGTACTTCCTTGTGGCTATCTAAAAGTCTCTTAAACGCCACTAATGTATCTGTCTCCACAACCACCCCTGGCAATGCGTTCCAGGCCTCGACTGCTCTGTGTAAAAAAAATTGCTTTGCACATCCCCATGAAACTTATCCCCTCTCACCTTATAGCTATGTCCTCTTGTGTTGGTCATGGGGAAAAGGGTTCTTCCTGGCTACCCTATAATAATTTTATATACTTCTATCAAGTCTCCCGTCAACCTCCGACGCTCCAGAGAAACCAATCTAAGTCAATTCAACCTCTCCCTGTTGCTGAAACCCTTTAATCCAAGCAGCATTCTGGGAAATCTCTGCACCCTCTCCAAAGCCTCCACACCTTTCCTTGGCATCATGTTTGGTACAGACATTGTGGGCTGAAGGGCATGTTCATGTACTACACAATATTCCAGACGTTGAATTCATGGATGGGTGACTAAATATCTTAATAACTCTTATAGGAACATTTGCCTCTCTAAAGGGAGGTTTGAATCCTGGACTTGTATAGCAGTCGTTTGACAATTCAAACAGAGTGAATGAGAGCATATAAAAGCAGTGATCTATTGTTTTGTGTCTACTGTAGGTTCTATGTCAAATGTAGCCTATTGGTGAAATATACAAAATCTAATACGATTGCAGAATGTATTTGATTTAAGTTGGACTTTTGCTTGGTTCATTATCTGGAGAGTACTTATAATTGACAAGGTTGAAAAGAAAAAGGATGATGGTTGGGAATGCATAAGATAAATTACCTTTAGATGCAGGGAGGTGATTCATTTTTTTGGTGCTCTGTGCTTTATAATGGAGTGCACTTCATCACCAGAGATACCAGCGTTTAGTTTAGTTTAGTTTAATTTAGAGATACAGGTGCACAACCTTTTATCCGACGATCCAAATAATGGAAACCTCCGAATAGCGACATTTTTTCGGTCCTTGAAGAAAGGTCCTTGAAAACGTTCACCGAGGGCGGCCCGCAGAGGTGACAGCGGAACCTCCGGTCGGTCCTCAAAGAAAGGGGAACTAAATCCCCATCCATAAAAGAGAAAGTGAGGGTATATTGCGCGGGAGGGTTAATAATTGACAATATGCTGCTACCTGCCCGCTGAGTTAAAAAGTTCCCACGGTACACAGTGTATCGTGAGTCTTGCGTGGGAACGTTTTAACTCAGCGTGCAGACAGCAGCAAATTGTCGCTCCCTTCAGTTTCACCCCACCTACACCCCTCTGCTTCCCGGCCATGTGTGTGACCCCTTCCCTCCCCTCTCCAGTTCCCCGCCCATTGCACCGGCGCAGGGGCTTTGCATTGTCTTCACGTCGGCGATTCTAGCAGCGCAGTGCAGTCACCGGAGACGTCAGGACCAACGGGACACCGACCCCCAGGCCCACCGCAAGCACGGAGATCCCAGAGACCCACAGCCTGCAACAGCCCAGCCCCGTTCCAACTCCAGAGGAAAACTGCAAACTGGCCGGAGACGTCAGGACCACCAGAAGCCACTCCCCGATGGGCCGCTACGGCGACAAGTGGCAGTTCGCCCACAGCCCGAGCAGCGGCCTCTCATCGGGACACCGACCTCCAGGCCCACTGCAAGCACGGAGATCCCAGATCAGCAACTCCAGCCCAGCCCCGTCCCAACTCCAGAGGAACACGCTCCCCATATGGGCAGAAGCTGATAGTGTGGAAGGTACTTCTTGTTCTTGGGGTCGCGCAGCTCGGGCTGTGGGCGAACTGCCACTTGTCGCCGTAGCGGCCCATCGGGGAGCGGATTCCTCTGGAGTTGGAGGGGGAGGGGGGTATTGTGCTGTTTGATCGCCCCCTGCTATCCCAGGGACAGGGAGACAGGACGTTCACCGAGGGCGGCCCTTAGAGGTGACAGCGGAACCTCCGGTCGGTCCTCGAAGAAAGGGGAACTAAATCCCCATTCATAAAAGAGAAGGTGAGAGTATATTGCGCGGGAGGGTTAATAATTGACAATCTGCTGCTACCTGTCCGCTGAGTTAAAAAGTTCCCACGGTAGACACGATACACAGTGTATCGTGAGTCTTGCGTGGGAACTTTTAAACTCAGCGTGCAGGCAGCAGCAGATTGTCGCTCCCTTCAGTTTCACCCCACCTACACCCCTCTGCTTCCCGGCCATGTGTGTGACCCCTTCCCTCCCCTCTCCAGCTCCCCGCCCATTGCACCGGCGTGGGGGCTTTGTACTGTCTTCACGACGGCGATGGCTGCAGGTCTGTGCAGTCACCGGAGACGTCAGGACCAATTGGACGTCGACCACCAGGCCCACCGCAAGCACAGAGATCCCAGAGACCCACAGCCAGCAGCAGCCCAGCCCAGCCCCGCTCCAACTTCTTCTGCCGGGATCAAGGCGCAAACTCGCGACCTTGCGGATATGAGCCGAGCACTCTACCACTGAGCCAGCCATTAAAATCTACGCAAAAAATTTTCCATTCCGAAGACCGACAAATTCTGAATTACGAAAGGTGTCTGGTCCCAAGGCTTTCGGATAAAAGGTTGTGCACCTGTACAATGCGGAAACAGGCCCTTCGGCTAACCGAGTCTGCATCGACTAGTGATCCCCGCACACTAGCACTAGCCGACACACACTGGGACCAATTTACACTTATACCAACCCAAGCCAATTAACATGCAAACCTGTACATCTTTGGAGTGTAGGAGGAAACAGAGATCTCGGAGAAAACCCACGTGGTCACGGGGAGAACGTACAAACTCCATACAGACAGCACACGTAGTCGGGATTGAACCCGGGTCTCTGGCGTTGCTAGCGCCATAAGGCAGCAACTTTAACGCTGTGCCACTGTGCTGCCAAGCCGTCAGGAAAGTCAAAGTCTCTAGATGGCAAGGTTAACAGCTCTGTTTGGGTTACTGCACTCCATTATTTCTGCACTGAGAGCATTTAAAAGTTGATATCTGTGATCCGTATGTTCTCTGTGGCCAAATACAGGCAGGTGGGACTAGTTTAGATGGGCATGTTGGTCGGCGTTGGCAAGTTTGGCCGTAGGGCCTGTTTCCATGCTTTACGGCTCTATGACTATTTTTGCTGGCTCCTTTGCCCATATCCATCGAACAAGAGTCAGAAAACGTGGAGGCTCACTTCCAGTAACTCTGATCCCCCTCTCATTTGTTCACCAAGGAGTCAGAGAGAAATGCAAGCGCAAGTTGTTTAACAGGAGAAATTGCCTCCTTAAATGAACCGCCCCGACTGATAGAGAAAAGCAGTGTTGTCAAAGTGAGCAGCTTTCCCATTACTTAAGTCTGTCTAGTCCGGAGACAGCCAGATGAGTTCGCAAGGGGATCTGGGATTTAAAGCACTCCAGGCCTCTTTTTTTGCAGCAAATTCTCACACCTGCCCTAAAGCTGTTGAATATATAAAGATGAAACCAGAGTAAAACATTCAGCCCTGTATCCCAGCTTTGTCAATAAAATCATGGTTGATCTAGGGGTAAGCCATTTGGAACGGAGATGAGGAAACACTTTTTAGTTGTGAGTCTGTGGAATTCTCTGCCTCAGAGGGCGCTGGAGGCCGGTTCTCTGGATACTTTCAAAAGAGAGCTAGAAAGGGCTCTTAAAGATAGCGGAGTCAGGGGATATGGGGAGAAGGCAGGAACGGGGTACTACTTGGGGATGATCAGCCATGATCACATTTGTATAGCGGTGCTGGCTCGAATTGCCGAATGGCCTACTCCTGCACCTATTGTATATTGATCTCTTACCAGTGCTAATTACCCGACACCCCTTGCATTTTCTTTAACATCTAAAACACAGCCATAAAAGGTAATAGATTGCAAAGATTCACCACCCTCTGGGTGAAAATACTCTTGTCATTTTTGTTCTGTATGGCAGACCTCTTATTATAAGTCTGTGACCTTTAATTCCAGCCAGGAGAAAAATAAACTCCATCTTATCAACCCCCTTAGGAATTGCAATGATATCACCAAAATTCTCGAGAGTGTGGGATGCTCCTGATTAATCATTTCTCGTAGACTAACTCTCCATTCTAGGAATCTGTCGAACCTTAGCTGCACTCCTCATCACAAGCAGGCATTCCGTTCTCACAAGGAGACCACACGTGGGCACAATTATCCAGTTGTGGTCTTTGCAGTGCCTAGATAATTGGAACAAGACATGTTTTGTATGCACATCATTTTGCAATAAAGGTTCATCTACATGTTAACTTCTAAAGATTTGTGACAAAGGTCAGCGGATCCATCTGAATTCAATCTCTCTCCACTTCAAAACAATATTCTGTATTACTATTAAATGGTTCAATCGCATTTGTCACACATACAACTGTACAGTGAAACTCTTTTTGAATATTACACATGCAGGCGCCGCCAAGTTTTGTCACCATTAACAAAGTCCAAAGTCGGGTTGGTCATCACTCTCAGGCTACTGGAGCAGTTCCTGCGCACCAACGTCTCTCTCCTCGTCTGGCCATCTTTGTGTCCTGGGGGAAGCTCCTTGTTTCCTACCAAAGTTGTTGATCACTGATTTTTCCACATTATATTCCATCTGGTGTATCCTTGTCCATTTCCTAGTCTGTCAGTACGGCTCAGCAGTATGTCTGCATTCTCCCAACAGAGCGCACGATGACACTTAGCATTGCATCATAATGCCCCTGTCCCACTTAGGAAACCTGAATGGAAACCTCTGGAGACTTTGCGCCCCACCCAAGGTTTCCGTGTGGTTCCCGGAGGTTGCCGGAGGTTGCAGGTAGTGGAAGCAGGTAGGGAAACTGACAAAAACATCCGGGAACAGCATAGAAACCTTGGGTGGGGCACAAATTCTTCAGAGGTTTCCGTTCAGGTTTTCTAAGTGGGACAGAAGCATTAGGAAACTTGGATGTATCGACGCAAGATCCACTCATCAAAGTTATTGACATAGATTGTGAGTAGCTGGGACCCCTGACACTGACCTCTGCACCCAAATAACTGTTTTCCCTATTCTCTCTTTTCTATCCATTAACTAATTGTCAATCTATATTACTCCTAAACCGAAGTGCTCAAATTTTGTTCAGTAACATCCAAAATAACATGTCAACTGGTTTGGGCTTATCAATTCTACTGGTCACAACTCCAAAGAGTTCATCCGTTGTCAAACACTTTTCTCCTTTGATTAGCCTATAGTTGCTGTCCCCAATTCCATTATTATTTCCTATGTGCCCTGGTACCACTTTCTTGAGAATAGATTCCTTCTTTTTTCCTGTCTCTTTACTGCCTGTACTCAATTTAAGGGATTACTGGGGGATCTCAACAATACTGGGGGATCAGAGTATAATCGGATATTTAACTGTGGTTTCATCCAAAGTTAAATGGAAGGTGCTTTTATTCTGAAATCCATTCATTGTTTTTCCATTGGTAATTTAATTTCAGCGTTTCATTTTAGGTAAAAAATAAAATGCCAAATCTGGTGTTCTATTTTAGTTATCCGTCAAAATCCTACTTGAGTACAGTAGTTAACTAGTGTGAAAATCTCCAGTTACAACTGCAAAAAACAGTAGATTTTATTAATGGTCAGGTAGAAAATGCATATATGCTGATGAACTACTTCCCCAAGCCATTTTTTAAAATCGTTCATCACAAACTGAAAAATTGGCTGACCGTATGCCTTCACTTTTCCTGCCAAATTTCATCCACTATCTCCTATTTCCTAACAATGCTAATTAACTTGTTTTACTTGGTTTCTTGGAAGCTGGGTCATGGTTGCATTTGCAACACCCAAATAAGATAATGAGCTTCCACGTTCTAAGAGATAATTTCATAGACTGCCAGATATTGTCATTTTCAAATGTGTTAACATTTTCTCTCTCGCAATTGAACAATTCTTATCACTAGGGAAGAGGCAGGAAAATCTAGCCGTTTCTCAGCAAAACTAAATAAGGAACATAATATTTAGTTCAGTGTATGGCAGATAGTTTTCTCACTTGTCTAGAAAAAATGTTATGGCTCGTTCAAGAAGCAAATGGGTAATTATTTGTGTAGGGAGGAACTGCAGGCTGGTTTAAACTGAAGATAGACACAAAATGCTGGTGTAACTCAGCAGGACAGGCAGCATCTCTGAAGAGAAGGAATGGGCGATGTTTCGGGTCGAGATCATTCTTCATTTGCTTTGTGCCTTGCCCTTGAAGTCTTTTGTTTAAATATGTCTATATGTTTCTGGCTTTTTCTGTGATTTTTAATGACTTGGTTATGATATTTAGGTGAAGAGATGAATATTTGAATGACTGAAATTCCAAGTGAGATAATATATGTCTGTATCTGGTGTATTTTGGAAGCAGCTGTGTTGAATTGTTGTTTAATTTTCTCTGAAGATATTTGATGACACATAAACCTAAAAAACCTGAAAGGGCCGAGTTGGCAGGATAAGCTATGTCTTGAGTTACTTTAGTTGGAAAATTGCACTTCCTTTCAAAACGTAAAGAAAACGAGATATATCCTGATAATGAAATAGCCTGAAGAAAGAAAACTGTTACAAATTCAAGAAGATATAAATCATATTAAATACCCTTGGGGCCAAATATTATTATGTCATAAAACTCATGAATTGGCTTTTAGTTTCCAATATCCCTGAAAACATAATTTGGTAGAAGTATAGTTCAGAATAATTTTTAACCCCTTATACCCATATGCATCAAAGCATTGAGAGGTGCATGCTTTGCACATCTGCATCATTGCACCTCTGCACCATTGGCACTGATAACCCCATGATATCTTGAGAGATTTTGCTCGACATTTGAGATCCATTATCCAGGGTATTCTCCCCAATTTGAGTTGGGGTCTGATCTTCCTCAATGCTTGGTGTCCATGTGCTTGCTCTCCAATTCCTTTTGTTTGAGGATGCAATGGGCATGTCGAACTCCATCCTGAACACTGATCTTTGCTGTACCATTCCAGAGTAAGGCACACTATTATATCTGGATTCACAATTTAGTTTAGTATTGTTTAGAGTTACAGCGCGGAAACAGGGCCTTCCGCCCACCGAGTCCATGCCAACCAATGATCCCCTTACACTAGCACTATCCAACAATGAGGAGCAATTTATAATCTTTACCAAAGCCAATTAAACTGCACACCTGTACGTCTTTGGAGTGCCGGAAGAAACCGGAGCACAAGGGGAAAACCGGGAACCGCGGTCACGGGGAGAAAGTACAAATTCCAGACTGACAGCAGCTGTAGTCAGCATTGAACCCATGTCTCTTGCGCTGTAAGGCAGCAACTCTACCACTGCGCCACATATTGGACATGGATGGCAGATTGCCTTTTCTGGATCTTCTCAACAATCCAGTGGTTTTACTTTGATCAATATTTATGTCACGCTTTTATGGAGGCACAAGAAACTGTCTCTGGTGGGAGGGAGTGGGAGGTGCTTATTCAGTGAAGAAAACGTTACCTGTCCATTCTCTTCCCAGATGCTGTCTAACCAGTTGAGTTCATCCAGAACATTGTGTTTTGCCTAGATTTTATATCGGATTTATCTGATTACTTGAATTTAAGTTCCCCAGTTGCTTTGATGGGATTCAAATTGATGCCTGTAGATCAATAGCCAAATCGACTGGCTATTAGTCCATTAATTTAACATATGTTAATGTATCTATGTTTGGTTGGGAGATAAGGTTAGAGTACTTCCTTAAAGCCTGCATGTTAAATGGCCAACGGATTTGGGCTAAGCCTGCTGCTATTCAATGTGTTTAAAGGTGCCCCAGTGACCTGATGTTAGCATTACATTACTGTGCAAACACAGGGTTCAAGGGCTAGGATAGCACCTGACAGATTCATGGTTACAAAATGTTTAGAGAAATGTGGGCCAAAAGCAGACAAATGAGACTGGGTCAAGTCGGCATATTGGATTGCAGGGTCTGTATCCAGGGGCCTCAATGTGTCTAAATAGAATTTTGCATTCTGTAAAATTACATTTGTATTTTCCAGCTGGTTGAGAAATATTTCACGTAAGTACCTTCTACTAGTGTGGGAAGGAACTGCAGATGCTGGTTTAAACCGAAGATAGGCACAAAAAGCTGGAGTAACTCAGTGGGACAGGCAGCATCTCTGGAGAAAAGGAAGAGGTGACGTTTTGGGTCGAGACCCTTCTTCAGACTGGTCGTTTTACTAGTAGTTTTCTCCACTGATTATCTCTACTGTTATATTTCTTTCTTCATGTGGTTCTGATATACAACAGAATGACATCAGCACAAAGTCACGCCTTTAACCACATCTTCATTATCATTGCAAGCTTTATGTGCCCAGCTTGATTACATTAAAAAACTAGTGGTTAACTGGCCTGCCATATTTCTGTATTTCATAATTAGGTTCCTTAGTGCAGAGTGAAACGCTGATATCATCAACAAATATTCATGACATTCATTTCCATTTTGATTGATTCTAACTTTGCAGACAAATTAGCCAAACAAAATTGGTCTCTGTGTTTTGATGAACTGAAATTATGCGGCACTATCAACATGCAGAAATATCTCTCAAGTATCAATTATTCTTGAAATATTTTATAACGTAGACATTAAACTGATGAGAAATAACAATTTTATGGAGCTCTGGGAGTATTATTGCATTGTATGCAACGCCTTGTCTACAACCCCATCCTAATCTTGCAGTTGCTCTTATTTTTAGTGGCTGCATTGCCCCCAGTGTCTCAGAGATACAGCGCAAGAGATATCTTGCAGCCTAGCCCATCACGCAAACCAATCTTCCTTCCATTGACTCTGTCAACACTTCAAGCTGCCTCGGCAAGGCCACCACAACAATCAAAGACTAGTCTTATCCCGCTCGCTCCCTCTTCTCCACACTCCCAGCAGGCAAGAGGTACAGAAAACGCACATCTCAAGATTCAGAGACAGTTTCTTTCCAGCTGTTAACAGGCAACTGAACCACTGTGTCACCATCTAGAGTGCAGTCAGTGGAAACCTTCTGACTGTCTTTAATCAGACCTTATGGGACTTTATCTTTCACTAAACCTTATTCTCTTTCTCCTGTATCTCTACACTGTGCACAGCTTGATTACAATCATGTCGTTCCACTGACTGGCTAGCACGCAACAAAAAAGATTTTCACTGTATCTTGGTACACGTGACAATACAATAAACTGAATTAGTGATGTGGATAATGACCGCCCTCCTAGCCCTCTGACACATGCCAGAGTGGTGAGCAACCTGGAAGAGATTGTATCCGATTCAATGAGTGGGGAGGCTGGGTGGATTTGGTTGGTGAATCACACAAGGGAGATGTTTTGATTAATAAAGCAATCTTGGCAATCTTCATTAAACAGCAAGGATTAGCAATTTTCAATTAAAATTGTGATCCTGCTGACATTTGTTGAGTTCATTCTTTCCCAGGTATCTTGTGCATTATTTAATCAATCAAACAAATTGATGTTGTCAACATATACACAATTCCAGCCTTCCCATGTTGTTAAATGCCATAGGTGTTCTTTAGTGATGTTGTATTGCTATGAGCTTGTGTCTAAAGAGAGACTTTGATCTTGCTCCGGCAGAACATACACACTGACATTGGAGCGCTAGAAAGAAGATTAGCATGCCCCTGTGCAAGGAAGACATGCAAATTCGTAAAGCATTTTTCAATCATTCAATCAATTTGTCTTTGATCTGAGGTCCATTAGTTTCCTCATCATTTATGAAAAGACAGTGGTGCAGCTGGTAGAGCTGCTGCCTCACAGCACCAGAGACCCATGTGCGATCCTGACCTCAGGTGCTGTCTGTGTGGAGTTTCCACACTCTCCATGCGATCACATGGGCTTCCTCCTGGTGCTCCGGTTTCCTCCCACATCCCAAAGACCTGTGGATTTGTAGGATCATTTGCCTCTGCAGATTGTCCCAAATGTGTAGGGATTGGATGAGAGGGTGGGATAACGGCTGATCGGTGATTGGCATTGACTCGGTAGGCTGAAGATCCTGTTTCTACACAATATATTTTAATCAATCAAATGCCACTATCTTCTAATGTTGCAATTTAAACCTTTACCCCATTAACTTGTTTGTTTTCTGCAATAATCATGCAAGTTTATTCCAGTGAGAAACATTTTGTATTGAAGAATATGTAGCTTAGTGCATTTTTCAATAATGACCAGTCCGATGATCTCAACCTCTGCAGATGTTTGGCTCAGTCAGTGTGTTTCTAAACGTATCACAGAGAAGGAAGCCACATCTCGAACAACTAGTGAGAAGTAGGGAAAATTAATTTTTATTGCTTTCTCCAGGCTTTCAGCGAAGGTTGTGGTGAAAGATCAGGATCTGCACTGCACTTGGAGGAACAGCGTCTCATATTTCGCTTGGGCCGCTTACAGCCCAGTGCTATGAATGTTGATTTCTCGAACTTCAAGTAACTCCGGCATTTCCTCTCTCTCTATCACTCCCTCACCCAAGTCACACCAGCTTCTCTCTACATCATTGTCTATATCTCTCATTTCCCTTTTCCCTAACTAGTCTGAAGAAGGGTCTCGATCCGAAACATCACCCATTCCTTCTCTCCAGAGATCCTGCCTATCCTGCTGAGTTACTCCAGCTTTTTGTGTCTATCTGCACTGGAATGGTGTCCTCATGTGTCCTCATGTGTCCTCATGTTGTGGGATGAGAATCCCATGTAGACCATGTGAGGTTGCCTTGACCGCTCTCTTTGTTGTCCTACAAGATTATGCAAAACTTCTACTAGCAACTCTGGATATTTATTGAACATATTCACAACAGTATTTCTTGATTTCTTGATAACGCACAAGAGAACTATTTTTTGTCTTTCTAAGAACATAGGAAGTACAAGCAGGAGAAGAAGATTCCAGCTTGCTCCACCATTCATCAAGATCATGGTTGACCTCCTACTTCCTTGTCATTTTCCTGCATTTTGCACACATTCTTTGATTCCTTTAGTATCTAGTCTATCAGAATAGAATAGAATAGAATATGTTTATTGTCATTGCACAAAACTGAGCAACGAAATTCCATTTGCTTCTCCTCCGTTAAAAGAAATACAACACGACACCAATGCACAGATGTACAGTTAATAGTAGAATATAAATACATTTTTAAGAGAGTTTAAAAGAATTTAGCGGTATTCCTCGAAGTTACTTCTTGCTTCCCAGTGTTCACTATTGGAGTTAAGCTCTTTTATCGCACAATGGCAGAAACTATTTTTTAGTCTACCAGTGCGAGCCCGCAGAGACCTGAATCGCCTCCCGGAGGGTAGCAGAGTAAAAAGGTGGTTGGCAGGGTGGGATGTGTCCTTCTTGATATTTATGGCCCTGCGCAAGCATCGGGCCTTGTATATGTCATCCAAGGAGGGCAGATTAGCGTTTGTAATGCGCTGCGCAGTTTTTATAATTCCCTGCAGCGCCCTCCTCTCAGCCACAGTACAGCTGGCAAACCACACCAGGATTCCATAGGTGAGGATACTTTCCACGGCGCATCAATAGAAGGACAGCAGCAGCGGCTGTGAGACGTTAGCTCTCCATAGAGACCTTAGGAAATACAGCCGCTCTCTTTGAGTATCAGCCTCTGTTTGAGTGATCTCGGACTAACTGCACAGCACTCCGGGAAAGAAAATTCCAAAGATTCACCACCCTCACTTCTTCTCATCTCAAAGGTTACCAGGGTAAAGATTGTTGTAAACTGTTCTGGAATTTCCCAACTACATCGTTTTTGGGGACTTTGGAAATGTAGGAAGTTTTTTGGATGATATCTCTAAATCACATTTATCATATAAATGACAGCTATTTTACTATTCGATATGTTTATGCTCTGCAGTCAGCCATGCATGACTTCACCATTAACCTTTTTCTCCCAGCAGGAAGACTTGCCACCTATTGCTTACAATTGTGCAATCATGTATTTAATTCAACAGGGAACTCTGGCCAATGAACACTGGAATCTCCAATATCCACTCTGAGCAAGAAGGTTAAACGTTAGAAAGTTAACCCTTTGTGGAGGTTTGCTTTCTGCTCCTCGTGTCCTTATCCCTTTCATCTGCTTTACTTTCTCTATCACTGTGAAACGATTTTATAATGACAAGGTAGGATGTTAGAGGAAGGAGTAGGCCATTGGGCCCTTTGAACATGCTCTGCGGCCCATCAGGAATACAATACATTTTCTACCTCAGCAACAAGCATCATTTTAATTGTGTAGGGAGGAACTGCAGATGCTGGTTTAAACCGAAGATAGACACAAAAAGCTAGAGTTACTCAGCGGGACAGGCTGCATCTCTGGAGAGGAGGAATGGGTGATGTTTTGGGTCGAGACCCTTCTTCAGACTGAATGTCACATCATTCCCTTTCCCGTGACTTTCAGTCTGAAGAGGGGTCTCAACCCGAAACATCATCCATCATTTTAATTGATTCTCTTAATGTCCAGCAAAAAAGTCATCCATGTTTTGGATGAACTACATAATTGAGACTGTGGCCTCTCTGATCGAGACTTCTATGCTCTGTACCAGTTCCTCACCTGTGCTGTCTGCAGAGGTAAAGGGAATGAGGGTGTGCAGGTGGGAGTGCTGTGAAGGACAAAGGAAATGTCAGTATTGTGGTCATCACATATCTTATGTCAGTATGCTTGGATTTAGAGAGATATAAGTCATGCTCAGCAGTTTTAGAACTTGACTATTTTATGAATATTTTATGGTGGCAAAAACAGGAAAGCAGACTATTATCACAATGGTGGCCGACTAGGAAAAGGGGAGATGCAGCAAGACCTGGGTGTCATGGTACACCAGTCATTGAAAGTAGGCATGCAGGTGCAGCAGGCAGTGAAGAAAGCGAATGGTATGTTAGCTTTCATAGCAAAAGGATTTGAGTATAGGAGCAGGGAGGTTCTACTGCAATTGTACAGGGTCTTGGTGAGACCACACCTGGAGTATTGCGTACAGTTTTGGTCTCCAAATCTGAGGAAGGACATTATTGCCATAGAGGGAGTGCAGAGAAGGTTCACCAGACTGATTCCTGGGATGTCAGAACTGTCTTATGAAGAAAGACTGGATAGACTTGGTTTATACTCTCTAGAATTTAGGAGATTGAGAGGGGATCTTATAGAAACTTACACAATTCTTAAGGGGTTGGACAGGCTAGATGCAGGAAGATTGCTCCCGATATTGGGGAAGTCCAGGACAAGGGGTCACAGCTTAAGGATAAGGGGGAAATCCTTTAAAACCAAGATGAGAAGAACTTTTTTCACACAGAGAGTGGTGAATCTCTGGAACTCTCTGCCACAGAGGGTAGTCGAGGCCAGTTCATTGGCTATATTTAAGAGGGAGTTAGATGTGGCCCTTGTGGCTAAGGGGATCAGAGGGTATGGAGAGAAGGCAGGTACGGGATACTGAGTTGGATGATCAGCCATGATCATATTGAATGGCGGTGCAGGCTCGAAGGGCCGAATGGCCCACTCCTGCACCTAATTTCTATGTTTCTATGTTTCTATGAAGTAAACTAATGATTTCATATTTGTTTTGGTGATTATGCACTAGAAGGATTTATTATTTCATTCTTTCAACACTAAGAAGCCAACTAGGAATAATGGAAACTAAAATGCCAAACTAAAGTAACTAATGGTTATTTTACTTTTCTATAATGCGAATGATTATTGGTTTCCTCAAACCACAAAATATGTTCATTATAAAGTAAAAGGACACAAAGTGCTGGAGTTATTCAGCGGGTCAGGCAGCATCTCTGGTGAACATGGATAGGTGACGTCTCGGGTTGGGACCCTACCCCAGAATGAATTAGCTTAGGGAAGGTTTTCTTACCCGAGACATCACATGTCCATGTTCTCCACAGATGCTACCTGACCCGCTGAGTTACTCCAGCACTTTGCATACGTTTATATCAACCGTCATCTGGTAGTGTTGCTGCCTTACAAGGCTTAGACTGCCAGAGACCCGAGTTTGATTTTGGACTCGATGTATAAAAATGTGATGTGAAAATTTGTAGGCAGAACCAAAATAGAAGCAAAGTCAATAGTTTGTATGACCAAAAGGGTGGCCCGATGGCACAGCAATAGAGTTACTGCCTTACAGCGCCAGAGACCCGGGTTTGATCCTGACTACGGGTGCTGTCTGTACAGAGTTTGTAAGTTCTCCCCGTGACCTGTGTGGGTTTTCTCTGAGAACTTCGGTTTCTTCCCAAACTCCAAAGACGGTTAATTGGCTTGGTATAAGTGTAAATTGTCCCTAGTGTGTATAGGATAGTGTTAGTGTGCTGTAATCGCTGGTCGGTGCAGAGTCGGTGGGCGGTCGAAGGGCCTGTTTCCATGCTGTGTCTCTAAACTAAACTAACAAAAATGTCAGTTCAGAGTTTCCTCCCACATTCCCAAAACGTGCAGGTTTGTAGTTTAATTAGCTGCTGTAAATTGCCTCTAGTAGGATGGGAAATGGGATAACATGGAACTAGTGTGTGTGCAGGGGATCATTGGTGAGTGAAGGCTCTGTTCCCTGAATCTGTAAAACTAACTTAAAACTAAATTTGTCAGCAATGCCTGTCCAGCATTAGAATGGTATTAACAACCTCCATAAAAATGCCAAAAACAAAATGCAATGTTCATGGAGGCTCTTTCAAAAAACGCACGGTGTGACTGCTCAGTGCAGTACTACTGTTTAAGAGACCATTTTGTTACAATCCTGAAATCAACGAGTGAATGTCGGAGTCACACTGTGCAAGCAAGGCGAGGTTTCGGGTCAGGACTTCTTCAGACTGATTGTGGTGGAGGTGGGGGGGGGGGGGGGGGGGGGGGGGGGTAGGAGAAAGCTGAAATGTGGGGGCAAATGATAGGCACCATGCAGGTGGAATGAGGGGGTTGATAGGTAGATGGTTGGATTAAAATGGAAGGGGACTGGGGGAGGGGAGAGGGAGAAATGGGCGTAAATCCAGGTGGGGCAATGCGAAGAGAGACAGGAGCAAAGGGATTGGGCAAGTGGGGGGTGGTTTGTTAGTAGGTTAGTTACCTGAAATTGTAGAATTCAATATTCATACAGTTGGGTTGTAAGCCACCCGTGGAATATGAGGTGCTGTTCCTCCAGTTTGTGTGTGGTCTCACGCTAGCAATGACAGAGACTCAGGATGGAAAAGTCAGTATGGGAATGGGAAGAGGAGTTAAAATGATTCACAACCAGTAGATCCAGCTGGCCTTGATGGGCAGAGTGTAAATGCTAGGTGAAACTAGTCCACAGTCTACACTCCAATCAGCCTAGTCTACACTTGGTCTCGCTGATGTAAAGCCTGCATTCTGCTATGTGGGGACTTCTTGATAGAGCCCAATCAGAAACTCCCAGCAGCTGTAAAGACTAAAGTCTGAAGAAGGGTCTCGACCCGAAACATCACTCATTCTTTCTCTACAGAGATGCTGCCTGTCCTGCTGTTACTTCAGCATTTTGTGTCTACCTTAGGCATAAAGGCTTTGCATTGCACAACCTTGCAAATAGAAGGCAGCAGCTTAGCATAGGAAAGGGTGGCAAACAGATTCAAGATCTAAGGGCCATTGAGATTAGAGGGACCACTAGGAGCAGGTGAATGCTTCCAGGGAATGCCCCCCCCCCCCCCCCCCCCACATCATATTTCAGCTGCACAGAGGAGGGAGATGATGATGGGAGAGGCAAGGAGCGATTCACTTAGAGGGACAGCTTGCAAAGTCATTGCCCCCAATGTAAAGCAAGTAACCCTCTCCACCCTCCTGTACACTACACCAACATTCACCAGGGAGAGCCTGATAATGCATGATATTTCTGCACATCCTGCATTGCAAGTCTAACTGCACGATTAATATCCGATCAATAAATTAATCCTGTATTCAATTACATAAATGGTCCGCTGCAATACTTTTGCTGCTTCGCATGAATGGACCTCACTTGGAAGGCTTTGACCTCTGCACGACAATTATTTTCCACAAGGGATCTTAACTCAGCATGATGCAAACTGTGGTTCAGAACTTGAACACTTTGGAGTGCTGTTAACATGATGGCAGATATTTAGCACTACGGCCGGTGAGCGTAATGCACATCACAAAGCACTGATTAGGTTGACGTTCTTTGGTGGGAGGGTGAATTGTGGGGCTGACATTTAACGCCAATGAATTCCACGCTCAATCTGTGATGAGAAATTTGTGTAACTTGAGATGACGTTCATTTCAGGCCATGTACCAAATGAGCATTTGAAAGTACAGAATGAGATGGAATTGACAATGTCCCAGTGGTGGATGCACTATCCTTCACTCTACTCATAACAATTGGATGTGATTTGTAGAGTTTCACAATATATTGCTCAGGCAATTGCTTCTGACAAGCAGTGTCTCACAGATTACTCTGCCTTCAATCCTCTGCATAAATGTGGGCAACTCATAAAGAGTGGGCAACCGAGCAGCTGTTTCATCTCACTATTCAACCTTGCTCATTTTC